>NC_064642.1:611249723-611586585 GCF_023864345.2 Schistocerca serialis cubense
ATTGTTCAGTACATTCTGGGAAGGGGTGGGGGATAGTGGAGGAGGAGAGGAGCAAAGGAGTTGAGACCTGTGGTTGCATTGGCTGAGTGGTGCACAGTGAGGAGGGATGTGAATTTAGAGGAGATGATAGGACATAGGGAGTGGAAATTGTTGGGTGTAGTGTGTGGAGAGAGTAGGTTATTGTAGGTTGAGGCTGGGATAATTTCAGGAGTAGTGAATGTAAGGATAGCTCCCATCTGGGCAGCTCAGGAAAGCTGGTGTGATGGGGAGGATCCAGAGGGCCTGGGTAGTGAAGCAGCCATTGAAATTCAGCACATAATGTTAAACTGCATGCTGTGTCAGCATGTAGTCAGCTTTATTTTTGCCCATAGTTTGACAGATCTGGAATAGGAAGTGGGTGGGTGGATTGCCCAAGTTTTGCACCTGGGTCTTCTACAGGGCTTTGACGTCTGACAGTGGATTGGGAGTGGCATAGAGATGGATCAGAATGTTGTATAGATTGAGTGGATGGTGTAATACCACTTTAGGACTGGTGGGAAGGATCTTGGGTAGGATGTCCCTCATTTCAGGGTATGGTAATCATAGCTGGTTCTAGGGGGTGGTGAGAAGATTGAGACTGTGTGATGATAGAATTCGGGATATTTCTTCCAGACTAGGTCTAGGGAATAGTGCCTGTCTGTGAAGGCCTTCGTGAGACCTTTGACATATCAGGCAAGGGACTCTTGCCACCACAGATAGTGACCCAGTGGTCAGGCTGTATGGGAAGGATTTTTTGTGTGGAAGGGATGGTAGCTGTTGAAGTGCCATTACTGTTGGTGGTTGGTGGTTGGTGGGTTTAATGTGAACAGAGGAGTGGATGGAGCCATCAGAGAGGAACTGGTCAACATCCACGACGGTGGGACACCGTGTTGTGAAGGACCAGCTGAATCAGATGGAAGAGGTGTAGGGAGAAGGGATGAGCACTGGGTGTTATGGCCCTGAGACTGTCATGTTGGTATCACCAGTCAACCTGGAACCTCTTATGCCAACCTATTTGTGCCATCTATGAGGAACCTTTCCAGCCAAAAACCAAACCCCTGCTCTGGTTCAGATTGGAAATATTTCTGTGATTTGGATTTGGGGCCAAGACACTCTATACTCATTCCTTCACAACCTCAACACCTTCTGTCCCATCTGCTTCACCTGATCCTCCTCAACTCACGTCACCTGCCTGGCTGTTGACCATAGACTCTCTGATGGCTACATCAATACTTCTGTCCACATGAAACCTACAAACGACCAACAGTATGTGAATTTCGATAGCTGCAATCCCATCTACACCAAAAAGTTACTCCAGTACAGCCTGGCTATTTGAGGATGGCGTATCTGCAGTGAGAACAACTCCCTTGCGAGTATAATGAAGGTCTCACAAAGGTCTTGACAGGCAGTCACTATCCCTTGGACATACTCCATACTCCTAAATTTCCTGTGCCCCCCCCCCCCCCCCCCCCCCCCCCCACACACACACACACACACACACACACACACACACACACACACACACACACACACACACACACAGTCCTCCTCCCAGCCTCAAGCAGGAGTGACCTATCATCATGCCCTGAGATAGGGACATCCTACACAGGATCCTTCCCACCCCTCCTAAAGTGGTGCCCCATCACCTGCCCAAGCTCCACAAAATAGTAGTCCATTTCTATGCCACTTCAAACCCTAACCCTTTGCCACAGGGATCCTATTGCAATGGAAGACCCAGGTGCAAGACCTACTCTCTCCACACACTACACCCAACAATTTCCGCTCCGTCTGCCCTATCACCTCCTCTAAATTCACATCCCCTCCCATCTCACTGTGCACCACTCTGCCAATGTAACCACAGGTCTCAACTCCTAATCCACCCACATAGTGCTTCCTACTCCAATCCTGTTAGTATTATCAATACTATCAGAGGCCAGGGCACCAGTGAAAAGTCATGTCATTTACCCAACTGCCAAACAGCTGCCATGAGCAAAGTAGACCACATTGTGGCACAATATGCAGCTGAACAGAACATGATTGATTTCAGTGGGTGCTTCACAACCTGGGCCATGTGGATCCTCCCCTCCACCAACAGCTTTTCTGAACTGTGCCGAGGGGAGTTAGCCTTATAACACATCCTCCACTCCCAGAATCATCGCGGCCCCAACCTACGGTAAACTACTGCCTCCACACTATCCAACCAAAAATTTCCACCATCTCTTTCCTATCACCTTCTCCCAATTTATGTCCCCTCACACTCATTGTGCACCACTGTACGTCAATGCACTCACAAGTCTTTCCCTTTTCTGCCCCTTTCCTTTTCCGCTCCAGGTCCCCCCTCCCTCCCATAGTCCCCTGGTGCTGTGCTTGGTTTTGTCCTGCAAGCATCTAGTAGCTACTTGTCCTGCCAGGCAGTGCTGACTCCCCTTCATCCACCTACCCTGCTATCTGTTCCCCCTCCCTGCCTACATCCAGATTGCTACTTTTGTTGAGTGGGACAGTTGCATTCTGGCCGGAGATAGCAGTTGCGTGCTTGCATATGTACGTGTGCATTCATGTGTGTGGCTTTATGCTGAGTAGCAATCTATCCTTCTTCCCTTTACGGTGAGTAGCACTATCCTTTTCATAATGTACTGGAGCATATAAGCGGAGTTTTATATTATTGAAACGCTTTGAGCGAGCTTTTTCAGACTCAAACCCAGTATTTGAGTCAGGAATTTCCTTACCTGATGTACTGTACTTCAAATAAGAAACCAGTTTTTATCTTTATCAGTAGTTTATCTTCTTTCAAAGTATTTAGCACATTGAGATTCAGCAAATCAATGAAACAAGTAAAATGTTTACACATAGGTTCATTATTGCATTTGTCATGTTTGTTTTGCTGTCAGTGAATTAGGGCTGAGTGTTATCTGAAAGGTTGAAGTGCTCAGCAATTTTCACCCTTTTACCCCCCTCAGCAAATGGACTTAGGTGTGGGAACCCTCCACCAATGTGGGCTGAAGTGAAACTTGCTAGAGGTCAAAAGCCTGTTAAGAAATGGAATGTGCTGTTAGAGCTACATAGATTACATTCTTTTTAGGTGTCCACATGTCCTTGATCAAGCACACATTGATTTGTTATAAGGAGCTCTCATATAGAATTCAAATTCTGTTAAATCTGTACTTCTAAAAATTGTTGCTGTTTGGTAAATAATATGCTGGATTAAAACTCTTAAAATCAATAAACTCTTAGTCTTGATGATTGAAAAGGCTGATAACTAAGAGTAACTTTTAAAGCAGTTTATCTGGAACACTCGTATACAAAGTATTAGTTTCCCCTGCCAATTAGTTGCAGAATTATGACTTGTGAAAGAAGGTGGTGTGACCCGGAAATTGCAACCCCCATCTGGCAATCTATCTTCAGACCCAACTTCGGGTCTTAATAACTTTGGAACTTTTCCACACAGTCCAGTGAAATTTTTACGACCCAGTAACATCCATTTAGAGAACACACTCCATGAATCAAAACACCAACAACATATTTCTGAGGGAAAAAAAAATTCCAAAATGTGATTAAAAAATGTAATACGTTAAAAGGTATGTATTGTACTGCCCTCTATGCCAAATAGACTTCACTGAAAAAGGTATAAATTTTTTGTGGTAAGCTTAATGTGGCCTAAACACGCACAGAACTCATCATGCCCATGTCAGTCACAAAGACTGAGTTACATGCACACGAAAATACAAAAATTTGAAAAATTACCTGAAAAACATGGATTTTCGAAGTGTGGTAGCACGAAAGAGGCAAGTGGTATCCAAGCCAAATTTCACACACTGCATAATTAGACCATAATGATATATATCTCAAAATTTCTGCATGTTATTGCAAGACATTTGTGTACAATGGAAGTCGACAGATGTTTGATGATGTGGCCATTGTTCCACAACACAATTTTGTAAAAACATATCATAAACTGTTCTGCCTCTTCTTATCCTCCCCCACAACTGTTTAATCACTAAGCAACAACGTATAGACAGATTAACACAACCTATCATTAATGTTTACTGCACCTTAACTGCCAAAAACCAGTTGATTATGCTTTGAACAGAAGTTCTCCCACACTTTAGCTACTGTAATCTGTACATTGAGTGGAAAATTGTACTATCTTCCTGACACTGTGTGGTAGGAACTGGAACTGTCGTAACAATATGTTCAAAAGGAATCCAACACCTGTCTGCCAAACGTGGCCAATGAAATGATCTTGCTGGTCCTGCTGGTGCCATGAAGTTCACAAATACTTCACCTTTTGCTTTACAGCACTCTGCAACACATCCTGAGTAGCATTTGTCATCATAAACAGCAATAACATAGCAACCTGGTTGTATGTTGCTGCTTTTGCTTCTGAATCCTGTTTCCAGTTTCTAAACAGTTTCTTCTTTTTTTATTAGAAAATATGTAAACATGGCTTACTTGGTTATTGCACCAATGCCTTCAGTTGTATTTTAATTATATATCTAAATTTGAAAGATAATTAGTCTGTAACAATTCTGTATTTCGGAAGGATGGGGAAAGACGAGAATATGAAAATTTTGCAGGAAAGTATTAGTTAGGTGTACCGTGTAATGGATACACTGTCAATCTGTGTGATTGACCACTGGGTTTAATGTAAACCCCCACAGGCTTGTAAGTTCTCTAATTTAGACAGATTATTAATTATTGGCTTATTTGAATAAAAAAGTGCATTATCTGATTCAGAAAAATTAGGGGATGCAAGTATGTCAAACTTGGGGAAATTGGCTTAAGGGATTAAAAAATGAAAGTATTTTTGGATGTGGCAGTACTTGTAGGTAATTACTTAATGAATTTTCAGAAAAATAAACCATTTACTGAAAAGTGTGGAATTAGGGATGTTGACTGAGTTAGGTCTTTTAGTGAATAAAATGTTAAAGAGCTCGCACCATATTGACAATTGCCCACTAGTGGAACAAAGCCTATTTCAGATTTATACTAACGGAAAATGTGTAATGGAAAGCTAACAGTGCCATTGGAATTGTAAAATAGTAATCTATATTGTGAATAATATTACCTAAAATACTGCGTAAATAATTGAAAGTTTTGTGTACATATGCTTGGGTAAGTTAAATCGGTTGAGACAAGAAAGGGGAAAAATTATTTTAGTAGTAGTAATGTGGCAAATGTAGTCAAAACATTTTGCTACATTTCACAGTGTAGTAAATTTTGATTTGAAGCTGGATTTTTTACTTGTCTAGAGTTTGGTTTTGTGTTCATGTATGAGTGTCATTCAGTAATCAGACAAATTAGTTTGGGAAAAAAAAAACTGTTTGTTGGGCAAGTTTGGTGCTTTTATGGCTTCGAGTTGGCATCACTGGGATGAACCCTGATCAGCTGATGTATCAACATTTTGATTATAACATCAGAAACTTATTTAAAGATGGAGAGTCCACTTGAAACATCCACATTAGTTGAACAACATTCTGTTATTCGTTTTTTACTTGCCGAAGGTGAGAAAACAGTGAATATATACTGTAGAATGTCTAAAGTTTATGGTGAAGGTTGTATGAATCTTGCAAATTTTTACAAGTGGGTAGAGTGACTCAGTGACAAACGCCATTCTGGCCGACCAGTTGCAGTTTCAACTCCCTCACTTGAAAGTTGAATTGATGACATTATTTGTGCCGACTGCTGTGACTGTGGAAATGATATTTGATAGGGCTCAAGTTAGTATTGGTACAGTTCATAACATTATCTGTAACACGCTGAAGTATCACAAAATGTGCAAGATTGGTCCCAAAGGAGTTGATGCAGCTACACAAGGAAACGAGGCTGAGAGTGTGCACAGAAAATTTCAATTGTGTTGACTTGCATTTACTATTACATCTACATACATACTCTGCAATCCACCATAGGTGCGTGGCTGAGGGTACCTCGTACCACAACTAGCATCTTCTCTCCCTGTTCCACTCCCAAACAGAACGAGGGAAAAATGGCTGCCTATATGCCTCTGTATGAGCCCTAATCTCTCTTATCTTTGTGATCTTTCTGTGAAATATAAGTTGGTGGCAGTAAAATTGTGCTGCAGTCAGCCTCAAATGCTGGTTCTCTAAATTTCCTCAGTAGCGATTCACGAAAAGGAGGCCACCTTTCCTCCAGAGACTCCCACCTGTGTTCTTGAAGCATTTCCGTAACACTTGCGTGATGATCAAACCTACCAGTAACAAATCTTGCAGCTCGCCTCTGAATTGCTTCTATGTCCTCCCTCAATCCGACCTGATAGGGATCCCAAACGCTCCAGCAGTACTTAAGAATAGGTTGTATTAGTGTTTTATAAGCGATCTCCTTTACAGATGAACCACATCTTCCCAAAATTCTACCAATGAACCGAAGAAGACTATCCGCCTTCCCCACAACTGCCATTACATGCTTGTCCCACTTCATATCGCTCTGCAATGTTATGCCCAAATATTTAATCGACGTGACTGTCAAGCGCTAAACTGCTAATGGAGTATTCAAACATTACGCAGATTATTTTTCCTATTCATCTGCATTAATTTACATTTATCTATATTTAGAGTTAGCTGCCGTTCTTTACACCAATCACAAATCCTGTCCAAGTCCTCTTGTATCCTCCTACAGTCACTCAATGACAATACCTTCCCATACACAACAGCATCATCAGCAAACAGCCACATATTCAGAAAACAACAGCGGACCTACCACACTTCCCTGGGGCACTCCAGATGATACCCTCACCTCCGATGAACACTCACCATCGAGGACAACGAACTGGGTTATATTACTTAACAAGTCTTTGAGCCACGCACATATTTGGGAACCAATCCCATATGCTTGTACCTTCGTTGGGAGTCTGCAGTGGGGCACAGAGTCAACGCTTTCCGGAAGTCAAGGAATGTGGTATCCGTCTGATACCCTTCATCCATGGTTTGCAAGATATCATGTGAAAAAAGGGCGAGTTGCGTTTCACAGGAGCGATGCTTTCTAAAGCCGTGCTGATGCATGGACAGCAACTTCTCTGTCTCAAGGAAATTCATTATATTCGATCTGAGAATATGTTCAAGAATCCTGCAACAAACTGATGTTAAGGATATTGGTCTGTAATTTTGAGGATCCGTCCTTCTACCCTTATTATATACAGGTGTCACCTGCACTTTTTTCCAGTCGCTCGGGACTTTACGTTTGGCAAGAGATTCGCGATAAATGCAAGCTAAGTAAGGAGTCAATGCAGTAGAGTACTCTCTGTAAAACCGAATTGGAATCCCATCAGGACCTGGTGATTTATTTATTTTCAATCCATTCAGCTGCTTCACAACCCCAGGGATGTCTATCACTATGTGCTCCATACAGGAATCTGTAAGAGACTCAAACAGCAGTATGTTTGTGTGATCCTCCTACGTGAAAGATTTCTCAAATGCTAAATTTAAAATTTCAGCTTTCGTTTTGCTGTCTTCAGTTGCCAGGCCAGACTGATCAGTGAGTGACTGAATAGAAACCTTCGACCCACTTACCGATTTTACGTAAGACCTGAATTTCCTTGGGTTTTCAGCAAGATTTTTTGCTAAGGTATGACGGTGGTAGTGGTTGTATGCTTCGCGCTTCGCTCTTTTTACAGCAGCACGAATCTCTACTTACTTTCGCCTGTCCTCATTCTCCCGATCTTTCTTGTAGTGCGAGTGCAACTGTCTTCGCTTCCTGAACATTCTCCGAATTGCACTGTTAAACCACGGTGGGTCTTTCCCATCTGTAATCCACTTTTCAGCACATACTTGTCCAATGTGTGATTTACAATGTGTTTAAAATTTGCCCATAATTCTTCCACGTCCATTGTACCGGAAGTAAATGAAGTCGATTCATTTACTAAGTGGGATGCTAACAACTGCTTATCTGTTCTTTCTAGTAAGAATACTCTCCTAGCCTTCTTGACCGGCTTTTTAACTTTCGTAACCATAGTCGTAATGACATCATCATGATCACTAATCCCTGTCTCAACACTGACACCATCAATGAGGTTCGGTCTGTTTGTGCCTACCAGATCTAAAGTATTTACATTACGCATTGGCTGTCGATTTAGCTGCTCAAGACAGTTTTCGGATAATGTGTTCAAAAGTAATTCACAAGACCTGTACCACCTGTAATGAATCCATAGGCATACCAGTCTATACTAGGTAGGTTGAAGTTGCCTCTGACTAATATAGCATGATTTGGGTACTTTTGCGATATAGAGTGTAGACTCCCTTTGAATGATTCTAGAACTGTCATGGTGGAATCTGGTGGCCGGTAATAACACCCAACAATTAACTTTATTTCTCCTAGCCCTGTTAAACGTGTCCAGATAACTTCACAATCACACTCTACTTCAACCTCAGTAGACACAATATTTTTGTCAACTGCAATGAAGACACCACGTCCTACGGTGTCTAATCTGTCTTTCTGATACACGTTCCAACCCTCACTAAATATTTCGGAACTTCCCATCTGTGTTCAGCCAGGTCTCAGTCCCGAGAATAATTTGCGCGCCACACACTTCCTGGAGGGCAGTAAATTCAGAAACTTTATTCAGAACACTCTGAAAATTTACTGCTAATATCTTGATAGCTGAAGTGTCTTTACACTGAGCGCATCCTGATTTCCCTGCCTCCACGTCGACTGGTGAGTGTTCATCAGGACACCTCGCACTACTACTTAACCTAAAAAAACCCATGTGCACGCCACAAGTACTCTGCTACCCGAGTAGCCGCTTCCTTTGTGTAGTGCACCCCTGACCTATCTAGGGGCGTCCTACAATTCCCCACCCAATATTGCAAGTCTAGAAATCTGCAGCCAAGACTGTCAGTCGACAAAGCCCCTGGTTGAGAACCTCCACTCGACTCCAAACCAAATGACCCCGATCCACTCTAGGAACAATGCTGCAAATAGAGAGCTCTGCTTGCACCCCGCGTGTGAGGCCAGTGGTCTTCACCAAATGCGCCAGCCGCCTGTATGAACTGAGGATTGCCTCAGAACCCAAGTGACAGTCATCATTGGTGCAGACTTGAGCTACTACTTGCAGACGACTGCACCCCGTACGCTCGATAGCCGCAGGCAGGGCCGCCTCCACATCTTGGATGAGGCCCCCCAGCAGACCGAGTGCACGTTGGAATTATTTCCAGCCCTGTACGTTATTTCCCTAAGGGGCTCCATCACCCGCCTAGCATTGGAGCTCCCAATAACTAACAAGCCTTTGCCCCCATGTGCCTGCTCGGGCCCTGCTGAAGGAGCAGCCACCTGCCCACCGACAGGATGAACGGGCGAGGCCAACCGGCCAGCCTCCACATCGACCCTCCGACTCGAGCGACGAGAACACATTGCAGTCTGCCCCTCACCCTGAGGTGAGGGCGGCCCCAGCACGCCGGGTACACTAGAAGGTGCCTTGGCGGCTTAGTCAGTGGACGCAGCAAGCGACACCTGGGTGTCTCAAGCGATGCGCCAGACCCTCCGCCGTCGCTGCATCTTGAGGCAGCAGCCTGAAGGCGGCTGACCGTGGCAAACAGCACACTCAACTGCTCGCGAACCGCAGCCAGTTCCTCCTGTGGCCGCACACAGCACGCACACACCCTATCCATCCTACTCCTAATATCTGGACGTATAGAGTTGCGACAAATAAAACAGCAATATGCGACTGCACAGTTGAGTCACCAGTGCTAGGTTGAGCTGCGATATATGAACAATTATTTATGAACCAAGCAATCAAATGACCACGACTACGCCACTATACAGATATTCCAATGCGATCCTACCCCTGTCTTACACGATGTTACACTCTACCGTTATTAAAATTTGATACCACCCCTTTCTGATTCGAAAATACGCAAAGATCCGAAAAATTTCCCCACGCAAGCACACAAACAAAGTAATTTGAATTAAACCTGCAGAACTAATATGAAAAACTGAATATATGACTAGTTTCTGCTGCTACTGCTCCTCGCGCGCGTCACTCTGCAATCACAGATGAAACTGCACTGGCCTCTGTCTGCTGCTGACTCACTCTACAAAATAAACAGAAAGCACTGGCTGTTCAAAACAAACAACTGACTATCGACTCAGCGAATTTATACTTTACAGCTATCAATAAGCAATATTACTCCTCTCAAATATGAGAATACGCAAGGATTTTATGTAATTAAATATGCAAGTGCACAAACACTTGGAAAGAATGAGCCAGAATCAAAAAGACAAAGCATGAAGTGGAAGCACACCAACTTACCTGTCACGGAAAGTTTCAAAACCCAAACATCAGCAGGAAAAGTCATGTTGACGGTGTTTTGGGATGCTGAAGGTCCAGTTTTTTGTGATTCCCGAAGAGCAGTGTAAGATAAACAGCCAGTACTACTCGGATTTGCTGTTAAACAAGGTGAAGCCAGCCGTGAGGGATGTCGTGGATCTCGGAGGAGAGGTGTGATTTTCCAGCAAGACAATATGCATTCTTGTATTGCTCAACTAACCCATGAAACCATTGACAAAATGGAAGTACTGCCTCATCCTCATCGTCATTACAGTCCTGATTTAGCACCTAGTGATTTCCATTTGTTTGGTGCACTGAAGAAGGTTTTCTTTGCAGCTGGAATAAGAAAGCTTGTAGCCTATTGGAACAAGAGCATAAATGTTCGAGGGGATTATGTTGAAAAGTAGAAAAAGTATTGTTTTGTAAAAATAAAAATTTTCTTCTCCAGAAAAATTTGTCTCCTTAATTATTGAATGACCCTCGTATATATTGTATTGTAATTGCTTTTTGGGCTTCTGCTAAAGTTTTGAGTGATTACAAACTTGACAACCAGATAGAAAAATTTAGCAGAAGTCGTGAAAACATACTAGAAGTCTAAATTAATGATGTATCACCAGCCAATATTTTCAAGGAATGTAAAACTGTACGCCCAGGGGTTTCAAATTAAAGTTCTGTACAATTAATAAAATTTCTTATGTATGTTTCATAAAGTATGTGCTTCAAAAGTAATTTGATACCATTTACATTTTCATTTTTAAAGTCTCTTAAAGTGTAAAAATAGGAAATTTGCTGTTTGAGTAGGATCTGATACAAGCGGTTTACTAGTGCTTAATTTTCCTGTTAGTATTCCTGACCAGGATGGCAAGGAGAAACAATTTTATGAAATTTATCCCATTTTCACTTTTTTGATGTATGCCATTAGTTCTGAGAATTAAGGTACTGACTGGAAATTTGAGCCAAAGATACATGTTACCAGTGTAGTGAGTACCAAGTCAGTGTTGAATAACAATGCTTTGAAATTTATCATTCATAGCAATAAATTCGTAAAAGGTCTTCAAACATAATTACTGTATATATGATTTAAGCTTAGTTACTAATCATTTCATTTAAAAACCTTTTTTCTCATATGTTATGTGCAAGTACGCTTGACCAACTTCTGCTCTTCTCAAAAATAATGTAACTATAAATGCTTTGTGGGTGTACATGTTAATTCAGTGGATACTACTTTGGGTCTCAGATGAATACTATTATATGTAAGGTAGAGCTTGTTTGTTAATTCAGGAAGATTTGACAGAAGTTTTTAATTTGCACAAATTATTTTAAGTTACTTTGTGGCCAGCTGTACTTGATAAGGCACGTTGCTGGTAATCAGTATTTTGTTGTTGGTTGCAGTATTTTACAGCTTGTGATTTCAAAATTAGATGTCCTGTGTGACGTTTTGGTAGTTAAGAGTAATGATGACCACATCACCATAAGGTGGCCAGTGTTAAGTATGTTGAAAAACCTGCAGTTGCTTTGATGTTGTTTCAAGGTGTTTTGGTGACTCACTACACCATCTTCAGGCCTCAGCTGATGCTGGGGGAGTTAACTGCAATTAAACATTCACTCCCCATGTGTGCCAAAAATTTGTGAACTGGCTTCAGTAGAATACTGCTAAAGTGATATTGTGTAGTTGGTGGTGGTAGAGACATTGCTTTTAAAGTATTCAATGGAAGCCAGTTCATAGTGTTGGCCACTGATGGGATCATGTATACCATGGGAGTTCAGCCCCTCAGTGTCGGTTAAGACTGGAAGATGGTGTATTGGATCACCAAAACTGGTTGTAATGCTAAAAAAAATAAGTAAATAAATAAATAAAATCAAAGCAGCAGCTGCAGGTGTTTAATTTTATTACTTAAGTGAATGGCCAGTCCTGCAGACCATCAGTTACAAGGATGGACATACAAAACATATGTTAAAGTGTCCCATTTGGTATTGGGAAGACCTCTCTTGACACCCACAGGTGGAAGTGGAAATGATAGACATCCAACAGTAAATATTTTCAATGTAAGTCAGTACACAGATGGGCCTTGCCAAGTGCATTTACATGTTGATACAGTATTATTGCACCTGGGAGTGATGATGCTTTGGTTGGCTTGTTGTGAGTTTTTATTGTGATATTTAACGAGGAGACACTGATCTATTTGATAGTATGTGCATAACTGTCTTGAAATCATTGACAATGCAATGGGTTTTCCTCAGTCTGACTATACTTGTTTACTGTAACTTCAGCAGTTTTCTGATAATGGCCATGGGAGGCCAAATGCAGTAATGTTATGGTCAGGTAACACCAGATTTGTGTGATAGTATTATAATGTATGGTAACATTTCTTCCTTAGGTATCATTTATAGATGCAGAGAAATAGTTGTAAGACCCAATACAATTAAAATAATAATCTTTCAGATCCTAGTGGACACTGTTTGGGCATTAAGTTACCTTACTGATGGTGGGAACGAGCAGATACAAATGGTGATTGACAGTGGTGTTGTACCGAAACTAATTCCATTACTGTCCCACAAAGAAGTAAAGGTGAGATACAGATATTTTATGTTTGTCTTCGGTGTCTGTGTATGTGTGGATGGATATGTGTGTGTGTGCGAGTGTATACCTGTCCTTTTTTCCCCTTAAGGTAAGTCTTTCCGCTCCCGGGATTGGAATGACTCCTTACCCTCTCCCTTAAAACCCATATCCTTTTGTCTTTCCTTCTCCTTCCCTCTTTCCTGACGAGGCAACCATTGGTTGCGAAAGCTAGAATTTTGTGTGTATGTTTGTGTTTGTTTGTGTGTCTATCGACCTGCCAGCGCTTTTGTTTGGTAAGTTTCATCATATTTCTTTTTAGATATAAATATATTTTATGATTTACATATGCAGCTGAGAAATTTTGTAGTAGTATTTTGCACTTGCATCAAGTAAAATATTGTTTTTTGATATCCGTGTGCTTTACAATTGCATTGTGTTAACAATAAATTTATGGTATGCACATCAATAATACTTCATCTCACTTTTCCAGCAACAAGTTGGTTTCTCTCTTTTATTACATTTTTCTCTTTGTTGCTGTGTATTGTTAAGGGTAAAGACATTCACATAAAGTTTCTCATACTGCTACAGAGGTCACAGTGGTAGGCTTCTATTGTGGGTGGTGGAAGAGGATGGTTTGTCAGGATGTCAATAGTCCACCAACAGTGAAGCAGAGTGGATGTCTGGTAGTCATCAGACACATTGTCATAGAAATATCATTGCTAAAACATTTAGTGTTCATCAACAAAAATTGTTTTGCTGCTCGGAGCAGTCAGCATCCCAGGACATAAGCTGCATGCTAAGTGCAAGGTGGTGCAGCAGTGTCAAGTGGCCAGTGGTAATGACTGCATTCATCCAGCTAGGGTGCAGACTGTAGCAGCATGTGAGAGCTTATAGTTCAGACTAGATTGTGCAACAGCCCAGAACATAGAGCACAGAATCACATACTGGCTTCAGGGTGGATGAGATGGCTCCCAGCAACAGTGGTGGCCCCCCAGACAGAGTTCGCCTGCACAGGTAACAGTGGTTTAATGGCTGCACGGCCCGAAGCTCCAGCTGTAGACCTCCAGTGTAGGAGGCTGGCAGCAGTTGAAGTAGGCCCCCTCAGGTGGCCCACAGGTTGGAGGGCAGCATTGGGTTTGGCACCAGCAGCTGGACCATGGCTAGCAATGACTCAGGGTGACTGGTTGAGCCATGTAGACTTTGAGACTGCCATAGGTATACCCCCTCAGGAATGGTGGCTGTCACTGAGAATGTTGACTAAGTGTGATAGTTTGTATGGTCTTTGCCCATCCTTGTTCTGCTGCTTGATCGATTGTGATCGTGTAAGCCAAAAAAAAAAAAGTCTGTGGCTTGGATGTGAAGTAACCATGCCACCAGTGGTGTAGTGGCTTTGCATTCTTGCTGAGGTGGTGATATTTAAACTCCAGTCCCTTGGCTGTGCCTGGTGATGTGACAACTTCCCTGTGTTATGACAGCAGTTTCTTTCGTATCAGCAAGCATTCCCTGATGTAATAATGTTTGATCAGCTCTTGTCTGATCCACTTATGTGGCCTCTTGCATTAGTTGCGGCAGATATCTTAATTTTACCCAGCTGCGTCGAATCAATTATTTGTGGCATAGTGCGCCTCCCTCCTTCAGGAAAGTCGGTCTCCAAATTTCTGCTCGGTCTCCAAATTTCTGCTCGGTCTCCAAATTTCTGCTCGGTCTCCAAATTTCTGCTCGGTCTCCAAATTTCTGCTCGGTCTCCAAATTTCTGCTCGGTCTCCAAATTTCTGCTCGGTCTCCAAATTTCTGCTCGGTCTCCAAATTTCTGCTCGGTCTCCAAATTTCTGCTCGGTCTCCAAATTTCTGCTCGGTCTCCAAATTTCTGCTCGGTCTCCAAATTTCTGCTCGGTCTCCAAATTTCTGCTCGGTCTCCAAATTTCTGCTCGGTCTCCAAATTTCTGCTCGGTCTCCAAATTTCTGCTCGGTCTCCAAATTTCTGCTCGGTCTCCAAATTTCTGCTCGTGGTAATTCTACAAAATCTCAACCTAAGTCAACACTTATATGCTGTACACTTAGTTTTTGAACACTAGCTCAACTAAAATGACAAGGTTCATTGGCTTTTCTCTTCGTTCTAAACATAATTTTCTAGGTTTAGTCTACTGGAATTTTAAATTCTCCCATTGTGACAAATCCTTCAGGTAACATTTCACAGTAAACACTTGCCCAGCTCTGTATGCTTCATACTTCCCCTTGTATACTGAGTAGGTCCCTATTTTATGCTTGCTTAACTAATCATTACTCGATAAAATTTACCCAATCCACTGCTAGTTGATGCACGGAGAATTCACAGGGTGGACTCTGCCAATGGTAGATATAGATTACACAGAGTAAAACCAAAACTACTACAGTACCAGAAATCAAGATTATTACCATAAAAATGTTGTGGTGCTCCTCATTGTGATACTGATGTAGATGTCGGAGCATTTGCTCAGTGGTAACTTGACTTGACCCTCTTGTGAGGCTATAAGCTCTGTAAACTGCCATACTGTACTGAAGTGTGTGTTGCTCATCCATTGTACATAGTTACCAGTTCTGGACATTCTCGGTGGTAACACCACCTGGAGAAAGGAATCCACATTATTCGCCCTCACCCTCTGACAAAGCTGGGCATGTGACTCATTACTATGTTACATTGTCAGAATAGCACACTCCCCCTCACTTATACATTAAACACCTACGACAAAGACTTAACAAAACTTGATATAACCCCACTACAATAAGATAGTAACAAAATTGTCATATATTTTATTCAATGTATTTCATGTATCTTGGCCCCCCCCCCCCCCCCCCCACAGGTACCAATGTTACATTATCCATTGACTGATTCTGTTCTTGGGTAATTTACCAATGCGCCACCCCACTTGCCCTTTACATTAGAGCACTTTCATATTTGTTTTTCTTTGCTCATTTCCAAACAGCCAATAACATCTTCACAAAGATCAAACTCCCTATTTTTCCCCAATTTTACGTTTAGTCACATGGGAAGGCAGTGGCATCTTTCTACTATATACTACCTTGTACAGTGAAAGCCCAATGCTTCTATCAGTATTATATACATCTAAGGTGTAAGGTAGGTAAAACTCTCAATAATTGTGATAGTTGTTTACATAACTTAGTATCTTGCCTGTAGTACAATGGAAATGTCCAATTCTTCTGTTTGATGAGGGGGTGGGAAGGGCTAGTTCGGAGCTTCTGGATTTACTGTAGCTGGCATAGCTGCATAAAGTTGACATGTAGTGGTTACCTACCAGTATTGGGTTGAATGGACCCAATATGCCTATTCCCACTATATCAAATTCCTTGGTTGCCGCCTGTAATATTTGCTGCAGTACTCGTTGAGGACAGAGATCAGCATGTGGTGTGCACAGTATAAAATTTCTTACATATTTGTCAGTGTCCAGCCTCCTCATCCTCCACCAGTATTGCTGATTGCATTCTTGTAATCTACCCATACATGGTTATGTGCCTCCCTTAACACTTTGTCCTTCAAACACTGCTGTTTAACCAAACAGTTTAGATCACTTATTGTTACTTGTGTAGAAAGTACTTGCTGTGTAATTGTTTCACTAATGAACTTTGCCTCTGGTTTTCAGTAGATATTATATGAGCTGGCAGAAACAGCTCTAAACATATTGAAAATGCAATGAGTGTACATTACCCAAAGTGTGCTTGCTTATCATTCTGGGTTAAATTCAGGAGAGGTAGAACTAATTTTGAAGTTTTCACAAAATCTAACTGCAACCATTACATCATTGCTTACACAATTATATCATTTACAATAAAGTTTTGACTATTTGCTGAAAAATGAGAAGCTAAATTTGAAAGATATATTTGGTATAGGTAAGTCTTATATAAATCTCGTGAACATTTAATCTGTTTCAAAATGGTTTAGATGTGAAGTAGGCACAATAAGCTTCCAGGTGATGACAGTTAATAGCAAGAGCTTATGGGAACCAAATGCTCCAGAAGAGTGCTGTAAGTAATGCAAGATATGCTTCTTCTGAATTTCTTTGATCTTTCTTTTGTTGCCAGAGTATTATTTGTGTGACACACCAAAATATCTTTTCCTCTTTGAGCAGCTTTTGACTTCTCTCAGTGAACCCTCTAGTGCAGTTTACATCCACACTTTAACTTCTATGTCTTTGTTCTGTTCTGCCATACCCTAACTGTACTATGCACACCTTCTGGGATGAACTTGGTCTACTTTCCTATTCTGTTCTGCTAATCTCCCCTGCCCCCCCCCCCCCGGTCTCTCTCTCTCTCTCTCTCTCTCTCTCTCTCTCTCTCTCTCTCGTGTGTGTGTGTGTGTGTGTGTGTGTGTGTGTGTGTGTGTCATCTGGACGGTCAGTTGCTCGATAGTGCACATCTGTTTGCCCATACACATCTCCACAGCTGTCATTCGCCTGTCATGTGGGGCACTACAGTTGCCTCTGCACTGTTTCTGGATAACACCATTTTGTCATCCATCGTTTACTTTAACCGTGACGCTACACGAACAGTTTAAAAACTTAGCTGTTTGTGAAATGCCTCCATTTGCCAGAAAGTCAGCTTTTTTGGATATCCAATAAATTGTTCTGTTTCCACATTACAACAATGACTGCTCTGTTTCCTGTGTCCTCCAACACTCTTTTTGCACCTCCCACTGCTAGTGCTGCCAGCAGCCACAAGTGATTATGGCACGCAGATGTTGGTCACTATGGTGGTGACACTAATGTGAGTGGATCATTTAGTTTTGCTTGTTCTTACTATTTAACTTTATCTTCCTTTGAGTAAATATGCTTATAATGTTTCCAGTGGCTATAGTGTGATGTTTCTGTCTTGTGCAATAGAATGGTTGTGTAAGCCATGACTTTTCTCCTGCTCCTACTATAGTAACTTGACTGATGATAGAAGTACTTTTTAAGACCAGTAGGAAAAATTGTGCATATCATTTTTAGGTCCAGACAGCGGCTCTCCGGGCTGTTGGTAACATTGTTACTGGAACTGATGAGCAGACCCAGGTTGTTTTGAATTGTGATGCTCTTTCACATTTTCCTGCCTTACTTACTCATCAAAAAGAAAAAATTTGCAAGGTAACTAAATAACTTACCCATAGGAAGTTTTTTATCTTCCTGAATTTAGTGAGGCAAATTCCTACTTTTAGGAGTAATTTAAGTTGTGAATTAAGTATGTCTGGTGGTTGTATTGAAAGTGTATTTTCTATTGTGTTTAAGCAAATGTTCACACTGTTTAAATGTTTGTATAGGAAGCAGTGTGGTTCTTATCGAATATCACAGCTGGAAATCAACAACAGGTTCAAGCTGTTATAGATGCAGATCTTTTGCCCAAAATAATTAGAAATCTCAGCAAGGTAAGTGTTGAAAGTTTGGTGGTATTGTTAAATTTTTTTATGTTGCTGCCTCTAACCATGTCTTACCTCCTCCATAGAATTAGTTCCTCTTGTAAACCATGTTATATCACTGTAATCATCATACTACGTACAGAAGGTTTCTCTGCCACTGGTCTGTAGAGTTCAGCATAATGTTGACTTCTGCCATAGTCCAGTAATGATGATGTATTCTCACATTTTTGTACTTCGTGGTTATTATTAAATTGGGTGTTCTATTTCACTTCAGTTTTTGTAGTAGTTCCTGAATAAGGAAGCTAGTGGGAAAACACTTACTCTTTCAAAATCGGATACTTAGCAATGTTCTAAGCAAGTGGTAATAGATAACCTGTACCAATAACTGTGCTCTTGAAATATTTATAAGAAAAAGCTGCTGTTTTCTCCAGACCTAGTATGGGTAAAAATACGTCAGTTCTCTTTGAATTAATGGATTAAGTACTGTGCTGTTGAAAGTAAAGAAGGGGAATCAAAAACAATGAATCCATTTGCATTAAGGCTCCAATAAATTTCCCATATTCTCATAATCGATTGAACAAATGTAAATCATTTTAGGAAGAAAAATCACAATCTTCTGCAATGATTCTTAAAGAACTGTAAAACTAAAAATTAAGAATTCTTTGCTAGTGGAAAAGATCAAAATCTTCACTTTCTGAATTTTACTAGACATTAATAATTTTTCGCAGTTGGTTTTACCATCAGACTGAGGATGTATGAAAATATTTTCCACTTCACAGTTAACGTTATTTCTTAGTGGTGAGAGTGGTGGTTGCATGCTCTCAGTAAACTCATTGTGCTCTAACTTTGACCTGCACATCGCCACATCACTAGTGTTGTGTTAAAGAATTAAACTTGATTGCAATCCTACACACACACACACACACACACACACACACACACACACACACACACACAATACTGATGACTTTCAAGGAGAGTCTGAATTCTAGCACAGTCATTTAAGTGACCATATCTTTACTAAACATTGAGTCACACACTGTTCAACAGCTTGTGTAAACTGCAATTACAGCTACTGCCTTCAGTTTTGAAGAACACTGAAGAGGGTATTAGTTGTCATTGAAAAAGCAAACATGGAATGGCACTGATAATTCAGTCTGTCTTCACATTAGTCAAAGAGTATATTATTTTTGAATGCTTACCAGATACTGCTAATACAAGAGGTAAGCAGAGTATTGCTGACACACTAATCCACATTAAATGCAAACACTACAAGAATGTTGCTGCCTTTCACAGAAACATTTGCAGCTGAAATTCAAAGAATACCCTTAGAAGACGTATAGAGCACCATATCATTCCTTTTAGGTACATTGCACAGTAGACCAAAATGGTATAAAAGGAACTTGTGTGGAACAGTTATTGTTCACCATTTGGAATGGGAGATGATAAGCAAGAAATGAGTGTTTTGCAAAGTATACTCTGACACAGTTGGTAGCTTTCTCGTTGTAGATGTAGGTTTCTAACCAAACAGCCCTGTTTTGATTGTTGTCCACTTTGAAATTCAACTTGGTGCTATAAGTCAAAATTTAGCTGGGCAGTCAATTTCCAGCATCTCCATGCGTTATTGTCTGCTTTGTTTATGGTCCTTCTGATGGAATGCTACTCTCAACATAATGGTTAACTGGTTATGTTTGACCTATTGTCCTATCTGGATTCATGGCATACTTGAGGAATCATGAACCCATGCTTTCTGCTTACCTGACAAATCACTAGTTGAGTAATTTATTCATAGGTGAGGAATGTTTTGTCCACTTTGCAATTTTATCATGATTTAATGATCGAACTTCATGATGCGGCTTCTAAGTTACCAAAATGGTTGTTAAACAAATTTATAAGAGCTGCCAAGCAGTTATTTTTAAAGATGTATGGATAGTAAACTTTGTTTTAGACATTGTAAACTACAATTTGAAGAAAAAATTTCACATAAGCCCTCCAGTTCCTTTTACTCTTAGTTTTTTGTGCATTGTCCATCCAGTAACTGCCTTAAAATGTCTAAACAGGAGATCATTCTCTAGTTATGACATTAGGTGTAAACATATGCTATTTCTCTTCCATGTTATGTCTGTAGTATATTGTTTTATGGTTATTGAACTGAATTTTTAATCCTGCTCCGAAACTTGCTCTATAAAGTGCTTCTACCTGTTGTTGAAGTGTTTATTTGCACTAGAAGCAAACAGTAGTGTCATCAGAAAAATGAAGATGAGTCTCATGTATTGCATTAGCACACACAAATTCATTGTTTTCCCATTTAAAGATACAAAAATTTCCTTTGCTAAAGAGTTTAGGTGATAAAGAATTTTGTTGAATAACTCTGTACTTCAGTTCTGAACTACCATTATCCTGATAAAGTCCGTTACAGCATTGATGACAAAGTGAAACACCCAGAAGACATGGTCAGATGCCAGTATGTAACTTTGTACATGTATGCACCATCCGTAGGTATGTAAATGAACAGTTGGAATTATCCGTGACAAGTAGAATGGCCACCAGTATGCTTTAGTGTCCTTGGTTAGTCTTATCAGGCCTGATAGGATATATGAGGCATCAGGCCTGATAGGATATATGAGGCATCAACAATGTCAGATGTTGATCACTTTGACCGGTATGGACATGCCACATACCCATGTGAGAAACCATTATCAATAGATGATGGTTTGGAAGGGGGTCTTATTGTGGTGTCTCCACTTGTATGGTGGGTCAAATTGTAAAATGTATGCTGGCCGGAGTGGCCGAGTGGTTCTAGGCGCCACAGTCCGGAACCATGCTGCTGCTGCTACGCTCGCAGGTTCGAATCCTGCCTCGGGCATGGATGTGAGTGATGTCCCTAGGTTGGTTAGTTTAAGTAGTTCTAAGTTCTAGGGGACTGATGACCTCAGAAGTTAAGTCTCATAGTGTCAGAGCCATTTGAACCATTTTGTAAAATGTACACATCTGCGGGGCATTCAAAGCAACCTTGGCCAAATATTGGACAGCTTGGGAAAATACCACAAGGCCCACCGTGTTGTGTACCTAGTGTATTGTTCCTCTTCACATCTGTACCTGCTGTCTGAGAACATCATGCTACATGTCGTCATCCTGCAACATTGGTTGGAGACTTGCAGCAGCTGGACTAGGGAATTATCATGCCATGTGTAGGCTGTCTTTAACACATCACACAGCTGCATGGACTGCTGATGAATGTATTGCATTGTGTTCAGCAGTGAATCATGGTTCTGTGCTACCCTGGATGACCATTGTCTGCGAGTTTGGCGGTGACTTGGGGTGAGGTGTCATTCCTCCAGTGTCTTGGAGAGGCACAGCAGTGTTGTTCCTGGTGTGGTGTGTGTGGAGCAGGACTGTTGATATGTTTAAAAATATTGGGAATCTGATATATTGATATTTTAAAAAATTATTATTGGCTCTCGACATATCAGAAAAAGTATTGATATTTTTAAGTATTGATTTATTATTAAATATTGTGTACATCAACAAGCTAGCAGCCTGCCTGTCCCCCTTAAAGCAAGAATTGCAAGTCAAACGATGCACTTTCACACTTGGTGATAACCACTTCATTAACAGTAGTAACTGCATGTAAGAGGCACAATAAAAGGTTTCCGATGGATCTGTCATTCAGTTTCATCATATATCAGATTTGTCCAGAAAACTCCATGTCGACTTCTGTGTTTTTTCCAGGCCTGCCAATACCAGTGACATAGCAGTTGTAGTGCCACAATTGTGTGGTTAAGCTAAATATTGCAGTCTCTGGTAGTGGCAATTAAATCAGCATTTCCTCTCGCACGTCTCTGCCCACCGTAAAGACCAGTGCTGTCATTTAGATTTTTGTTCACCATTTTCAGCAGCTGATTTTGAAGACTGCTGATGTGAAGAAACAGCGCACTAGATGCATTAAAAATTGTTTTTTAACACAACAGGTATGCTGTTTTGTCACATCGGAAGTCTTGTTATTCCAGTCACACCACCACCACCATGCAGTGCAATTGGACTACATCTTTTGCGCTACATATGCTTGCTTCAAGTAGTCAGAAAGATTGGATGTGATAAAAGCTCAAAAAGTAGTAAGACTCATTCACAAAGTAAAAGTAAAATTGTTCTTAAACTTGAAAAGAACAGCTTCAAATATTTAATGAAAAAGGTTGACAAAATGTAATATAAAATAAAAATATCGACAGTTGATATTGTCATTTTGATGTTGATATATCGTGTAAAAATATTGCCTTATATATCAATATTTTTTTTGGGAAAATAAAGCAGCCTGTCACAGATTTCCTGCATTCACATGTTGTCTCATGTGACAATATCATGGTACCATTTTTCTGCAGGGAAGTGATAGTCCACAAATGACACGTGTCTATGGACTGTTCGCATGATGTTGAGGTACTTCTGTAGCCAGAAAGATCCTTACATTCTGTCCCTGATAGAACGTGTGGGGTCAGCTCGGATATAATTTCTGTTCCAGGGCCATATTCAGGATATCCAAGGACCCATTAAAACAGCTGTAGGCCAGATTCCCATTGGCTTTGACACCCTTTCCAGCTGAACCAGTGCATGCCTCCAGGCTAAAGAGGGTTTAAATGTCATTGTGATAAGTGGGCTCATACTGCCAAGTTATTTGTAAATTTACCTGACTTTATCACTGAAATAATGTTTTCCCCGTCCCTCAACCCGTGAATTTTCATTTACTGTCCTCCCCTACTGGGTGCTTCACTTTATCAGGTAGTGTATATATTGTTTGTTATACTAATATGTATTGAATCATTGTCTTGTTTCTCAAGAGGCTAACATGTAAGAAGTTTTCTGCAGTGCTCATAATGATTGTGTCGTATTAAGAGTTGTAATAGTTGTATTACCTGTCACAGAATTTTGTGATCATCTTCCGTAATTGTTGAAAATTATACTAAAATAAGTGTTAAATTTTTACACAATGCACTTTCTTTTAAATATACAATTACAGGGTGAATTCCAAACCCAGAAAGAAGCAGCATGGGCCATTAGTAATTTGACCATAAGTGGAAATAGAGAACAAGTTGCCAGGCTAATTCAAGAAGGTGTTATTCCACCATTTTGTAATCTTCTGAACTGTAAAGATACTCAAGTAATACAGGTGGTACTAGACGGGATTAACAATATGTTGAAGGTTGCTGGAACCCAAGTTGAACAAGTAGCAAATATGATTGAAGAATGTGGTGGTAAGTACTGCACATTTTATTTGTCGTAATGATTATCTGTTACAAGACAGAGTTCTGACTGTCAAAAGCTTTACCGAATGGTAGTGAAGAGTGGCACAACAGTTATGACACTTCTCCTTCTGGAGCACTGGCATTCAAATTTACATGCGATATCGAGATTTAAGTTTCCTGTGTGATTTCCATAAATTGTAACTTGAATACTGGAGTGGCTCCTTTGACTAGGATATAGATACTTTCAAATTTCTTCCTTCTGTAGACAAAGAAACTTGCTTCCTAAAAAGTAATGCCTTTCAAAGAGATGGTCTTACAGTGTTCAGTTGATCAGTTGAAAATACTAGCCTGTACTGAAATATTCCAGTGGGAGAATCCATGACCTTTTCACAAAATAAGATTTGTACAGTGTAATGGAACATGATGAAAGTTGCTACCAATACAAACCCTTGATATCGAAAAAGTTCAAATTGTTTAGAGAGTGCAGAGAAAGTGGGGAGAGAATATAAATATGCCTGATTGAATCTTTCAGTCTGTATCAATGTGTATGCGGTTTCGAAACTTCTTAGCAGATTGAGAAGCAGCAGATAAAAACCTTTTGCTGGAGTGGGGTTCAAACCTGGAACCTTGCTCTTCATAGGCAAGGCTCTAACCAAAAGAACTATTAGAGCACAACTTCAGACATGCTCTCACAGCTTCATTCCTCCTGGCACCTCTCTTTCTTTACTTAGCAAAAGCTCTTTTATATGCCATGCAAAAATTTCTCTCCCCATCCAGCACACAGTTTTAACCAGTCTGGAAGTCTGCAGATGTGTGCTGGATGCTGCAGTGTCATATGCAGTCTAGACTATGGTTGTGTGCTTAAGGATCTGTGGCCAAGTTACCTGAAGGTGTTGAATTTTGTGTGTGACCAAGGCCTATGGACTTATCGAATGAGTCATTGCTAGCATCTATGTGGAGACTTTAGGCACATCTCTTAATAAAATTGTCCCTCTGTGTAAAGCTGCCTTCTGACAAGTAGTCACAGTGTAACAACCTGTAGCATGACTTGTCATTTACAGTTAAATTTAAATGGATATTGTAGATCTGTTCCAAGAGGAAATTCTTCTGTTCAGTGTAACTGAAGAATTCATTGCTAATAGCATGAGCTGCATCTTTGTTAGGTCCCTCTTAAATTTCTTGAACCCCATTGTGATGTTTAGATTCCTGAGAAAGTTTTACTGATGATTCTCCCTTTTTTAAATTGCCACAGGGTCTGTATGACCTGGGACAAGCAGGAGATCGGGAAAAAACCTGGGAATTTTTCATCTGGGAGAAAACGGGAAAGAAACTTAGAATTTTTCAGTGTTTTAGTTTGTAGTTAAATTTTTGTAATTTTGACTGGTAGGAACAAGTACTCCAACATAGGATATTACTGTATCTCACTACTGCAGAATAATACTGCAACAATAAAACATGAAAGAGAGAAAAACAAAAATAAAACTTAAGTTGCAAAGGAAATGCGCACGCCATATACAACAAAAGTGTTCAGACAAGTGTCTGCCAACAGCAAAATGTGTCAAAGGCTTTAGAAAGATTATGCAACGCTTCGTAACAACAAATTGCTGCCGAAGTGACGTCACAGCTGTTTACATTAGATTTGTTTGAGCAGTTGCAAGCAAGCTCAAGCGCATATACAGTTGTCGCATTTGAGTTGTAGCTTCTCCAGCTTCTGACTACAGAAGTGTGGCTTTTAACTGTATAAGCAGCAGCAGCAGCAGCAAGCAGCTAGGTGCTACCTGAAAAAATTTTACTGGCACACTCAAGCTGCTAGATTCACACATACGCAACAGGCCCATATCTAGGGGGAGGGGGGGCATACCAAGGAATCTGCCCCAGGCAGCAGTTTGGGGTGGAGGAGGGTCATCAAATTCATATCCTTGAGGGGGGGACCTTGTTTCACAAAGTGCCTAGCATCCAGCGCACATTGGTCTATAGATTATTCATATGATTTTCAAATGCATCCCTGTTGGTTTTTGAACACGTCCTATGTTGGTTTCTAAATTAATGGTAAGTTGATTTTTGAATGCATGCATAGTTTGTGATATCTCTGCCAGGGGAATTGCCCTTTTTGCTTGCATTGCCCGTCTGATCTACAAATAAACTTTCCTGCGGACAAAAGGGGACGGGGCCATAAGAGATGAGTGGAATAAAGCCAAACAGGTGAATGCCAATCACTGTTATTTGGTTGACAGGGTTTGCGAATGATCAGCATTGTTATAATTACTAGCGAAATCCGTAGATTGAGACTACCAGAGTGGAAACAAAAGACTAACTGAATAACAGGTAAGAAAGATTATGTATTATCTTCTCGGTGTATCGAAGGAAATGAAATTTTTGGCCAGAATGCTACACTAGTAAGGGCCAGCTGTTCTGTACAGTCCCCAGTTAGCACCCGCTTACGTTCTATTCTGGGAGTGCTGCAGAAAACACGTTGTACGAACACTTAATAACGCCCAACTGGAGAATAAATGCGTGATAACTAAACTGGTGATTGTGGCAGGGTTAGTGAAGTTAACCGGAGAAAAAGTTTCAACATTAGCAGTAATAGTTACAGAATTAGTGATGATGAGATTGTTTGTTAGAATGAGGAAGGAGAAAAAATGGGGCATCACACACATTATGGAAGAATATGATTCCAAATTTATGTAAAACTTCGTACTACTACTTTCCGATCTCGTGTTAGAGAAGCTGGAGTGTATGAATGAAATTAGAAACTATTTCCTAACATAAAAGGTTTTTGCTTTTAGTAGGCCTAATAGGCATTTGATATTGGTCCTTCATGAATTATATTCTGTGGTGTTATAAAAATGACCATTTGTGCCATAACACCTGTTTATTTGATGTGCATTAAAATTGCTGCCGTATTAGCAGGCCTGCTTCATTTTATCTAGCGGACAGTCACAAAATACATGTAATCAGTTTGAAAAACCATATCAGTCTTGGGCACTATTTGTATTAACAGCATTTTTTTTTCCCCCCCATGTGGCAAAATGTTTGATGAACATTGAGGTAATAAATTCTTTCACGTAAAGTAAAAGTGTGCCATATAAAACTGTAGCAAGATTCGAGAGAAAAAAATGCTAGGACTTAACAGCCAAGTTATTAGCTAATAGGCACTAGAGTGCAAATTTTCTGAAGAGTACTTGTTCTCACGGTTACAAATAATCCCATCAAGTATTAGTTGTGAGTTTGAGGGGCAGGATGTCAAACTGGCCGACTGGGGGCAAGAGGCACCACAGGACATTTTAATTTCCACTGTCCTGAATATAATTTGATGGCATCCATTACAAAATTTTATATGTTTGAATTCCACTGAGTGAAATACAGTGATGTGCAATAGAACAATGCTGTGTGAAGAGGCGTGGTGACGCACTGTGACACATTTAATACGAAATAACATTTCCTCGAACACATTTTATGGATCAGGCTCTTCAGAAAGATACACACTACAAAATGAACATGTTTTTGAAGAATCTAGTATTGCGCCGATTCAGAAATAATCATAGATCCAGGACTGATGCACGGAGCAGTCTGACAAGGGGAGGCCGCCAATTGTGAAATTCAGATTCGATTCATACTGCGCATAATAAAAGCTCATGGCCAGAGGTGTAATGTGGCAAAGCACCAAGATGCACTTCTCAGCCGTTGTCGAGAAAATCGACAGTTAAAAGAAACTGTTGCGGCGAAATACTCTCTACGATTAATAATTTTCTGCAGCGGCGTGGCGCAGCGGTAAGCGCTCGGGTTTGTAATCCGAAGGTCGCCGGATCGAATCTCGCGCCATGCAACTTTTTTTTATTATTTGTTTTTTTTTGTAATATATATATATATATATATATATATATATATATATATATATATATATAATATGCACAAAGATGATGTGACTTACCAAACGAAAGCGCTGGCAGGTCGATAGAAACACAAACATACACACAAAATTCAGGCTTTCGCAACAAACTGTTGCCTCGTCAGGAAAGAGGGAAGGAGAGGGAAAGACGAAAGGATAAAACCCACATCCCCCCCCATCCCTCCCGATGAGGCAACAGTCTGCCGCGAAAGCTTGAACTCCGCGTGCATGTCTGCGTTCGCCCGTGTGTCTGTCGACCCGCCAGCACCCCCATCCGGCAAGTCACATCATTCTTGTTTTTAGATATATCCTTCCCACGTGGAATGTTCCCTTTATTATAACTCTTTATATATATATATAAACTGTCCATTCGCATGAATGGACACAGGCAGACAGTGTTTGTTGGTAATGAGGATCACCCTGTGGCTAAACATGCCTTGGTGCACAGCCAGCATATCTTGGCACAGTGTTACACCGTCCGGGTTATCTGGATACTTCCCACCAACACCAACCTATCCGAACTCCGGAGATCGGAACTTGCTCTTCAATATATCCTCTCTTCCCGTTACCCACCAGGCCTCAATCTCCGCTAATTTCAAGTTGCCGCCACTCATACCTCACCTGTCATTCAACATCATCTTTGCCTCTGCACTTCCGCCTCGACTGACATCTCTGCCCAAACTCTTTGTCTTTAAATATGTCTGCTTGTGTCTGTATATATATATGTGTGTGTGTGTGTGTGTGTGTGTGTGTGTGTACCTGTCCTTTTTTCCCCCTAAGGTAAGTCTTTCCGCTCCCGGGATTGGAATGACTCCTTACCCTATCCCTTAAAACCCACATCCTTTCGTCTTTCCCTCTCCTTCCCTCTTTCCTGATGAGGCAACAGTTTGTTGCGAAAGCTTGAATTTTGTGTGTATGTTTGTGTTTGTTTGTGTGTCTATCGACCTGCCAGCGCTTTCGTTCGGTAAGTCACCTCATCTTTGTTTTTTATATATATATATATATATATATATATATATATATATATATATATATATATATATATATATATATATATATATATATATATATATATATATAAAAATTCCCGGCAATCAGTTGCAACAAATATGCATATAATAAGTTGTTGAAAGTCGTTTGTCGTGGAAAAATAAAACACAAATCACAAATAGTATTCAAGTGTATACAATTTATTGAAAAGTTCGGTATACGATCGCACATAATTAACAATTAGTGACCAGAAGTAGCTGGAGTATCGCACGAACCAGAGTGATAGTTATCATAGAAACATGGAAAGCAGAAAACAGCACGACATCGAGCACATCTGATAAGCGATGCATTTTTACAAGAACAATTGTTTTTTTAAATTATCTGTTGGGAAACACACCTGATTGACATTCTGAAAAATTGTTCTATCATTCGTCAGGTTTGATGCATACCACGCGTATCGTATCATATGGCGAAAATCGGAGAAGACAGTTGGTGGTGGACGATGGATTGGATATGTGTGTGTGTGTGTGTGTGTGTGTGTGTGTGTGTGTGTGTACATTTGAATTACAAAAAATAAAAAAAAGTTGCATAGCGCGAGATTCGATCCGGTGACCTTCGGATTACGAACCCGAGCGCATACTGCTGCGCCACAATGCTGCAGAAAATTATTTGTCGTAGAGAGTATTTCACCGTAACTGTTTCTTTTAACTGTCGATTTTCTCGACAACGGCTGAGAAGTGCATCTTGGTGCTTTGCCACATTACGCCTCTAGCCATGAGCTTTTATCATGCACAGTATGAATCGAATCTGAATTTCACAATTGGCGGCCTCCCCTTGTGAGTTGTAGTGGGGAGGTGGGTAGTCTCCACATGGCCCGTGTTTACGTTTAGTGATTTTGCTGTTTCCTATTCGTTTATTGCTCTCACGTCAAATGAAAACGAAATAGATTTTTGTGGCCAGGAGCTATCAAGTGAATTAAAATAAATTCACCTAATTACAGAAGGCTAAAAATATGTTGTTAATTTCAGATTTTAATTTTATTTCCGCTGTTCTGACAGTCGTGCATTAATTGGCTTGCAGAACAATAGAATTAATTTTTGGTGGTTTGCTGAAGAAATTTGGCTTCTATTAATCTTTACTGCTGAAGCAGTCAATTTATTTGAAATGAAGTGTTTAATTCCACACTGTTGGCTAGTTTCAGCTGTTCGCTGCATTTCAAGTGCACATTTTCATCTTCTAGCAGGTATGACATTAAGGCATAATAAAGAGCCAAACATTAAATAATACAATGCTGGTGCTCCAAGTAAATATATATCCGAATCTGAACATACAAATGTGTGCTTTAAACCGAATTGTGCATTTTAGTATGGTTCACGAAATTCCGATGCTCTTGGAGTATTCTCGAATGTCTTGTTTCTTTTATTACATAATGTAAGATCTTATCGTTTTACACATACGAGCATATGAGCTTCCAGCGTCATTGTAGCTGCGCAAGCGCAATGACCCCTGACACTCTGCCAACTTCTGAAATGAACTTACTTCTAAAAGGTTGTGAGAAAAAATTGTGAATGTTTTTGAAAAGCATTACTTACAAAGTAAATTTCCTTTTATGCAAGATGAACTACGTGCGAGAATGTATAATGAATATCTTAAATCACAGAGCGTTCAAATCAACTCTTCGGACAGCCATTTAGAAGAATTTCCTGACATTTATGATGTTGAAAATTTTATTGGCACATTTGTGTGGTGTATGTTAAAGTGTAACACGCACAAAAAGATCACCATTATATGTGAGCTCTTAGCTTATCTTGCTGCTTATTAATCATGGAGACCAATATTATATGTAAAAGCTTTTATTTTCTTGTAGCAACACTATGTACATAAATTTAAACCATTGACTTCTCTTATTTGTGTGTGCTCGCTGATTAACAATGTTGCTATTGACTGACTACATCACATGCCCTATTTTGTTAATATCTATCATCGGCTGGCGAGTTCGTGTGACATGAACTATGACTGGCTTACAAAAGCGCATCACAATCTTGATTTCAATGCTTCTGAAAGTAACATGTGGTGTTTGGTGGAATTCGAATTTATACGTTTGTAATACGAAAATATGCAGTGTACATGTTACTGCACATCAAAGATCTGTCCAGAACATGTCTTTCTTCCCCTGAATTTTGTTTCCTGAAGTGCCGGGAAATTCTGTGCCAGTGTATAAAACCCTAACCATTCAAAGGATTGATAAGTTTTACGGTTCCAAGGAAAAGTATACTGTCACTTAACACGGAAAGTGTATTTTCACCCAGCAGAAAGTGTACTATTAACTGGGAAATATGGGAAAAATTTGGGTATTTTTTTTTCTTTGACGGTGTATACACCCTGTGCCATAACTTACTGTTATTTTCGATCATTGGAACTACTACTACTACTACTACTACTACTACTACTACTACTACGTGATCAGGCCCAGTGGACCGCACGCATCTACAAGTTTCCTCCTCCACTGTATTTTGTCCATTGCTGCTATCCGCCATTCGTCCACATCTATTGACACTTGGTTTAAATCTTCATGGAGTCCATCCCTCCAACGCTTCTTGGATCTCCCTGGCGATCTCTTTCCTGTAGGTGTGAAATCCAGGAGCTTCCGAGGCCATCTGTGATCCTCCATCCGGGCCACATATTCATTGGAACAACACATTTGTGTTTTGTCATCTTCCTAGCCCAAATACCAGTCCGTAATTTGGCAGTGACAAGAAATGTGATAGAAGTTAACACTATTGTCAACCATCAGTTTTAGAATGCATTCCTCCTCCTATCAGTGGTATTTTTTAATTTTGTATCGAGGCAACACAATAGTTCTGGAATTAACCATTACAGAAGAAAATGTGAACCATCTTTTACTTTCAGCTTAGAGTTGGAAATATTGACCTTTAGCAGCTGAGGAAATGACTAGGCAGACAGACAGGAAAATTGGCCACCACAGACATTAATAGGTTATGGTCTCCACATTTAAAAGAAATGGGTTAAAACTGAAAAATATTTAAAGGGTGTCAGATGTTGGGATTAGAGCCTACATTGTCTTCTCGTACTAAAATGTGAGCCACTTGCCTAATACTGTCTCCTGAATGAAAATATTCATTCCAATCATAACAAAATACTTCAGTCTCCCTCTCACATAAAAAAAAAGCACTTAACTATGCCTGGACATTGTACTCATCAGGTAATTGGAAGCTTACTGTATATATCACACATTAATCTTACTGCATGAAAATAGGAAAAGTTTAAGATATTTGTTAGAAGTCATGCTTGGGGGTTGTTAGGAAAAGCATTTATTCAAGTTACACGGCTCTTGGTCACACACTTGTACCAAGCCCTTAATGGATAGTTGTTTTTTCATAAAAGATCTGTTTTTGTTGTTGAGTAGGGATAGAGACAAAACAGGATAAATAAGTAGCTGATTTAGATAGAGAAATATCTGCTCAAGACAAGAACATACAGTAGTAAATTGTTTTAATGTGCTCAGTGCTAAAGCTTTAATTTTTCACTTAATCCTGTTACCAGTTGTCATTTGTTTGTAAAACTTGTAATGTGTTAAAAATTTACTTTCAGTATCAAGTTTTGTTAATGACATAAAAAACTGTCCTGTAACTTTTCAGTGAAGTGTGTACATCTGAGAACTTTCATCTCTTTGGCCCAGAACCAAGGTGTCACAATTGTTTCGTGTTGGTTTGACATGTATTGTTTATCCTTCTACAATAGAAAAATCTTTTGCAGTTTAGTAACTGTTTATTTTTCAACAGGTTTGGACAAAATTGAAGCACTTCAGAACCATGAAAACGTTGAAATATATAAACTTGCTTATGATATTATAGAACAATACTTTTCAGAAGATGTAAGTATATATATATATATTTATATATATATTTACTCAAATCTTGTTAGTTAGCCACAGCTTAATTTTCCTGTTAGCAACATTTGTGCATGTCAAAATGGACCTTGATTCTTATATGAAAAATTTAACAATGAAAGGCAAATTAATATTTTTGTTGCTGAATATTTTTTAAATATTTGAGACATTAGTGTTTGCTTAAATGGTTACTTTAATACCTCCAATCAAAACTGTGTAAGAATTCTTTTATCTTAACATTTTTGAAATTTCGGAGTTTGACTTGTAATTAATAGTGGCATTGTAGTGGTGACAAAAACGTTCTTGCATACACACAAAGGTTCCAAACAAGCTACACAGTATAGATCTTTTTTGTTTTTCTTAAGACAGTGCACTAAATAAAATGTTCAGTGAAGCCCAAGGAAACTTAACTATCCTTTAGTGAATTCCGTGGGTTAAAATAGCAGAACAAGGAAAACTAAACTCATACGCCTGAAGGCACTGTAGCTTCAGATACTACAAACAATTATGTGTATTTCCATTAAAAATAATGTAAACCAGAGAAATCACTGCATTGATCACAGGCAAGTTGGGGACAAAGAAGCTAGGAAGATCCGTTTATTGGAATACGGGGAGAATCAGTTGGGAGGCTAATGGGGAAATTGTAATAAGTTGTGTATTGTGGGAGTACATTAGGAATGAACTGCGTAACTCGGCAGATGATTTTACTCTAAAAAATGTATAATAGCATTAAGTTACGCATGTTCAATCATTAAGCTCAAGACTTCATTATTCTCCTCTGGACCAACAGTAAATTGAATAGGTATGTGTGGCACAAGATTATTTGCCTTCAAATAGATAAACTGTTATGTAGTAGTCTTGCATATAATAGAAATGTTTTAGGTTTCTGTTATTAAGGTAGATGGGAGAGCTAAGTTGTTAAATCATGTAACCACTTAAAATAGAAATATAGTAGGGTGATTATTTCATTTGCCTCAGAAAGATACAGAAAATAAAATTTGAGTGAACTATGAGTTAAATCATTAATTATCTTAAGACTCAGTTGACTAGAATGCGCTAGTTTTTAGTAGATAGTATTTAATTATAATAGTGACATGAATTAGAAGAAATAAGTGTGAACAGGGGATTTATCAAAATAATGTGGTAAAATAGTAAAAGCAGATAGTCAAAGCAGTGGAGTGTTATGTTGAAATCAATCGTGGTAAGTAGACAACGATGAGAGGAAACTTTAATTTCAGATGGAGTTAACGAATGAGGTGTGAAAAATTCAGCAGTAAGTGTTGGCAAACCTACGTTTCTAGCATTTGTAGACTTAGAGAAACCTTTTGACAATGTTAACTGGAATACTCTCTCTCAAATTCTGAAGATGGCAGGGATAAAATACAGAGAGCAAAAGGCTATTTACAATTTGTACAGAAAGCAGATGGCAGTTATAAGAGTCGAGGGGCATGAAAGAGAAGCAGTGGTTGGGAAGGGAGTGAGACAGGGTTGTAGCCTGTCCCCGATGTTATTCAATCTGTATATTGAGCAAGCAATAAAGGAAACAAAAGAAAAGTTAGGAGTAGGTATTAAAATCCATGGAGAAGAAATAAAAACTTTGAGGTTCGCCGATGACATTGTAATTCTGTCAGAGACAGCAAAGGACTAGGAAGAGCAGTTGAACGGAATGGACAGTGTCTTGAAAGGAGGATATAAGATGAACATCAACAAAAGCAAAACGAGGATAATGGAATGTAGTCGAATTAAGTCGGGTGATGCTGAGGGAATTAGATTAGGAAATGAGGCACTTAAAGTAGTAAAGGAGTTTTGCTATTTGGGGAGCAAAATAACTGATGATGGTCGAAGTAGAGAGGATATAAAATGTAGACTGGCAATGGCAAGGAAAGCGTTTCTGAAGAAGAGAAATTTGTTAACATCGAGTATAGATTTAAGTGTCAGGAAGTCGTTTCTGAAAGTATTTATATGGAGCGTAGCCATGTATGGAAGTGAAACATGGACGATAACCAGTTTGGACAAGAAGAGAATAGAAGCTTTTGAAATGTGGTGCTACAGAAGAATGCTGAAGATTAGATGGGTAGATCACATAACTAATGAGGAGGTATTGAATAGGATTGGGGAGAAGAGAAGTTTGTGGCACAACTTGACTAGAAGAAGGGATCGGTTGGTAGGACATGTTCTGAGGCATCAAGGGATCACCAGTTTAGTATTGGAGGGCAGCGTGGAGGGTAAAAATCCTAGAGGGAGACAAAGAGATGAATACACCAAGTAGATTCAGAAGAACGTAGGTTGCAGTAGGTACTGGGAGATGAAGCAGCTTGCACAGGATAGAGTAGCATGGAAAGCTGCATCAAACCAGTCTCAGGACTGAAGACAACAAGAACAACAACAACAACAAGTACAAGTGTTTGGAGAAAACTGTAATGGAATGTGATAGAAGTTGATACCAATACAAACCCTTGATATCAAAAAATGTTTAAATCATGTAGTAAAGTGTAGACAAAGTAAATGGGGAGAGAATGTAAATATGCCAGAATGACTCTTTCACTCTGCATCAGTGTGTACGTTGTTTCAAAACTTCTTATCATATTAAAACTGTGTGCTGGACTGGGATTCAACCTTGGAACTTTGTTCTTCACAGGAAATGGTCTAACCAACAGAACTGTTCAAGCAAATCATAAGACATGCTCTCACAGCTTCTTTCCTCCCAGTACCTCTTTATTATTTTCTTTACTCTGCAAAAAGTCTTGTGCATACCTTGCTGCACAGTTTTAACCAGTCTGGAAGTTTCCAAACTGTGCACCTTCCACTGCAGAGCGAAGGATTCATTCTAGTAAAAATCTTTTAGGCTGTGGCGAAGTCAATTCTCTGCAGTATCCTTTCTTCCAAGAGAGCTAGTTTAGCAAGATTTGCTGGAGAATTTCTGTAAACTTCGGAAAGAAGGAAAGTGGTACTATCAGAAGTAAAGCTGTGAGGCAGGTTAGATATTGAGCCTGGTCAGCTCAGTCAGCAAGGGCACTGCTGTGGCAAGGTTCAAGCCCCAAATCCTGGTCAGACAGTGTTTTTAATTTTCTAGCAAGTTTCATATATAGTTAAATATGACTCAAATTTAAATAAATAATTAAAACCAGCCTGTTCCTCTTTAAGGGAAGAGAATGAATAAAACAGTTAGAGGATGATATAGCTCACTCAGCATTTTCATGTCTCTCTTTCCGGTTTTCTGTGAATAGTTTGCTATGAGTTTTAAGATATTTCTTCTTCAGATTGTGATTTTTCTCAAGAACAAATGTGAGTGGGAGAGAGTAAGGAAAAGAACATATGTGCAGTAAATGTTATTTATAAAATATTTAAAATTTTTGATTGATTTTATATTTGTTCCAGGCGGAGGAGGATCCAAATTTGGTACCTACATCATCAGATACTGGCTTCCAGTTTGATCCAAGTTCAAACATACCAAATGAAGGATTTAAGTTCTGATGGACATTTTATATATAAAGTCACAGTATTGGACTACATTTTGAACGGATTCTCTTAAAGTGCTGTGACTGCTAAGCTGTTGAAAATGCAAGCTTGGTGCAGACCCTGTTATAGTATGACTGCTTCCATCTGTACATAGATTCAGAAACTATTTATGACAGTGGTGTTTTTTAAAAGGCTGAAGAGCCATGGTTTTTACAAAGAAAATAACTTACATTTGTAAGTACTGGCTTTTTAGTGAGATACACTGCATACTTGAACTGCTTAAAAGTGCAGATGTATGGAAGTCGTATAATCATAATTAGCACACATTCATATGTGGCTGCAGATTATATGCCTTTGGTTATTTGTTTGACTAATTAAATATTATGAACTTCTTCACTGTTACGTGGCATGTCATGTAATGTCAGACATACTTGTGGCATATTACATTTTGTCTGGAGTGTTAATGAAGTACACTTGAAAATGGTGAAATTGTATTTGTCTCTAAATACAGAAATTGTGTGTTTGTAGTATGATGGTGCCTCTTGTACAAATGGTAACTGAATTAAATTGTGTGTCTGTAATAATAGAAAACACACACACACACACACACACACACACACACACACACACACACACACACTAACTTATATGGTGCTTTCTGGAAGCTGTAAAATGTTATGCTGTGAAAGCAGATCATCAGACACAAGTGAGTATTACCATTTGTTGCTATGCCAGTTTCCTGACTACAGGTTGGCAGGAGGATGTCGTCACTAATTTATCACACAGTGCTTAAACTAATTCATCTTGGAAAAAGAAACATTCTAAATTGTTAATTTGACCATAGGTATAACCTATGTGCAATTGGTATGTTGTAAATTAATGAGAGTTGTTGTTCATTATCAAATTTCAATTTGTTTTACAGATACTGGGAAAATAAAGTTCTCTAGATAGTGTACATATAATTCATGATAGTTACCTCTTAATTTTATTCTCTCAACACACATGGTAATTACATATAATGAAATTAAAAAAGAACATTAAGAAACTTCACAAAATTAGTTATATCGTACACACTTTAGGTTGGAACTGAAGTTAGTACTGAACAGGCTGAAACAAGATTCGTGTTTGAAGAGTACAGTTACTGAAAGGTTACAGCTCTCGTGTGTAGAGAAGTTTATCTTGTATACTGCTGAACGAAAAAACGACTATGTTGATTTCTTTATTGATTTACATTCACAGAATTCTTTCTGTAAAATTTTGTTTTGTTGACTGTTATGAAATCTTACTGTGGTATTTGGTGGAAAATTTACAGAGAGATGTAATGGTCCTCTTGTCACCATTAGCTGTGAGGAGTTTTCTTCAAGAATATTAATTTTTCTTTCTTGGTTTCTTCTGTGTTTCTTTCTTGTCTGTAAAAAGAAGCACAGCAATGTAAATTCTTTGAACAAATAGCAGAGATTAGATACACATCTTGCCAGTTGGGAATGATTTTGAAATTACAGAATCAAGAAGTCAGTCAAGTTACATATTTCTAAAATGATAGTAGACTAGCTGTAATTGTTGAATATGGTTTCGTCAATAACAGTATACACACAAATGTTTATCAAACAATAGAGCAAATCTAATAGCATGAAATAATAATGTGAGAATAATAGATCGTTCCTACCACATAGAGAAGGCACTCAGTGGCTGACAGGCACAGCAGTCTCCTAGCAATGTGCCTATCTGCCACTGCCTCCTCTGTGTGGTAAGTAGCAATCCATCTTTTAAATATTGTTATCAAATTTATGTACGAATTACAAGTGGTCCCTGTTTGAATCTCAGAAATGTGACAGCTTTATTCATATATTAATCTGTAGTTCATACTTCTCCTAAAGCTACAAAGAAATTATTGTATTCCTCGTTTAGTCAGTAAATAGTAGAGATGTTGAGTTGCAGACAACAAAAGACTGCTAAACAAGTGAACTTTTGGCCAGGAAGCTGCCTTCTGAATTATTTAATTCAGGAGGAGGCCTTTTGGCCACAAGCTTACTTGTTTATCAGTCTTTCGGTTGTTTTTGTCTGTGACTCATTGTCTCCACTACATGGTGAGTGGCAATCTATCCTTTTTGTAATATTGTGTGTACTCAGTAAAATTTATTAATTGGTAAATTGAAGAGTAGGCAGATTCTGGTGTGTTAACGTTTCTATTGAGATGTAGCTAGTGTCTATTTCCTTGTAGAGATATGGTTTAAAATGAGTCCCGAAACACTTGTCTTTTCATCTCTAACAAAAGTGTTTTCATTTGCTTGGACCACCTTGGCCTATACAACTTTACATGCTATTTTCTCAGGCAGAAAAGCCACAATGTGTGCAATCACAATGAAATTATTGTTTTTTGCCCGGAGGCAATAAGCACCTCACAGTGTGTATGGCAAGCTTGTTCACAGCAGAATGTAGTCTTATTATGTACCCATTTTATGTGAAATGCTTGTGATCATAACAATCTTTATGCTCGCTCAGGAAATGGTTACTTGACAAGTGGTATAGATGTGGGATGTATATGACAAACATGTATGGCTAAATTCTGAGTGGCCAAATCAAAAATGTAAGGATTAGTTGCTCTTGCAAAAAATACACACACACACACACACACACACACACACACACACACACACAAAAAAAAAAAAAGTGGTTATGCACAAGTGACTGAACTCGCAAAAATGTATGGGAGGTGTCTAGAAGACCCTTCCCTCAAAACGGATACAAAAAGCTAGTTATGAAAACAATACAGTGAAACCTTTATATAACGTTTTTCAAGGGACCACAAATTTTGAACACTGTACAGAGGAACACACTACAAAGAGGAAGGCTTCCAAATAATAATTATAGGGCATTACTGAAGATCAGGATACCACTAATCAGCTTTGACAAATGGTGCCATAGATGACATTTTAAATTTTCACAACATATGATATTTATTGCAAATGATCAATGTATCAAATGATTAGTTTTTTAAATTAAAACATGGGGCTCGGTAGGTGGATGGGTGAAAGTAAATGGATCAGTTTGTACAGTAAAAAGTTATAACAGATTCTTAAGATTGACATCATTCTCCAAAGCTGACAGGTGGTATCCCATTCTTCAGTTGACCCAATTATAGAATATGAGCCAAATTTTGTTTATGATATGCTGAACAAATTACATAAAAACACAGTAAATGGCACAGATTATAAAAGCATTAGTTACAAAAAAATTACTTCAATAATTAAATTATCAAATGGAACTTAAATTTGCACGAAACTCTAGGAACCTAAGCAATCTAAAAATAACATACCTATGATGTTTTTTAAATATTCAAGCAGGGTTGCTTGTTTTCTATTTCTCCTAGACTCTATGGCAATCATTTCTTGCTCCAAATGAGCAAGTTGAACTACTGTTCTGTCCTAAAGTCTATGGGCCATCATGTATCTCCTGAATGTTTCAAAGGCTTCAGCTGCCTTAGTATAAGAGGGTACAGGGTCATCTTCCTTGTCACTGTCACTTTCACTACCACTATTACTCTCCAAGCTTCTCTCTGCAGTCAGTTCCTCAATACTTTGTACTCCTGTGGTTGCCACATTGTCATCCACAGCCAAGAAGTCCTCAAAAGTGACAGAATCACTGCCTATTAATTGTTGAAACTCTTGCAAATCACTTGCAACTTCTTCCACAGAAGCTGCCATCTCATTCTCACAGAAACCCGCTTTTGTGAAACAGTTTTTAATAGTTTCAGCACTTACTTCCCTCCATGAGTACATAATTAAATTTATTGCCTGTAAAATATTCAGTTTCAGTTGTGAGTTTTGCTGGCTTCCTGGTTTTCTTTGGTCCATCAAATTCAAGGCCTTTTTTACAAGGGCTGTCCTATATTTAACCTTAAGGGCGTGTATTATGCCCAAGTCCAAAGGTTGCAGACGGCTGGTGCAGTTGGGTGGCAGGAAAATTACTTTAACATTTCTAAGAAAGGGTACGTCTGGTGGATGTGCCGCACATCTATCCACAAACAGCAGCACTTTTCTTGCAGCACTCCCCATTTTGACGTCAAATTCTCTGAGAAAACGTAAAAATATTTCACTCGTCATCCATGCCTTGGCATTGTTTGTATATTTGCACGGAAACGTGGAAATGTTTTTGAAGCACCTCGGATTTTTTGGCTTCCCGATAACCAAAGGTTTCAGTTTTTCACTGCCATCAGCGTTTGTACACAACAAAACAGTAAGACGTTCCTTGCTCTTCTTACCGCCATGGCAATTTTCCACACGAAAAGTAAATGTCTTATCCGGCATTAAATTGAAAAACATGCCGGTTTTGTCAGCGTTATGTCACGCAGTTCGTAGCCCTGTATCAGATTAGGGAGAGTCTGCATCCATTGAGCTACAGTTGGTTCGTCCACACTTTTACTTTCTCCACATTCCGATTTGTACACACCACACCATGACGCTGTCGAAATTTATCAATCCATCCATTGGACGCCTTAAAATTGTCAGTTCCTAACTGCAGTGATATTTGAAGCGCCTTCTCCTTCAAAATAGTTCCATTTATAGGAACGTTTGCAGCACGTGCTTGCTGAAACAAAGTTAATAAAACTTTCTCCATTTCGTCATGTCGATTGTTTCAAACGCATACGTTTCAAATTTCCACAATTCTCAAACCCTTCCATTATTGATGATCTGTTTTTCATAATAGTGTTGAGTGTTGAAGCGGCCAGTCCCAATTGCTTCGCTAGTTCCACGTGACTCGCGCCAGAAGATGCCTCCACTTTTTTAATAATAGAAACCTTCTCTTCCAGAGAAATATTCTTCCGCTTTTCACTCATGTCCACTGATAAAAGCTTTTAAAAAATGTTATATCGAAGAGACACACACTTACTAGGCACACGAACTGTTAGCTGCTCAGCTCATACAACACGCTACTAAGTACTAATACAAAGCATCGGCTGAAATGGCGCCAAAAAGATCGCAAGCAGAATGTGCGTCACATGTCATGTGACCGGGTTTTGCCGCTGACATATGAAATACGCTGAGCGCGGGCTTTTCGAGCCGGTGCAAACTGAAACCACAGAACGGAACCCGATGCATCTACATCCAGTCACTTAAACGTTATAAAGAGGTAAATAATTGAGCAGGGTTCCAAAAATATGAGCTTTACATGGAGGAAACTGTAATATAGAGGAAACGCAGTAAAGAGGAAAATTTAACATTGTTTATATGGGCTTTTAGTCAGGACCGAAAAAAAAACGGACGTAACATAGAGGAAAACATTATATGGAGGAACGTTATAAAGAGGTTTCACTGTATTATGAAATTATGAGGAGTTCGAGTCACAGAATGAGTAAAAAGTATTCATGATAATATTGTGACCTTCATTGTGTTAGATAAAGTGCAATACTATAAATTATAATTGTCCTGCCATTACAACACATTTTTGCAAATATTTTTGTGCATTTTCTATACGTTAGATTAAGTTTTCGTTCTAATTTATGTGGATGCATGAAACTTCTTTTCGATGTTTGGCTGTTGGCAAGTAATTCTACAATGTGCCATGGCTTGTCGAATATCCTTTCTGTTGTGATTTGTGGCATACTGACACTCTTCTCTATGAGGACATACCATTTCTTACATCATTCCCTGAGGAGAGTTCTTTTTATTTTTTAAGGTGTGCCTTGCCAGTGGATTTGATGTTGCTGTAAAGATAAATCAAGAATACTGAAGAGTGACACATCCATGAAGTTTCTCAATAAGTGAAAAGGCTGATTCCTAGACTTTCTTTTGCAGTGAACCCCTGATTTTTCACTTCATTTTACATTCTTAACCTACAGTGGTCCAGAGAATTGGGCAATATGAAACTTTTTGTCTTTGTGCACATCACCTCAGTCTGTCTCTGAAACAGTATTATGGGGATAAAACTTTTCTAATCTTTGAAGTCTTAAGTTCTGTTGTAATCATTTCCTGCAGCAATTTTTGAATAATTGAATACTTGTGGAGAAATTGCCCATTGTAATGTGTGTTGAGGTTCCTCACAAAGTTTTCATTTGTGTCTATTGTACTAGATTTAACAATGGTTTGTTTTCTGTGATAAGATTCCAAAACATATTCATTTCCTTAAATATAATGCCAATTTTTTCATACTCTCAGCATTCATACCTTCTAAGTTAAAGCCTGGTGAGAACAAACACCTTTTTCCCAGCTACTGCCCCATTTCTCCACCAGCTGCATTTGCAAGGTGATGGAACTTATGATTCATCAGTGGCCATACCAGCTTTACTTCACACTACCTGCCACATTCCACCCTCCACCCAGTTGGAAGCAGCATGCCAACATGCCGAGGAGACACTGGCAATCATGGGATCTTTTCGTAATGAGCCACTCACAGTCTGTCTCTGTCTACTAAGCGTAAACAGAACAAGGCTAATGATTCAACGACTCTCCCAGCTGCATCTTGGTCCCTTGTGGTATCATGTACCGAAGGAGATCAGTTCTTCACTATGGTTAATCCATTTATTATTCAGAAAGGTGTTGATGCAATTGCAAGACACGTGAAATCCTGTTATTGTTTATGTAATGGGACTTTGCTTCTGGAGACCATTCTTTTTCTCATGTCTGATCATATAGTGCTTCTATCGAAGATAAAAGCAGGCTATGAAATCATCAGTCCAACTGTACATTACAAACAGAATGAATTACTACTAGTATCACTTTACAACCACACTCAAATGTACTGTAAAAACACAGCCAAATGTCTTACTTGTGCTAGGGATGCTTACGAGGGTGATTGCCCGCCTCCTCCTCCTCACTGTATCAGTTGTAATGGTGACCGTGTCACCTCTTCTCGTGAGTGTACAGTGTATCTTGATGAGCAGACCACCCAGGAGAAGGAAAATGTATCTTATCCTGTCACATGCAACTTGTTTGCTAGTTGAAAGCCCTGCATTTTACCATCCAGTGTAGTACTGTTCTTGCTAGGCCTCGCTTCATGACGTACATTGTCAGATACTTGTGACCTTCAATTCAGCATTGCACTTGTGAAATTGTCCACTGTCACAGTAGCAAACCTTCCTCCTCCTCCAGCTGTGGAATGAGCCACCAAATCTTCACCTCCAGTGCCCAAATTTCCTGCTACACAATCGGGAAAGGATAAAACGAATACTCCTGCAAAGGCTAAAAGTCTCTCCAGCCAACAAACATCTGAGACTTCATCTGCTAACTGCAAAGGCTCTAAGAAATCAAAGGCAAATGGTTTTCTTGCCTGACACGGAGATCCTCCTAGGATGCTCTTGGAATTGCAGCATTGTTTTCTGCCTTCAAGAAACAAAATTGCATCCTTACAACTGCTTTGACCTCTCGCATTTTCTCAAATTTCACTTTGAAACGCAACACCCCCCCATCCGCCCGAGGATGGCCTTCCAACTCATGCGGGAGTCAGCATAACTGCCAATAACTTAAATGGCTAACATTACATTACAACATTCCTAAGGCTGACTGGAGGCTTTACTCTTTCCTGGTGTCCTTTGATGAATACCATTTCCCAGCTGTGGTGACAAACTAAATAGCTAATGAACATTACCCTTACAGCATTATCATTACAGCTGCAGAACATTCCTTACCTTACACTTTACCATACTGTGTCCAGGTTGCCGCCTGGTGGACTGAGGTGTGTTGCGACGCGATTCACCCCCCACACGGAGACATGCTCTTCATGTTTTTAACAGACATCCTATGGTGGTGAACTGTATTCATTATAAACAATTGCGTGTGCAATGTCATTCCATTCTTTGTGACAGCAAAAATGATAGCTGAATTTCCTTTACTAGTTCTTCTAACAGTTTGTCCCTCTTCTGTCGTGTGGGCCAACCTCTGTTGCCTCTAGGTCCAAGGTCAAATCCTCGATTCCCGGCCTGACCGTAACAGATATCATTGTGGACCCTATTGCCATATCCAACAACTTGGACTGCTATTTTGCGGTGATTTCGAGCTCCACCCACTCAACCAACTTGTTCCAGAAACAAGTGGGGGGTGGCTTAGATGATATCCTTCTACTCTTAGTCGTAATGCTACAATGCCACCTTTACTATGAGAGAGCTAGATTATTAGGGTGTATACCGGGAAAAACTCGGGGAATTTTTTCATCGGGGAGAAAACCGGGAAAAACCCGGGATACTTTTAGAATTCTGGGAATTTTTCATTGTTTAAGTTTTCACTTAAATTTTTGTAATTTTGACTGGTAAGAACCGATACTCTAACAAAGGATATTACTGTAGCCTGCAACTGCAGAATAATACTTAAACAGTAAAACATAAACAAGAGGAAAAAACGAAAATAACTTAAATTGCAAAGGAAATGCGCCATATACGACGACGACATACAGTGCTCATGTAAGCATCTGCCAATTGAAAATGTGTCAAAGGCTTTAGGAAGACTATGTAGTGCTTCATAACAACAAATTGCCTTCAATGAGGGTGAAGTCGCAACTGTTTACATTCGATTTGTTTTAGCAGTTATGAGCGGGCTCATGCGCATGCGCAGTTGAGTCATGTTTTAGTAGTAGATTCTCCCGCTTCTGGCTACAGGAATGTGGCTGTTGGCTGTGCAAGCAGTCGCAGCAAGCAGTTAGATGCTACCAGGGAAAGGGGGTGCCAAATTCATATTCTTGAGGAAAAAAACTTGTTTCACAAAACGCCTAGCATCCAGGTGTCTAGCATCCGTCGATATAATGTATTGATTATTCATATGATTTTGAAATGCCTCCCATGTTTGTTTTTGAACACATTTTAAGCTGATTTCTGAATGAATAAGTTGACTTTTGAATGAATGCATGCATAGTACACGTGATGTCTCTGTCAGTAGAATCCACGTCGCATCTAGAAATAAACTTTCCACAGACCAAAGGGGACGGGGCTATATGAGCTTGAGGGAGTAAAGCCGAACGGATGAATGCCAATCGCTGTCCAATTATGTGGTTGATTGGGTTTGCGAATGCTCAGCATTGTTATAATTACTAGCAAAATCTATAGATTCAGACTACCAGAATGGAAATAAACGACTGACAGGAATAACAGGTGAGAAAGATTACGTATTATCTTCTCGGTGTATCCAAGAAAATGAAATTTTGACAGAATTTTTGGCCAGATTGCTACACTAGTAAGGACCAGTAGTACAGTCCCCGGCTAGCAGCTGCACAAGTTCTATTCTGGAAGCAATGCTGTTCGAACATGTAATAACGCCTAACCGGAAAATAATCGCGGGATAACTAAACCTGTGATTCTGGTAGGTTTACTGAAGTTAATCGGCGAACAAATTTTGATAGTGGCAGCAATAGCTACAGAATTGGTGATGACAAGATTGATTGTTAGAACGAAGGAGGAGAAGAAATGGGGACATCACATAAATTATGGAAGAATAAGATGATTCCAAATTTATATACAAATTTCGTAATGTTACTTTTCGATCTCATGCTTGAGAAGCTGGTGCGTATGAATGAAATGTGAAACTATTTCCTAACATAAAGCTTTTTGCTTGTAGTAGGCCTAATAGGCATTTGATATTTGTACTTATTGGATTATATTCTGCCGTGTTATAAAAATGGCCATTTGTGCCAAAACAGTCTCGTTTATTTGGTGTGTTACAAAATTGCTGCTGTATTAGAAAGGCCTATTTTGTTTTATCCAATAGACGGTGATAAAATAGACGTTATCAGGTCGAGAAACCACACCAGTTTTGGGTATCATTTGTATAAACAGCTTTTTGAGTACTAGATAACGACATTTCGATTTTTCATGTAGCAAAACGTTTGACAAAGTTTGATGAGGTAATAGATTCTTTCGCAGAAAGGAAAGCACACCATGTAAGGCTGTAGCAAGATTTGAGAGGAAAAAAGTGCTTGGAACTAAGGTTTGAAGAAGTGTGTAATTTCTTGTTTATCTCTTGTCAGTATTGGTTTTATATATCCTATAATTAATTTTAAGTCACAAAACAGCAAGTTCTTAACGAATAGGCAATAAAGAGTTCGGATTTTCTGAAGAGTTCTTGTTCTCTTGATTACAAATAATCCCGTCCACTGTTAATTGCGAGATTTTTTAAGAGGGGCAGGCTGTCAAACTGGCCGACTGGGAGCAGGAGAAGCACCATAGGACATTTAAATTTCCACTCTCCTGAATATAGTTTGGATGTGCAGTAGAAAAATGCTTTATGAAGAGGTATGGCACTTCACTTCGGCATACTTAAGACCAAATAATGTCTTGCATTTCCTCAAATACATATGTTTTATGTTGCAGACTTTTCAGAAAGTTGTGCACTACCCCAAGATGAACGTATTTTGAAAATTCGATTTTTTTAGTATTGACCCGGTTCGCAAATGCCGTAGACCCGGGGCGGGGCTGATGCACAGAGCAGTCCGAGTTATAGTGGGTAGTCTCCACGTGACCCGTGTTTACATTTAGTGATTTTCTGGTTTCTCCTTCGTTTACTCTCACGTCAAATGAAAACAAAATGAGTATTGCGGCCGGGAGCTATCAAGTGAATTAAAACACATTCACATAATTACAGAAGCCTGAAATACGTCATTAGTTTCAGATTTTATTTTATTTCCACCTTTCTGACAATCGAGCATTAATGCCTTGCGGAACAATGAAGTTATTGACTGTTTGCTAAAGAAATTTGACTTTTGTTAATCTTTTCCGTAGAGGCAGTCAATGTATTTGAAACGAAATGTTTAATTCCACAGTGCACAGTTTCATTTTCTAGCACATATGGCATTATGCCATAATAAAGAACCAAACATGATATAATACAGTACTGGTACTCCAAGAAAATTTACATTCCGAAAACCACACTGAAAAGCTTAATATCAGGTCGAGGTCTACTTCATTGGGAATATGGACATACGAATGTGCCCTTTAAGTATGCACACTTAATTATATGGTTCAAGAAATTCTGATGCTCTTGCAGTATCCTCTAATGTCTTGTTTCTTTTATGACATACTGTATGATCATTCAATGTTATACATGTACGTACATATGGGCTTCCTACGTCGTGATAGCTACCAAAGTGCGGTGTTACCTGTGCTCTCTGTCAACTGCTGAAATGAACCTATTTCTAACATGTAGTGGGAAAATATTGTGAATAGTGGTTTGAAAAGCATTACTTTCAAAGTAAATATCCTTTTATGTAAGTTGAACTATGTGCAAGAATGTAGCATGAATTTATTAAATCAGAGCGTTTTACTCTCATTTAAAAATCAGCTCTTTGATGACTAGCCATTTAGAAGAATTTCGAACCCTGAAGATCAGACATTTCTGTCATTATTAAAAATTTTACTGGCACATTTGTGTGATATATCTTAAGTGTAACAAGCAGAAAAAGATCAACAGTATGTGCAAAAGCTAAGCTTCTTTCTCATCTTGAGACCAATATTATAGTGAAAGCTTTTCTTTTCTTGTAGCAAAACTGTGTATATTAATTTAAACTATTAACTTTCCCTGTTTGTGTGTTCGTGCTACTTAACAGTGATGTTACATCACGAGTCCTATGCTCTGATTATCGGCTGGCGAGATCACGTGACATGAGCTACAAACTGCTTACAAAAGCGCATCGAAATCTCGATTTCAGTTATACGGAAAGTAACATGCGATGTTTGGTGGAATTCCCATGTATATTTTGGTAATACGAAAATACGCAGCGTACATGTTGCTGCACATCAAAGATATTTCAAATAAAGTTTCTTTTTCCCTGCGTTTAGTTTTCTAAAGTGCCGGGAAATTGTACACCCGTGTATAAAACTCAAACCATTCAAAGGATTGATAAGGGAAAATATACTGTCATCCGGGAGAAAATGTATTTTTAACCGGGAAATCCGGGAATTTTTTTTTCCTTGTTCACGTATACACTGTATGCTCTTACTTCATCCCGATCTTCTGCCCCAGAGCCGGACGATGTTAACACTCAGATGTTGCAGCACACTCCTCTTGCGAAGAAGCAGTTTCTCCTTCATAGGTGCAATAGCATTTGGGCAGATGGCAAGTTTCCCCGATTCTATTGTGAAGCCACCATCATACCCGTACCTAAGCCTGGTGAGAACAAACACCTTTTTCCCAGCTACTGCCCCATTTCTCCACCAGCTGCATTTGCAAGGTGATGGAACGTATGATTCATCAGTGGCCATACCAGCTTTACTTCACACAATCTGCCACATTCAACCCTCCACCAGCTTGGCTTTGTGTGGTGTCCCCTGTTCACCTTGAACTTCATTCACTTACTGGGGCAGCTACTCTTGATCTGGTCGATTGCAGAAGTTTCTTGACCTTTGCACACAATGTAGCAATAGCACCTTTGTGTACACTAATGCCTCTGACTGTGGTGTCAGATGTGGCTTCATCATTGGCACCGACCATTTTCGATATCACCTTCTAGAACACTGCTCAATATTTATAGCAGAGCTCTTCACCCTGTACAAGATCACCCATTACATCTGGTGACAAAGGCTTTTTAATTGTCGTATGCTCTGATTCTCTGTGTCCTTCAGAGCCTCTGGATGTTGTACACAGTCCATTATTTAGTGCACCTTGCTGTCTGTTGAGAGAACCATTGTGATATTCATGTGGGTTGGTCTGATGGGAAATGAGGCTGCTGGACGCTGCTGCCAAGGCTGCAGTCCTACCTCGGTCCGCTAGCTTTTCCATCCCTTCGGATGATCTCCATGTTGCCACCTGTGGCAGGTGGTGGCGTCATTCTGGCATCATCACTGGTCTTCTCTTCATGGGACCAAGCTCCAGGGAATTAAACGTCTTCCAGCAGTTTGGCCAACCTCCTCTTGGCTCTCTCACCACAAGGTAATTTTAGGTAGGTTATGTACTGGGCATTGTTGTTTCAGCTGTCACCATTTAAGTGGTGATCCCCCCCGACCACAACTTTCTTCATTGTGGTCAATCTTTTGACAGTTGCCATTTCCTGACTGAATATTTTCCTTAACCACTGATGTTCTAATGTAATGTTTGCCATTTAAGTTATTGGCCATTGTAGCAAACGTTGACTTTTCCCAAGAGGAAGTCGTTGGTCTTGACTCCCTTTCCTTCCGTCAATTGGACTTAATGTGTATTTTAAGTTCTTTTACGTCTTGACTTAAGGTTATGACATGGGCACTTAAGACCTCAGTTGTTTCTGTGCCCCAAAACAAAAAAATGCCAGTGTGAAATGCCATTCTGACTAAAGAGAACTAAAATGTTTGGAATGTGGGTTGTTTGCTAAGGGGTCTTAAAGACTTCTGCCATGTATCAAATGTGTATGATTAAAAGATTAACAAAGAAAAATAATAAATTTTCACCTCCATCAATTTTTTTCCTAAAGAACGTCAATTTTATTTTACAGAATTAAACAGAATATAAACTACTATAAATAACTTTTAAAACAATGTAATGATAAAATGGAAGGCTGTTGAGTCCAAGAGACCCCTGTTATGCACCCAACGGTTAGACTTGAGTGCAAAATAATCACTGAAGGTAAGTGTGAAAGACTGGATGTAAAATAGGGTAATCAGGTACTATTACAGACAACTGACATCAGTAGCTACAGTGGCAAAACAATTCAGAAAACATTGTAAGGTTCCTCATGCTGTTGTAATTGGGAGACACTTGTTTGCAAGCTATAGAACTGGATTTGTTTCACCTCTCCTATTAACTTGCAGAATAATTCAGTTAAGAGCAGCAGATGGATGTACATATTGCTGCAATAACATGAATGTATTAGTGTTACAAGGGATGTTAGCAAACAGGGAAATATTTTTGTTTAGCAAGTGTGACAGTAAAGAAAATGCAGATTCTCGGGATTTCTGTAACATTCACATGTGTACAAAGATACAGAGTATTAAAAGAAAAAAATACAAAAGTGTTGTACAACACAGCTTTAGATGTGTGTTGAATAATGTTTTTAAGGACAAGACGTATTGGCTCAATAGCCGTGTTTAGTTGCAATGAATGGAAAGAAATTTTCGTTATCACAAGGGTAGTCAAAGCCTTATTGACAACTAAAAGTTGAACAAAGCCAAAATGAGTAAGGGAGTTAATGAGCAATTTGTTCAGTGAATTTGAAGTTAATTTGCACCATTGATCTGACAAAATAATCGTAAGAAGTTGTCTTTCTTAAAACTAGCAAACCATCTACACAGATGCTCACCAATTGTGCTAGCACTGAAATGGAAGCTGACTGAATGAAATAGTGAGTTATCAGAAACTGGCTATGGAAGATGGTAATATGGATTTTTCTTTCCATTATCATAAGAACCCTGAAATGACATTGACAAATAGAAAATTAACTCGACTAGATAGAACTGTTTATTGAAAAAGCAGATGCCAGTTTACATTTGCAGGAAGTATCTTAGGCAAAGGAATTTGGCCTTGGAAAAACAAATTTACAGAAGTCATTAAAACCAGTAATTAAGTATTGTGTGTTGGTCTGGGACCCATACATTAGAAAATATCCCAAAAGCAACAGATTTCATGCTAATTAAAGTGGCAGAAGAAAATTAATTTGAAGCTCATTATTAAAATTCCAAGAACACATGTTACCTCGACATGTATCTGGTAAAATGAAAAACTTATATAACAGGAAAAAAAGAGCTTCTATGAAGGCTTACGTCAGCTCTTCCTGAATACCATGTATGAATAGAATGTAAGAAGCGAAACAATTCTAGTCAGTGTACCCGCCATTTTCTCCACCAAAATCTGTTTTTACGTTACCATATCTTGCTTTCTGCTCTTGTAGTGAACACAATTGGATTTAAAATTAAGTTTGGGAAAAACAAGCAGGTAAATTCATTCAACTCTGCAAAGGAAGTCTCATTGAATGCACTTAACAAGTGTTTCTACTGTTATGTTGTGTAGCTGTCTCAAGCAGTATCGCCCCATTTTGGAATGTGGATGTCAAAAATGGGACTATGTTGCTTCAGTCAAGATACAGAAGCTGCAAATGCTACAGAACACAGCTATCTGGCAAGTGTTAGATGCATCACACTTAATATGGCTTGGTTAGTTTCGCATGAAACAGCATCCCATCATTCTTCCAGTGATCCAAGACACTGGGAACCAACTATTATCTTTCCTGTTGTACTTGGCAAAACTGGCAGATCTGGAACCTTGGGGACGTATGATCGGAATGAATCCTTGAAACACAAGTGGCCCTCATGGCTGCTAATGGGTTGAGCCCATCCTTTCCTAAGTAGTCATCTTTGCAACCTACAGCATCCAAGCAATCAGTCATCAGTAACTAATCAATTACGGTTATAAGTCGGTGTCTGGAAGGTTAAAAAATTACACAGGTGTACAGTATTAAAGTAAATGCCGAGTGGCAAAAGCCACTTCAATTTCAAGAAAATGTGCACACTTAATAATGCAGGAACTGAAAGGGTGAAATTTTCATTCTCTAGGAATAGGCCTGCCATCACATAAACTGCAGATTCTGGGCACCGAACATTTAGGTCAAATCACATTATTTTCCCAGGCACATATAAGCTGTCAATAAGTGGACTGAAAGAAACACAACCATAAGTTAAAAGGTCTAAACAAATATAAATGATACAAACATATGCAAGTTGGTGTACTGTTGTATCACTATATAACTTTTGCAGTGCGAATGGATGGAATGAAACAATTGCACAATTGGCTTGCTTGAGCGTAACTGACGGGTGAGGAAGCAGTATGGTGCATGAGATCATAGCAATTTGGCTGCTTCTTATTATTCACAATAAAGAAGTAAAAATGTACATGGGAGGGGCATAGCAACATGCTTGCCCCCTGTTCTTTAAGTGTAAGGGGCAGACTAATGGAAACAGGACAGATGGAAGAAAGTAAATTATTTATTTTAAAAATAATCACCATAATTGTTAATACATTTATTCCATTGTGAGACGAGACCACCAATGTCTTCATGGAAAAATGTTTGAAGTTGCATATGGAACCATGATTGTACCTAGATGGGAACTTCGTTGTTTGAAGCAAATCAATGGCCATGAATGTGTTTTTTCAAAGCTCCACAAATACGGAAATCACATGGGAAGAGATTGGGGCTGTTTGGAGGATGTGTAAGGGATCCCTAGTGAAACTTCTGCAGCAGAGTTAGAACAACCTTGGCAACACATGGGTGAACAACATGGTTCCGTAAGCAAGACATTTTTCCATGAAGGCATTGAATGTCTTGTCTCTGTGGGATAAATGTATTATGTTATGGCAACTACCTTCAAAATAATAAAGTTTACTTTTTCAATCTCTTTTCCACCTGTCTTGTTTTCATTTGACAGCCCCTTACATTAAAAAAAGGAAACTACATATATGCCAGTCCTTATCGAGTTTTTACGATGATTTATTAAAATCAATTTCCCAATCACCTGAATTTCTCCATACATGAAACACATTTATGCTAGTCAGTTGCATAAAAACCCCACCAGGATGCCTGCAAACACCCTTAAAACTAGGACAAATCTGGGGAAACCCAGGCATATGGGAGCCATACCTACGAAGGCAACACTTCACGAGACAGAATTCTCACCAAGGCTACCATTTGCAATGGGACTGCATACATGTGTAGTTTTGCCACTCAATCGGCAGCTTCATTTCTTTTTATAGCATATTTTTAATGCCTGGAATTTGTTGACGTAAACTTTCCTAACCCCTAAGCATTAACAAGAAATGTAAATTTAATTTTGCTTTCTTTTTCATCTGTACTAGATTTAATTTTTAGAGGGTGATCTCTCTTTAAGACTCCACTTCATTTTGTAGACGTTGTGTTCAACTTTCATTTATGACACCACAATTAACTCTTTTCATGTTTGCAAGGAGGAGGAATGAATGTTCCTCTAGGAAAAATGCAACAGGGATTGCACAAGAGTGTATTTGTTAATGTCAAAAATAAATTGATGGATCAAATGGTTGTTGTAACTTACTACCATTGACTTGTACCAGGTATTAACCCTGAAACAAAAATATCAATATTGTAGCAAACAATCCACTGGTGAAATATCAATATTCTTGTATTGATTTTTTTTAGCTTTGTTTTTACAACTAAAGGAAAACATGAAAATGCACACTCCAATTGCTCCAGCAAATGTTGATTTTCTAACTACAAACACGTCATCACAACAATGGATGTTCCTACATTTTTGAAAACGTCTGCATGCTGTCACACACTGTATAGCTCCATGATGGTCATACAATGATCTCCAAACAATGAGACCCCTCAAGAAAAATAGTGATTTTAAATTAATTATGCCTCCTGAAATTTCAATTCCCCCCCTCCTACAAAGTTTATATTACTCTAATTCTTTCTGCTAAGTCTTCTGTAAGTTTTATCTAATTATTATATCTTATTGTTATTTTGAGGTCTTTCAGTAATAATTTTCCAGCTATTTTAAATTATAAAAAAAATCCAGGCCAGTTGTTTGCAGCTCATTTTTCATATTCATAAACTAAATTAATTCTCACTACAGTTGGAGTCACGAACAATGGCGGTCAAGTTTAAGCTTGTTCTGACCATGTGTCATGCATTCTCCACCAACCAGTGAGCATTCAGCATGTTCTGAGCACTTTGCTGAAGTGCCGTAGCTAATGTGAGCATTGAATGTGATCATAGTGAGTTGTTTAGCAAATTTCGATTCCATTTTTTGTGAGTTGTCATTGTTGAATGTGGTTGTCAAATTTTGCTTAAGCAAGTGAGAGACATAATTTGCAGGATATACACCTTCAAGTGGAAAGCATGCTCATGCACACACCACAGCTGTTGCTTGGAATGGTCAACAATACAATCCGTGTTGTCTGTGCCTTGATATGCGCTAACCACCATCGTTTGTGGATCAGACAACAGTAACAATTGTGACCCCTCTCCACCTGAGTGTGCCACTGCATAAACTACCTTTTGAGACGTTCTCTCTCTCTCTCTCTCTCTCTCTCTCTCTCTCTCTCTCTCTCTCTCTCTCACACACACACACACACACACACACACACACACACACACACACACACGGCTCAGCTTATGGAGTATGGCAGTAGATAATGACACAATCCAACATATCTTGCTTTCATGAAATTGTGACCATATATACAGAAGAAACTGTTGTCGTGTATGTGGATGTCTTAAACTTTGTTTTCATACAACTATATTTAAATCCATTTATCTAGTCATTATTTTGGTTGTAGTTGTCTCCATGAACTACCCCTCAATTCAGTATGCACCTGGATCACAGCATAATTTTTAAATTATCACTGGTGTAAATACACAAATGTTGTTTCAGAGCAATAGTAAACATCACTTACAGTGCTGCAAGTAAAAATTATTATTACTATTGGGTAAAAAGTGTGCACAAAACTGTCACAAGAAATATTCTTGGTACAAAGAAATTTCCCACAGTTGTGTACAAATTTATTAGTCCCCCCTTAGTTTCTCAACCTGCATAAATGGTAGTCTAAAAATCCAATTTTATGTTTGTCTACGATAGCATACTCATGTCAATTGTGGTCATACCTCATGAGAACCATTGCTCTTTCAAGAGTTCATGTGTGGCATACTCAGAGCCCCAAACTATTGCTCTCGCATCAGGTCCTTGCTGCTTCCCCTATGGCCCCTCCTTACCATCTCAGTGCCCTTGCATATGTCAGTCATCCTCCTGGTTTCTGCTATCTCATATAATTTCGTTCCTCTTTTTCAGTATTTTTGCTCCCCTCTTATGGGTTTTACATCCTTTTCTAAATTTTGTATCCGTATTGAGTCAACTGGGGAACACCCTACTTAATGTCTTCGGTGTGTGGCCTTACCACCTCTTACACCTTTTACTCAATCCCATCGTTCTTTTCACACTATATAGCCAGGATGTCCCCCCAACAACACAGGAATCGACCTTCTGATACCTGAACTGCTTCCTCGCTGTGTATGCCTAGGAGCGGTTGCTTGTCATTCTGGAGCATCAGAACGCCCAGCAACAGCCACTATGCCATGTGGCCTTTTCAGTGGCTAGTGTGAAATTCATTAAGCTTCTACAAACTGGCTGTTCCTCTACGGCCGTATCTTTAGTTGGCAAAGGAGAAGGGGAAGGGACCAAACTGCGAGGTCATCAACCCTGTGGCCTTCCCTTCCACGATTACTCTGTACTCGCTTCGGCGGTACATATACTAAAACTGGAACGATACAGAGATTAGCATGGCCCCTGCACAAGGATGACGTGCAAAATCGTGAAGCGTTACAAATTTTTATCTCTCGTTCTCCTGAGACATCCGTTCATGCCCTGGGGAGTCATTTCTTCTGTGTACAGACTCCTTGAGCAGTCTACAACCTATCGACCAGTGCTACCCTTATCATCCTTTGGTAGTAACCATCCAGAAGTTCATCTGCCCTGGAACAGTCCAGTCGTTCAGTGGTGTTTGTCTGGACCCCAGGTCATGCAGATCAGAATCCCAGGCAACGAACTTGCTGACAGGCTGGCCAAACAGGCCACGTGGAAACTGCTTATGGAGATCGGCTTCACTGCAACTAACCTGCGTTCATTACTATGCCACACGGTTTTGTGGCTTTGGGAGGCGGAATGGCATAACCTCAGTACGCACAACAAACTGTGTGCCATTAAAGAGTCTACAAATGTGTGGAAGACCTCCATGTGGGCCTCTCGCAGGGATTCTGTGGTTCTCTGTCGGCTCCACATTGGTCACGCTTGGGTGATACATTGCTACCTCCTGCACCGTAATGACCCACCTTGGTGTTGGTGCGGTGCCTGGCTGACAGTGGCCCCTATCTTGGTGAGCTGTCCACCTTTGGCTGCTCTGCAACAGACTCTTCTGTTACCTGACTCGTTGCCATTAATTTTAGCTGACAATACCTCATCGGCTAATTTAGTTTCACGTTTGTACATGACAGCGGGTTTTATCATTCTATATAAGTTTTCACGCTTGTCCTTTGTGTCCTCCACTCCAATGCTTTTAGGCCAGATGTTTTAATGTATTGCAGAGTGGCTGGCTTTTCAGTTTTATTCTTGTGGTCGGCAAGCCACAGTCATCTGCTCTCTCTTTTTATTATCCCTTCTACCTGTTTCTTTCTTCTCTGTGTGGTTTTCTTTTCCTGTTTAGTACATAGTAGTGTTGGTTGTCCTGTCGCTCTTCCATTTTCCTGTTATCGTACTGCACATCTCCCTTTTTTTCTTCTTTCGCTTGTGTAATTATTTTACCTGGAACAAGTGACTGATGACCTCGCAGTTTGGTCCCTTCCCCTTCTCCTTTAAACCAACCAACCAACCAACCTGATTACTCCTGTGGAAGGCTCGCCAGCTTACGGTGAGACCTTTTCCCTGCTACCTGGTTCGCACCAGGATTGACGGGGACACTTTCACTATCAATAAAGTTATTTTTCATAGAAACTATCAAAGACAAGTTTGTTGAAGTGGATTATCTGAGTGAGATGCTGTTGGATTCACTGTTGATCAAAACTTCTGCAGCTCTTTATGCCTGTGACCATCTTGGTGACATCCCTGTGCCCACTACTACTCACCTGTCTTTGAATATGGCTCAGGGTGTCATTTTTCATAGGAACCTCATTCTATAAACTAATGAACTCCAGGATAATCTGGCATAGCGGGGGTGTTTATTTTGCTCAGCATGTTCCAAAATGCCTTAAGAACAATCGGATCAATACTAGTGGTTTTATTCTGGCGTTTGAGGGTGATACCATTCTGGAGAAGGTAAAGGTTATGGTTTATTGGTGTAACGTGAAGCCATACTTCCTGCCATCCATGAAGTGTTTCTGGTGTTTGCATTTTGGGCACATTTCCCACTGCACAGTGGACCCTCTGTGTGCTGAATGTAGATGCCCACTCCATGAGAGGAGCCCCGGTGTTCTGCCACCCGTGCATGTTCACTTGCCAGATATCCCAGTGTATAAGAAGGAAAAGAAGATATAGGAATATACGTCCCTTGACTTAATCCTGCACTGAGACTCATCAGAAATATGACTGTCTTCACCCTGTATCCACATCTAGCTTTGCCTCCGTTACGTCCTTTCCCCTCTCCTCTCCCCCTTGAGGTACCCATGCCCTCCCCTCTGGGTGCTGCCCCTCTACTCAGCCAGGGAAGTGTCCACTTTCTTTGGCAACTGTCACTGATGTGGGGGACCACCTCCCCCTGCGTCTCCCAGACCAGAGGCCTGGTGCCACATGCCAGATACTGCTGAAGCCAGTTATCTCCTTGAGCCCTGCCCCCCCCCCTCCCCCCACCCACTCCCTCTACCTACAAAGGGGAAAAGAAGAAACATAAGTGCTGGGACAAAGCCCCTCTGGTCCCCTCGAAGGTACTAATTCCCCTTGCAACCTGAACCTGGCCTCTTGTTTATGGACGTTGCCTTGTCCTTGTGAATGATGGATGAATGGTGACCTGGCAGCATGACCACTTCGACCTGTTTGGAAACCTGTTCTGCACTTATTCAGTGGAATTGTAATGGATACAACTGTCACCTTCCGGAGTTGCAATCCCTCATTTCCTTTCACTCTGCAGCTTGTGTAATTTTCCAGGCAGCTTGTGTAATTTTCCAGGAATCTCATTTTACTGATGCTACCTCACGGACCCTTTCTGGGTTCCACACTTTCTCGGAACCAGGTCAGGCCTCTGAGGCCTTATGGTGTTGTTTGCACATTTGTCCATACAAACAATGTTAGTACATGGATCCTGCTTCATTCCACATCATAATTGGTTGCTATCAGAGTTCACTTGGATGCTGCAGTCACGGTTTGCAATTTCTACCTCCCGTCTAGCAGTCCACCAACACCTGCTGCACTGCCTTCCTTCAGCAACTCCCTCCTCCTTGGGGATTTTAATGTCCACCATTCCCTATGGGGCAGTCCTTTTTGTACAGTCAGGGTCTTGTCATAAACAATTTTCTCGTGGACCATGGCCTGTGCCTTCTTAATGATGGTTCCCTACCCATTTTAATGTCGCTTATGGCACTTTCTTGCCACTGATCTTTCGCTCACTTCCCCATCCCTTCTCCCTTCATTACATTGGTTACTGCAATGATGCGACAGCAGCCGCTTGTTCAATTCCCACCTCCTGATGGCCATGTTACTGCACTCGGCTTTCCATGGCACTGATTGGCCTCTACATATGTCCCAACTCATGTTTACCTCTGCTTCGTAAGGTTGTATTGATAAAGACAGATGTGATGAGACCAATAAAATTACTCACGCTACTGGCATTATCATCCCTATTTCGACAGGCTCCTTCTGCCAGGTCCTGGGGTGGAGTGCAGCCACTGCCTTCGCCATCCATTATCACCATCAAACCTTGCAATGCCTTAAGCAGCACCCATCAGTCTTATTACCTATAAACACCTTTGCACCAAGGCCCATAATGTAATCAGAGCAAGGGAGTGCATTCTGAACGCTTTGTGTTCTCCCTAGGTTCTTCTATCCCTTCATCACAGGTGCAGACTATGCTCCATGCCCTCCAAGGTGGTTCTTGTTCATCTTCTGTCCCATGGCTTGCCCTCCCAGGTGACCTTTGTACAAATCCACTAGTTCTTGTGGAACACATTGTGACCCCTTCTGTAGCAGTGTCAGTGCCTAACTGGCTGCCTTCTTCAGAAGAGAGTGGATTGAAGCTTCCCATTTACATTTTACCCCTTGTCAGGTGGAGAGATAGCTCTCCTTCCATTTTTAATATGATATTCTCTGATATTTTATCTGAGTACAATGACCATGTAGCTATTTTTACGGGGGTCTACGCGGGGTACTCTGTTGGTTGATCTGTCATTTTCCTGGGTTGTGTCATCAAGGTCAGACTGCCTCCAGAATTTACCACCTTTGATGCGGAATTATATGCAACCTTGCAAGCACTGGGCAGATGAGAGGTTCTCCCGGTGTCAGATTTCTCGTCTGTTCAGATTATCTAGCACCCTTTACTCTCTCCAACATTTGTACCTAGTAGACACAGTAACCCAGAATATTGAGGATGCCTTCCTACAACTATGATGACTGGGGAAGGAGGTGTCTTTCTGCTGGGTACCTGGACACATTGGAATTGCGAGGAATGAAAGGGTGGATCAAGAAGCCATCACCTCGCTGTTGAGGTACAAAGTCATGATGAGTGGCTGGCAGTGACCGATAACAAGCTCCACATTATCAAGTCCACAACTCAGCCATGGAGTACTTCCTTCCAGCCATGTCGGCGAGACGAGGTCCTTCTAACTCGTCCTTACATAGGCCACAGCCCTATGACACATGTATTCTTACTCCAGTCAGAGGACCCTCCAATGTCTGGTGCTTGTGGCATGCAGATCATGGTGTGCTGCATTTTATTTGCTGACCAGCAAACTGTGGCAGGTATGCCGTCTACTTTATGTAATGATCAAACAAATGTGGTTAGGGTTTTAAAGTTTTGTGAATTGTACAACAAGATTTTAGGGAGATGTTTTAATGTGTCAAAGGGTGGCTGGCTGATCCTAGTTTTTTGTAAGTGGTCAGCCAGTCACATTTCCATGTGCTTTTCTTTTAGTTCTTCTGTGTTTTAATGCCTTGATTAGCTCTCTTCCCTCCAAATTGGTTTTAGACCATGTGAGAGAGTGCATGTGATACGGAGTGGTGGTGTGGTCATTTCGAGTGCATGCGGGTACAAACTTTTAGTTCACCTTTCCTTTTTTTGTTTTCATAACTGTAAGACCACTGATGACCTCGCTGTTGGGTGCCCATTAGATCCAAACACATTTGTCAGGTGGAATCCTACAATGAACCTTTAACTCAATGGAAACTTCTGGCCTTCTCTTCCCACAACGATCCAGCCCCTGGCCATGATTCCATTCGTAACAAACTGCTCCAAGACCTTAGTCCTGCACATCCCCCAATATGTCCTCCGGGTTTTTAAGTATATAGCTTGAAGGTGTTTTTCCTTCTCAGTGGAGGGACATTACTGTGGTTACTGTCCTTAAGCCTGGTAAGGATCAATCATCGCTCAATAGTTACCGAGCAGTCTGCCTCCTGCAAGTCTTTGAGGTGGCTCACTGGCACAGAACAACATGAGGGGTATTTATTGCAGAACTGAAGGCCATTTACTGGGTGGAATGCTTTATTAAATGGTCTTCCTCACCGAGTTTTGTTGTGTACAGAATTGATAAATGGCCTCCAGGCTACTGTCTAGTATTTTTCCTGCCTCCCCCTTGGTATCTGCCACACACGAACTTCTCACCAGTCGTGACTGCACTGCTTGTTTAATTGATTTCCTTTTGGTTCCTGGTTACATGGGTACTCCAGGGAATGAGCTTTACGAAAGTCTCACTAGCTCCGGGGGCAGCCACCACCGCCTCATTCTCTATGATCCCTCCAGAGCAGATTTGCATCATCTCATCAGATTCCATTTTCCTCTGTCATAGGCCACTCTTGGGGGTCAACCACCCTGTCTAATAAACTTCAAAGGAGACTCTCACCTGTGTGACATTTTTTCCTCTGCCGTCTTCATACCTGCTAATCAGACTGACCTGTGGTCATGTAGTCTGTAACGAGCTCCTTTCCCTTTGTAGTTGCACTCCCCCTTCCCCTCATGGTAATCTTATTTTGCTGGGCTGCCTCCACCTTATGATCCTTTTCTCTACATACTCCGCCCCCCCCCCCCCCTCTCCTTGTTACGGATTTAGCCCACATTGGCGCTGGTTTGCAAGGCCGTCAGCTTTGCCTCTACACACACATCAGAATCCCCCAACTAGTTTCTCCGTTGATGCTGGACGCACCCCACCGCCATTCCCCGGCTGATGCTGGACGCACCCCACCGCCATTCCCCGGCTGATGCTGGACGCACCCCACCGCCATTCCCCGGCTGATGCTGGACGCACCCCACCGCCATTCCCCGGCTGATGCTGGACGCACCCCACCGCCATTCCCCGGCTGATGCTGGACGCACCCCACCGCCATTCCCCGGCTGATGCTGGACGCACCCCACCGCCATTCCCCGGCTGATGCTGGACGCACCCCACCGCCATTCCCCGGCTGATGCTGGACGCACCCCACCGCCATTCCCCGGCTGATGCTGGACGCACCCCACCGCCATTCCCCGGCTGATGCTGGACGCACCCCACCGCCATTCCCCGGCTGATGCTGGACGCACCCCACCGCCATTCCCCGGCTGATGCTGGACGCACCCCACCGCCATTCCCCGGCTGATGCTGGACGCACCCCACCGCCATTCCCCGGCTGATGCTGGACGCACCCCACCGCCATTCCCCGGCTGATGCTGGACGCACCCCACCGCCATTCCCCGGCTGATGCTGGACGCACCCCACCGCCATTCCCCGGCTGATGCTGGACGCACCCCACCGCCATTCCCCGGCTGATGCTGGACGCACCCCACCGCCATTCCCCGGCTGATGCTGGACGCACCCCACCGCCATTCCCCGGCTGATGCTGGACGCACCCCACCGCCATTCCCCGGCTGATGCTGGACGCACCCCACCGCCATTCCCCGGCTGATGCTGGACGCACCCCACCGCCATTCCCCGGCTGATGCTGGACGCACCCCACCGCCATTCCCCGGCTGATGCTGGACGCACCCCACCGCCATTCCCCGGCTGATGCTGGACGCACCCCACCGCCATTCCCCGGCTGATGCTGGACGCACCCCACCGCCATTCCCCGGCTGATGCTGGACGCACCCCACCGCCATTCCCCGGCTGATGCTGGACGCACCCCACCGCCATTCCCCGGCTGATGCTGGACGCACCCCACCGCCATTCCCCGGCTGATGCTGGACGCACCCCACCGCCATTCCCCGGCTGATGCTGGACGCACCCCACCGCCATTCCCCGGCTGATGCTGGACGCACCCCACCGCCATTCCCCGGCTGATGCTGGACGCACCCCACCGCCATTCCCCGGCTGATGCTGGACGCACCCCACCGCCATTCCCCGGCTGATGCTGGACGCACCCCACCGCCATTCCCCGGCTGATGCTGGACGCACCCCCACCGCCATTCCCCGGCTGATGCTGGACGCACCCCACCGCCATTCCCCGGCTGATGCTGGACGCACCCCACCGCCATTCCCCGGCTGATGCTGGACGCACCCCACCGCCATTCCCCGGCTGATGCTGGACGCACCCCACCGCCATTCCCCGGCTGATGCTGGACGCACCCCACCGCCATTCCCCGGCTGATGCTGGACGCACCCCACCGCCATTCCCCGGCTGATGCTGGACGCACCCCACCGCCATTCCCCGGCTGATGCTGGACGCACCCCACCGCCATTCCCCGGCTGATGCTGGACGCACCCCACCGCCATTCCCCGGCTGATGCTGGACGCACCCCACCGCCATTCCCCGGCTGATGCTGGACGCACCCCACCGCCATTCCCCGGCTGATGCTGGACGCACCCCACCGCCATTCCCCGGCTGATGCTGGACGCACCCCACCGCCATTCCCCGGCTGATGCTGGACGCACCCCACCGCCATTCCCCGGCTGATGCTGGACGCACCCCACCGCCATTCCCCGGCTGATGCTGGACGCACCCCACCGCCATTCCCCGGCTGATGCTGGACGCACCCCACCGCCATTCCCCGGCTGATGCTGGACGCACCCCACCGCCATTCCCCGGCTGATGCTGGACGCACCCCACCACCATTCCCCGGCTGATGCTGGACGCACCCCACCACCATTCCCCGGCTGATGACGAATGCATCCCACCACCATTTTTGCAGCTGACTCTGGCTGTGCCCCACCCCCTTTTTCCATTGGGTTCACAACTCTTTTGTGAGTATAGGTGCTTGGTTGCCATGGGGCCACAGCCTTTGCAGCACTATCTATCTTTTTGTACTAGAAGCCTATACTTCCACTATATCTTCCTCCCTCTGTGTTTTATCAGACTGTCTTTCCGGTGTAGAGCATGGTTTGACACAGTAAGTGATTTAGAACTCTGCTTTTCTATTTCACTTTCAGTACGCCCTGTTTTTTTTTTAATAAATTGATGGTCTCCATTTTTGGGTTTGCCCTGCCACCCCATTTTCAAATTTTTGTGAAGTGAAGATTGTGCTGTGAAGGTCACCCATATGGTGCCTGTCCACCTTAACTCTTCCTCTCCAATAAGATAGTACCCCCAAAACCCAGTACCCCCAAAACCCAGCACAGAAGCCATCCTCTTGTAGGGGGTCATCAAGTACCTGCAAAGTAGCTGATTGTGCATCGATCGATCGCACTGGTGGTGCCTGACCGACCTGGTAACTCCCTATGTATGCCAAGAACTATATCCCGTCTTGTCTGGGGCATGGAGACTCCAAGCAATAGATTAATGGCCAGGTAACCTTTGCTGAGGCTGGGTGGTGCCCATGGCGAGAGCCCCTCTTTGGAGTTCATCACACCATGGTGAATGACTTGCACATGAAGCAAATGAAGCTTTTCCTGCTGTTGGTTGTACAGCTTCCGCAGTCTCTTCAGAAGGAAAGAGCGTGCGCATTCAAAGCAGAGATATGACCCCAAAATATTTCCTTCCCTGGCTACATTGTGGGAGTGTCGCGCTAAGCAACAAGCAGAGGAATACCACATAAACCCCCCCCCCCCCCCTCCGAAATAGCTGGTTGGTACAAAGCCAGATGAGAATTCTTATTTGGCTGCAAAGCATTTATCCTGTATAGACACTGTAGAGGACAAGTTTGGGGCAGTTGCAGCAATTTCCCAAAATGAAGAGTAGGTCAATTTTGGTTAAAACGGCATACCTTGCCCAGTCACGGGAGTGTCTTGCTTCTGACAGTTTGGTAGCAGCCTAATGACTATCGTTCCCCATAATAGTAAACATGGTTTACAGTATCATTTCCCATCATGACCCCCTCTTGCAGTCTGACAATGAGCTACATGCCAACTTTCAGTGATAGGGGTGTACACTTTATTCGTTTTGTCCCTAGGGGGCCAAAGGACAATAGGATTGCTACTGGGGCCTTCATCTTGGCCTTCGAGGGTGATTCGTTGCCTTACAAGGTAAAAGTGGTGAGTCATGGTATATCAAAGTGATGTGAAACTGTATGTTTCTCCCCCCTCCCCCGACGACCCATCACAGTGCTCCAAATGTGTGAAATTTTAGACACATGTCAACTATTGCGACACCAGTACAGTCTGTGGGTATTGCAGACAGTTATTTGGGAATGTTTCATGTGCTCCTCCCCCCCTGTCTGCATCAACTGTGGAAGGCATCAATCTCCCGGCTCACCGGACTGCACTGTCTTTCAGAGAGTGAAAAAAAATACAGGTATATAAGACTGGACAGACATACCAAGAGGCCAAGAAAAAGTATGCACATGTACATCTTGCACACATGACAATGTTGTACACTACAGCTATGTTGACATCACCCCCCCCCCCCCCCTGTCAACAGTACTCTCTTCCATTATATGCCCTACAGCAAGACCTCAGGCATGCTCTCGACCAAGCCTGCCCTGTGATGGTTGGGAGCTCTCCTCTTGCTGCTTCCCCCACACCAACTTTTGGAGCAACAGCTCCCCATCCTCGCCAATTTCCATCCCCCATCTGGAGACGCATCATCCTCATGTGGCTACTCATGGCGGGAAGGGGTCCCTCGAGACACTCCCCTCCAAAGTTTCTGCTGGTCTGCAACTGGATGCCAGCCAGTGGCTGAAGGACCCACAGACTGCTGGTCATAGGGCTTCATGATCTTCAATCCCTGAAACTAATTCAGGGAAGCCCTCCCAGTCATCCCAACATACTGAAGAAAAGGACGACAATAAGAAGTCCTCTAAGTTAAAGGAAATTCAGCTGGTCCCCACAGCACTGGATCCTACACACATCAAAAAAAGTTTTGCATCACCTCAGTTCCCAAAACTCCTGAAGATAGGCTGACTGTGGATATTGTATGACGGACACAGTCCCTTTGACTGTTCAGAGATGTCGCTAAACCCGCCCAAAGATGTAAACAACCGTGCAGGAGCAGCGCCTATTAGACAGAGGGAGTCATTCCACCAGGAAGATGGTACACGGCTCGTGTTGTCTGTAGTTCAACCGTGCATAGACGGTCAATACCGCGGTTCGATCGTATCCGCATTGTTACTTTGTGCCAGGAAGGGCTCTCAACAAGGGAAGTGTCTAGGCATTTCAGAAGGGGAGGCCACGACGTTTGGAATGCAGATTTACTGTAAACTTCGTACGCTCGTAGTTATCCATGAGGACAACAAAATGTGTACGCAGTAGCGCGTACTTCTCAAGCATTACTGAGAAAATCGCAAGATAATTTTGGTCGTCAGATATATATCTGTGAGTGGCCATTTTAATCATGAAGCGGCTGCAGCGGAGTGGTGCCGGCACAGCAGCTCGCGTGTTCAGTCAGAGTGTTAGCTACCCTTTATAATAAAAAAAACGGAGCCAACGGATGAACAAACAAACAGAACAGGTGTCATTGGACATCTGCCCTGAACATTTTCCTTTTTTAAGTGGTTAGCGTTCAAGCTGCTGGATCGCTGCATCAAGTTCCGTTTGTCAGCTTTTTTTTATTTTTAACACAGTCATTTTCTGTACTATTTATATTACAATTGATATAATGGGAAAAATACATGTAATCGGATGAACTTCTATTAAATTTATAATGTTATTTGCTAATTTTGATTATCACAAATAATATAATATTCATAACTATCGATTAGTAAATGACCAAACATATATAGTGATACTGAAAATGTATGCATGTCCGTGTCTTCAAAACTGTTCATGTTTAATCGAAAGAGAACGAGAAATTGCTTCTCGGAAGATGCTATTAAAATACACTCGATACTGCATAACCAATTATCAGCGCTGATTTTTAAGGAAATACTGCACTATGCATGGTTTGCTTCCCAACTATCATCTGAAAGAGAGGTTTTTGAAAATGTTAACGAGGTTTGTTTTTCCACGGAAATCGTCAAAAGACCTTGCGTATGCGGAAACATAGCATTTATTCAATGCAGCTGGTGCCATTTAACTTTGTTTTCCATGTTTTTATGAAAAATACCACCCTGCAACATGTACTCGTAATGTAATATAAATAATAAAGAAAATGACTGTGTTGAAAATAAAAATAACTGTCGAATGGAACTTGATGCAGCGATCCAGCGGCTTGAACGCCAAACACTTAAAAAAAAAAAATTTGTTCTACATTGTTTGTGGAATTTGTTCAGGGCGGATGTCTGATGACACCCGTTCAGTTTGTTCGATGATCCATTTGCTCATTTTTTTTATTATAAAAGGTAGCTAATGCTCCGACCGAACATGCTGAGCTACCGTGCCGGCACCACTTGGCTGCAGTCGCTTCATGGTTAAAATGGCCACACACACTCACACACATATATATATCTGACGACCGAAATTACCTTGCGATTTTCTCAATAACTTTGGAGAAGTACGCGCTACTGCTTACACGTTTTGTTGTCCTCATGGAGTACTAAGAGTGTACGAAGTTTGCAGTAAATCCGCGTTCCAAACGTCATGGCCTCCCCTTGTCAGAGTGAATCAAAGCGATGTTGTTTGGAGATTGAGTAGACACAGAGAGACAGCAACTGTCAATGACATGCCTCGCTCAAGCTGCCCAAGGGCTACTACTGCAGTGAATGACTCCTACCTACAGATTATGGCTCGGAGGAACCCTGACAGCAACACCACCATGTTGAATAATGCTTTTTGTCCAGCCACAGGACGTCGTGTTATGACTCAAACTGTGCACAACCGGCTGTATGATGTGCAACTTCACTCCAGATGTCCATGGCGAGGTCCAGCTTTGCAACCACAACACCATGCAGCACAGTACAGTTGGGCCCAACAACATTCCAAATGGACAGCTCAGGATTGGCATCATGTTCTCTTCACCAACGAGTGCCGCATATGCCTTCAACCAGACAATCACACGAGACGTGTTTGTAGGAAACCCGGTCAGGCTGAATGCCTTAGACACACTTTTCCAGTGAAAGGTGGAGGTTCCCTGCTGTTTTGGTGTGGCATTATGTGGGACCGATGTACGTCGCTGGTGGTTGTGGAAGGTGCAGTAACAGCTGTACAATATGTGAATGCCATCCTCCAACTGATATTGCAACCAAATCAGCAGCACATTGGCGAGGCATTTGTCTTCATGGATGACAATTCGCACCCCTATCATACACATTTTGTGAATGACTTCCTTCAAGATAATGACTTCGCTCGACTAGAGTGGCCTTGAAAAGAGCTGTTTATGTACAATGTGACTCACCAACCACTCTGAGGGATCTACGCCAAATTGCCATTGAGGAGTGGGACAATCTGGACCAACAGTGTCTTGATGAACTTCAGGATAGTATGCCACGACAAATACAGGCATGCATCAATGCAAGAGAACGTGCTACTGGATATTAGAGGTACTGGTGTGTACAGCAATCTGGACCACCACTTCTGAAGGCCTCGCTGTACAGTGGTACAACGTGCAATGTGCGATTTTCATGAGCAATAAAAGGGCGGAAATGATGTTTATATTGATCTCTATTCCAATTTTCTGTACAGGTTCCAGAACTCTCGGATCCGAGGTGATGCAAAACTTTTTTGGATGTGTGTAGAATCCGGTGGTGTGGGGACCAACAGAATGTCCTGCTTCTGTGGCCATAGCAGTGAGCCCGGTGGCCCCTGAGACTCCAGACTGCACCACACAATGTATCTCAGAAACAGTGTCTCTTGATACCATAACCCCCCCCCCCCCCCCTGCCCCAACCAATGGTAGCAGGTGACCCTGGGACATAACCTGCCTCCCTGGTCCCTTCACAACTTCACAGTGTACTGAGAGCACTATTCTCTATTGGAATTGTAATAGTTTCTTCCACCACCTGGCTGAGTCAAGACATTTCTTGAATTCCTCCCCTGCTTTATGCATTGCCCTTTGGGAAACTTGGTTTCCAGCAACGCACATCCCTGTTCTTCATGGCTACTGGCGGTATTTTAAAAATCATGCCAATTATGATAGTGTCATGTGGAGTGTGCACATACATTCTGGACTCTGTATGCAGCAAATATACAACTTTGGAGGCTGTGGCTGTCCAGGTATGGGCATTTCAGGATTTTACCATCTGTAATGTTTATCTCCCTCCTGATGGTGGAGTGCCTAAGAAAGTATTGTCTGCATTGGTTTCTTGGCTCACCCCACCTTTGCTAATCTTTGGTGACTTCAATGCCCATAACCCTTTGTGGGTATAATGGCAACCACTGGCTGCAGTAAAGACATCAAAAACTTACTGGTAGATCTCAACCTCTGTCTCATGAATGCTGGTGCCTGCACACACTTCAGTATCACACATGGAACTTAATCAGCCATTGGTCTTCCTATTTGCAGCCCTGGTCTTCTCCCATCTATCTACTAGAGGGTCCACGATGACCTGTGAGGTTGTGATCACTTCCCAATCTTCCTGTCCCTCCCTCAACATCACTTCCCTGGGTGCCCACCTAATAGACTTTCCAAAATGCCGACTGGGATGCTTTCACCTCCCTGCTAAATCGACACATTGACATGCCTGTCCAGAGAGGAAAAGCAGCCATATTGGCAGCTGACTTAGCAATCCGCTATTCTTCGGGATCCTCCATAGGAACGCAGTACCTTCGTGCACCTCGGGAATCGCTGAGGCCATCAAAGACCGTAAGTAGGCTCACCAACACTATAAGCAGCATTCTTTGATTCACCACCTCAATGTCTTTAAATGGCTCTGTGCCTAGGTCCATCACTTAATAAAATGATGGAAGTAAGAATGCTGGGAACGTTCTGTCCATGTATGCCTCTTTTGCAGGTTTGAGAGATCAGCTGCCCCTATGGATACCAGTCATCTGCAGATGTACGTCATAATTCGCTGAGTGGTGCTGTTTTCACTGACCCAGATACCATAGCCGAACATTTTGCTCTGCATTATCTTGAGCCTCTGTGTTTCAGAACTATCAACCTGCAATTTGTGTCCTTAAAAAGCAGATTGAGCGATTGCATCTGCCTTCCACTCCACACACCTGGAGGCCTATACTGCTCCATTCAGTGGGGAAGGGGGGGGGGGGGGGGGGAATTCTTCAGTGCCCTATGCCTTTGCCGTGACATAGCCCCAGGGCCAGACAACATCAACAACAAATGGTCAAACACCTGTCAGTGGATTGTCAGCATCATCTCCTTACCATCTGCAACCATATTTGTAGTGAGGGTAAGCTCCCACCTCAATGGCAGGAGAGCATCGTCATCTTTATGCTGAAACTGGCAAGCATTCCCTTGAGATGGACAGCTATGGCTCAATTATTCTCAACAATGTTCTCTGTATGTTACTGAAATGCATGGTGAGGTGGTGGATGTGTTAGCTTCTTGAGTCTTGGGGTCTCATGGCTCCATTCCAGGGCGGTTTTTGCCAAAGTCATTCCACTGTTGATAATTTGGTTTGCCTGGAGTCTACCATCTGGACAGCTTTTGACCAACATCACCACCTTATAGCTGTCTTCTTTGTCCTGCAAAAGGCTTATGATACCACACCCTCACCGCTTTACGTAAGTAGGGTCTCCAGGCTCCAATCCCAATTTTTATCCAGAACTTCTTGTCACACTGTACTTTCTGCGTTCAATTTGTGCTTCTGACAATACCCCTGTTATCCAAAAGAATGGGGTACTGCAGGGCTCTGTATTAAGTGTTCCTCTCTTTTTTTGGGGCATCAAAGGACTAGCAGCAGCCACAGGGTCTTCAGTATCACCCTCTTTGTATGCTGACGATTTTTGCTTTTGCTGTTGCTCCTCTAGTGTTGGTTCTGCTGATTCGAAACACGCAGTCATGAGCCCTCACCCTTGGCTTTCAGTTTTCCTCCCTACTCAATGTGGCGGAGACTTAACACTTTTTGGGAGTGATCTCCGATGCCCAGCTGATGTGGCTTCCCCAACTTCACCAACTTAATGCAATAGTGCTGGCTACATCTTAAAATACTTTGCTGCCTCAGTAACACCAGCTGGGGTGCAGACTGAGCTACCATTCTGCAGCTTTACAAAGGCCAGATCCTGTGTCATCTTGATTACTGGAGTCTGGCATATGGTTTGCATAACCATCAGCATTGCAATCACTGAACCCAATACACCACTGTGGGGTACGACTTGCAACAGGAGCCTTTTGGACCACCCTCACAAACAGCCTTCTCATAAAAGCTGTGGTCCCTCCACTATGGATCAGGTGCCAACAACAGCTACCAAATCATTCTATACATGTTCACAGCTCCCAAAGCATTCTATCTATCTTGTCCTTTTTCCTTGTCGGGAGGTCCACCTCACACAATAGAGACCCAGAACTGGGGCACAACTGCAGTTAGACTACAGTGTCTCTGCTCTGAACTCAAACTTCCCCACTGTTGCCTCCTGTCAGGGAGCAATCAAGCATGCCCGCATAGCACGTATCCCGACCTCGGATCTGTCCTGATTTACACTTTGGACTGAAAGGTTCAGTTGATCTCATGTTGTTTCTTCACCTGTTCCTGGCTCTCCTCAATACATTTCCAGGATCAGAAGTGGGATACACTGACGGCTCAGAGGTTGATGGACGAACCGGTTTTGCATAAGTGCATGCGAGCTGCACTGAACTATGTTCCTTGCTGATTGTGTCTTCACTGCTGAATTGGTGGCCATGAAACAAGACCCCAGCCACACTCGTTCTTGCACTGGCAAGATGCTTCTAATATGCAGAAACTCGCTAAGCAGCCTTCAAGCTACAGATAAGTGCTACCCTCATCACCCATTAGTCATGACTATCCAGGACCTCTGACCTCCATCAAGCTGGACAGCCAGTCATCTTTGTTTGGACCCCTGGATATGTTGGGATTTCAGCAAATGAACAAGCCGACCACCTGAAAAGTAGGCTACCAGGCTGCCAATTTTGGAAATGAGAGTCCCAGAACTGGACCTTTGATTGACTCCATGCCTTCTATCGTTGGATGTGTTGAGTTTGGAATAGTTCGCGCTGACTCCCCAAAAGAACTGACAGCAATAAAAGAAAACAACAACCGTATTGCAGTCTTTCCTTCGCCCTTCTTGGGGGGATTCAACTGTCCTTCGTCAGCTACACATAGCTAAAGCAGCTGACCTGGTTTACATTTCATCTGCGAAAGTGGTTTCTATGTGGCTGTATGAGATGAGGCACTTTGGTCTCACTGACTGCCTGAAAAGGTGGAGGCACACTGCTCACCTGCTCTGGCCCAGGTGTTCCACTGTGACCTTACACTTCCCAACTTTTTATTCTCCTTGTTCTGTTATACTTGCTATTTTTAATGTTTTATCTTTCTTAAACATTTATAATCTTGTTTATGTTGCTTGTTTCCTTGGGTAAAAGATGGTGACCTAGTGCTGGTAGGATGCAAAAGGTGCGTCTCTCACCAAATACCATGCTCTAGAGACATCCAACTGCATTCTTGACAGAGAAGCTCGCCCACTTTAGCCCTCTCACTCCCATACTACTTCTCCTCAATTTTCTCTATCTTATTGTATCTTCCTTACAATCAGGGTTCTTAGGATTAGCTTTTTGTATCCTCCTCCTGAGGGTTATTCCTGTTTAGATACAAGTAGAATGAAGGGACTGGTGAGCTCGTAGTTTGGTCCCTTTAACACAGACAGCCAACCAACTAGTGGATGTAGGCCTTGACCCGCCAACTTTTCCTTGGATTAAGCCCCTTTGAACTACCAAATTATGGTGATACAGACTGCTATGTTTCACCTGCTGTTATTTTGTATATTATGAAGGTCAGCTGATTCAGTGGAGTTGAAGTGCGATATGGTACTTCATTGTGCATCAAACCAGGAATGTATTGTGCAGCACAGTGAACAAGGCTGTTGACATCTTGAGGGGTTGGAATCCCTGAAGCATACCCATGATGACTACGTAGAACAGGCAGCTCTTGGTCACCGAGAAGCTGACATAAACATTGTAGTTCCGTTCACAGTGACATGAATTGCTGGACTGAAATCATAGTATCAACAGCACCCAAAAAACATCACAGAACCAATCTCAGGCATGAACTATGCACTCTATGTCTTATATGATTTGAAGAGGGACATAATCATATGAGTTGTTGGAACATACAACTACGTCCATTCATCTGTCAACTTTTTGTTGTTTGGCCTACTGAAAAATGTATTTTGTAATGGAACAACTTGAGGGGAATATTCCACGTGGGAAAAAAATATATAAAAAACAAAGATGCTGTGACTTAACAAACAAGAAAGCGCTGGTAGATAGACACAATAAGAAACACACACACAAATATCAAGCTTTCGCAACCCAAGGTTGCTTCATCAGAAAAGAGGGAAGGAGAGGGAAAGACGAAAGGATCATCCTTTCGTCTTTCCCTCTCCTTCTCTCTTTCGTGGTGAAGCAACCTTGGGTTACGAAAGCTCGAAATTTGTGTGTGTGTTTGTGTGCTTTTTTATTGTGTCTATGTACCAGTGCTTTCTCGTTTGGTAAGTCTCTTTTGGTATAAATACTGGTGTATTAGACTTGAAACGCTATACAGAGGCGGGCTGCAGAGATATCTTTGTAAACTTGTAAAAAGTGCATCGATTCTTCATGAAAGTGGTGTGGCTTTTCAGTTACATGTTATCAACTCATGTCGGGAATCAAATCGTGGATGCAAGAATTTTCAAACGTATAACACTGTGGAGTTTCATGAGCCACAGCTGTCATTGGAACAATGGCTTGGTGGTGCATCACATTGCTTGGCATATATTAAGTTATTAGAGACATGAAGAGGCTGTGCGAAATCATCCACCACCACTACCACTGTTCCGACGACACAACAAAAATCACACTTCTGCTGATGCAAAGCACGGAAAAGGCACACTTTCAATTTTGTTCGGTAATGTATCACACGTTAGGTCAAAGTCGATCAAGAATTAGTTTGAACAGTTTATTTTATAAATCCATCACTTACTACCCTTTATGCTTTGCCATTTTATTTCAAATAATAATTTGAATAAAAAAATATGATCTTTAGAATCATGATAATAATTCCAGACTATTGTATTTCAGAGTACAATGCTAATAACGCAATTTGTTTAAACAGCAATTATAAGTATCTGTGCACAGGTCGCCTTTATTTTTCTATTTGCCAAAGTAAATTCACTAAATGACAGTTTACAATCCAGTTAGTAATTTTCAATAATTAATTACATAAAACAATTTAAAGATGGCTGCCAAAACTTGGCATTAGAATCAATTTGGCTTGCTTCCATCTTAGAATTTTGAGTACATGGTACAATTCACAACTGTGCTTTCAAAATCAGAGTAAATTTCAAGCTTTATTACAATCAAATTAGCTCATTTAGAGCTTGGCAACCTTAAGAATCAATACATAAGGTTTGTTTCAAAGGGTTTCATATGGTAATGCACGATCATCTCATTTCCTGCAGCTGCAACTTAAGCTGTTCAACAAATGGATGCACTTGCAGAATCAAAGTAATACTGAAGGTTGGCAGTGCTATGATTAAGGCAGTGTTCTTGTAATAGGGAGTGAATTTTACAATCTAGCCCCTGCATCCCTCAGTTACTTTGTAAATGGTAGTTGATCGTCTTCATTATTTGACAATATTCACACAGTCTATGAGTGACAAGATGATAAAATTATGTTCACTGATAACTTTTCCAAAGACTAAAATTATGACCAGTGCTACAGCCAAGGTCACACGCCTTGACTATGCAGGTGACAGCTACAGCACCCAATTTTGCCCACAACGGCTGATGATACAGAATGTTAGTTTTCGTTAATCAGTATAAGAGTTTTGAACTCGCAATGTTAACTTATACAACAAACAATTTTATGACTAATTTGTCACAAAATGCCAGTTTTATAGTGCTTCAATAAGAAACTTGAAGCAATTGTAGGCAATTTGACCCCTCTTAAAGCACAGATCGAGCTTACATAAAATTGAGCCCCCCCCCCCCCAGGGGGCTCACAGTTCTTTCGTGAGTTTGTGTGTGGTGCACACAGGGCCCCAAGATATTGCACCCCATTCTTCCTTCCATAGCGGCATTTCCTTCACCTGCCCTGCCCTTGCCTTCCCTTCCCTTGCCTTCCCTTCCCTTCCTATCCTCGCTCCTTTCCTGATGGCCCCCCCACCTTCCCCTTTCTCGGTGTTCTGAATTGTATCATCTTGGCTATCCACCTGGTTCCCTGTATTGCTTGCAATTTTGTTCCTTCTCCCTGTTCTTTCATCCTTTTTGGCATTTAGGTCACTGCTTGAGGCTTGACCCACACTTCTAAATTTTCTGTTTTTAATGTGAGCCATTTGGTGAAGAACTCCCTTCCTCGTGTCTACAGTGTGGATTCCTCCCTCTCCCTCCCCTCCCCCACCCCATTCCTTCCCTGCTGTAACATCCCTCCACCCTGCTAGGTCACCAGCAGGTGTAGCCAGTCCATGTGGTGGGGCTTTTACATACTTGTCTGGCTGAGCCCCCTGACAACACAGGGATCAACGCTACTGATGCCCGAGTTGTTCCCTCTCCATGTATGCCAAGGATTGCTTGCTTGTCTTCCTAGTGCATTGGAACTTCCAGCAATGGCTGCTGTGCATCACGTGGCTCTTGCTATGACTGGGTGGCACCCATGGGGAGGGTCTCTGATCAGAGTGGGTGGTATCAGGGCAGAGGTTTGACACATGAAGTGTATAAAGCTACAAAAATCTGGCTGTTCTCAAATGGCACTCTCTTCAAATGGTGAAGGATCATTGAATGCTGCTTCATGACCTGGCAGAGCCTTCCCTTCCCTGGCTACACCATGGGAGGAGGGCCACGCTCGCTATCTTGGCATGAAACACTTTCGCCACTACCTCAATTTCGAACTACGATGGATGGGGTCGCATTCACTGCCACAAAGTCACTGTTTTTTTGTGGAGAATATTGAGGACAAGTTTGGTGAAGTGGAGTCTCTCAGTAAGATGCGGTCGGTCTTCCTGTTGATCAAATCGTCTTCTGCTGACCAATCTGCAGTTTATTGTGCTTGTGATTGTCTTGGTAATGTCCCAGTGTCTATTACTCCTCACTAATCTCTGAATATGGTCCAGGGAATGATTTTTCGTAGGTCTAATCTGGAGCAATGCAGCATTCATTTTGTTCGACTTGTGGAGAAGGGTTGCAAAGACAACTGCACCAATACTGGCGCTTCCGTTCAGACTTTCAAGGGGGACACCCTCCGAGGTGGTCAAGGTTATGTGCTCCAGATGTGATGTGAAACCACAGTCTCACCACCCATGAGGTGCTCGCGTCTTGAGTATAGGTCTTCCTGCTGTACAGCAGACCCTCTATGTGGTGACTGTGGACACCCACTAGATCACCAGTCCCATGCTGAGGCTTGCCAGAAATATGAGACTTCATCCAGTGTCACTTTCTTCAACTTTTTCCTCTGCTACACCCTCTCCCCCTTCTCCCTCTTCTATACCCCAGCCCCATCCCCCTCCCCACTCTGCCCTTCCCTCCCCTCCCCCTCCCCTGCAGTTCCCATAACCTCCTGTCCAGAAGCCACTCCCCCACCCCGGCTGAAGAAGTGCTCCCTTCTTCAACACCTGCCAGTCATGGGGCTCCCCTCAGGGACCCCTATCCTCAGTGTCTCTTAGGCCGGAAGCCTCCTACCACAACTCGGCCATGGGACACACCATCTGTACACCTCAAGGTCGCCGCTCTCTTTCGGTTCCAGATCTTGCAGATACCTGTACTCCCTCTGTGCACTGCTGCCCTCCTCCATCTCCGGAGGAGGAGGAGAACTACTACTACTACTACTACTACTACTACTACTTCTTCTTAAGTTCCAAGACAAGGCCCCCTCCGGTGCCCACAGAGGTCCAATCTCCCCCTCGCAACCTTAGCCTGACATCTTATTTATGGATGACTACTACTGACAGAGTGACATGACCTCCTCTCGGCTTCTTTATGCCTAACTTGGACTCTCACCACACAATCATCCAGTGGAATTGCAACAAATACTACTGTCACCTACCGGAAATACATCATCTTGTTTGCTCCTATTCTGTATCCTGTCTTATTCTTCAAGAAACGCACTTTTGTGATGACCCCTCTCCAACATTTTGTGGTTATCGGGCATTCTGTTAAAATGATGCTGGCCACAGGGTAGCATCTGGAAAATGCACTTTGGTTCACTTCAATGTCATTAGTGACTCCTTATATTGAACCGTCTACATTAATACAGCAACTCCTACCCGTGTTTCTCCTCCTTGGGGACTTCAATGCCCACCACCTACTGTGGGGAAGGGTCACATCAATGGGTAAGAATCTCCTAACTGACCAACTTATTACAGACTTCGATTTGTGTCTCCTCAATGATAGTTCCCCTACACACTTTAATGCCACTGATGGCACCTTTACTGCTATCAATCTTATGATGTCCTCCCCTGCTCTCGTGGTTTTCCCCTACATTGATCATCCCATGATGATCTTACCAGTGATCACTTTCTGGTGATTCTATCATTCCCCTGCTGCCACTAGGCAGAGAGGCTCCCACATTGGGCATTCTGCAGTGCCACTTGGCCTTTATACGCATCTGCTGTGCACTTTGACACCTCCCTCTCGAATTGCTTTGATGGGGTCGTGCAAGGTAATTCTGCCACTAGTCTTGATGCTGCTGGCACTGCTGTCCCCCTATCCACAGGTCTGCCTCGTCATCGACCAGTAATGTGGTGGACCAAGGATGTAGCAGTCATCGTCCACGACTGCCGATTGTGTTCTGCAGCAATTTCAACAATACCCTTCGCAGACCACTCTCCTCACTTTTAAAGGTCTCCATGCTAAGGCTCGTTACCTTATTAAGCAGAGTAATAAGGAATGTTGGGAGTGCTACCTTCCTACCTGGGGACATATGCCTCTTCATTGCTGGTTTGGTCCAAGCTCCATAGCTTTCTGGGCTGCCAGCGACAATCCACCGTTCAAGGTCTTATCCTGCAGCATGCTCTGTGTACTGATCCATCAATCCTTACAGAACACCTCGCGACACGCTTTTTTATCTCACCAGCTTTTCTGATTTGAGTTGGCACTTCACTCAGCACTATTCAGATTCAGGACAATGGTTCTGTGTTAAGTGTCACCTTCTTCCTCATAGCCACAATGGGCTCGTAACCTCTGTTGGGCCTGTAGTCATCCCGGTATTGTATGTTGACAATTTTTGCACCTGGTGCTGCTCCCACTCGTTAGCACCTGCTGGGTGCTTGCTCCAAGGTGCCATCCGACGGGCCTGTGTGTGGGCCATCTTCCATGACTTCCAGCTTTCTCCCTCCAAAACATGGCTTAAGCATTTTTGTCACCAACCAACAGTAACACCCCCCACCCCCCGATCCAGAACTTTATTTAGGTGACCACCTCCTTGGTGTTGTAACATAGATCCATTTCTTGTGCCTTACTTTTGATAAACAGCTGACATGGCTGCATCACAATCACCACCTAAAGACCACATGCATGTGGAAGCTTATGCTCTCTGCCTCCTGGTTCGCACATCTTGGGTGCAGACTGTACCAATCTTCTCCATCTTTACTATGCCCTGGTCTTGTCCAGACTAGATTATGGCAGTCAAAATTATGGCAGTCAGAATTATGACTCAACAGCTCCTTCCACTCTGCAAATACTTGACCCCGTTCACCACCGTGGGGCGCGTCTGGCTATTGATGCGTTTCGCACTAGTGCTGTCCCCTCTACAAATACGACGGAGCGAACTCCTGGTTCCTTACGCAATTACCATTCACCAGTTCCCTGACCATTCCGTGTACCCTGTCCTGTTTGCAAACGAGAGGTGTCTCCCTCCTGACAACCGCCCATGGGTGGGATTACCAGTTGGAATGGGTCTCACTTCCCTCTGTCAGGATCTCCATCTCCACTCACTGGAATGTACCCCATGTATTTCATTCCAACCTCCCTTTGGATGATGCCTAGACCACAGGTTAGGATCGACCTATTCCAGGGCCCTAAGGTCTCTGCCACCCCTGTGGTTTTCCAGCGTCTTGTGTCATCCAGGGTGCCACCATCTTCTACACTGGTGGTTCTAAAAGAGTAGGTAAGGTGGGATACGCTTTCAATCTCTTACTGGCTTAGAACACCATTTATTGCCGGAATCGTGTAGTGTGTTCATAGCAGAGCTTATAGCCATTCATAGAGCCCTCCGTTTTGTTTCTCAGTCCTTCCTCCACAGTGTTTTTATTTGTGCTGACTCAATGAGCAACCTGCGCAGACTACTGACCAATGCTACTCTCATTACCCTTTGGTCTCTGCTAACCATGACCTCCTCTCTGCCCTTGGCCGTGCCACCTGCTCAGTTGTCTTTCTCTGGGACCCAAGTCATGTGGGCATCCCAGAGAATGAACTGGCTGACCATTTGGTTAGAGAAGCAAATACTTATTCCCTTTCATGATTCCAGCTGTGGATATGTGGATCTATGCCAAATCTCTATCTGCCTAAAAGTGAGATGACATCTGCTGTCTACTGCTCACAGTAATAAACTCCGCACAATCAAGGAGTCTATTCTTCCTTCCGCTCCTCTTGGAAGGAGTCCACTGTTTTATGCTGACTACACATTGGTCATACCAGGCTCACTCATTGCTTCCTCCTGCACAACGAACTGCTCCCACAATGTGGATCTGAAGCCAGACTGACAGTATCCCATACATTGGTGGAATGTCCCCTTCTTTTGGCCCTTCATACTACGTACAGTCTTCCAGAGTTCTTAATTTTAATATTAGCAGACAATTCATGGATGGTTGAAATGGTCCTCAGTTTTGCCTCTGAAAGTGAATTTTATTTCCAGATATAAGGTTTTGCTTTACTCCTGGGACAGGGGCAGGGTGGTTGTGGTTGAGACCTCCCTTTATGTCTTCTCAGTCTAGGGCCCTGTGACCACTCCTCCATGGGAAGACCATCCTTTTTTCTAGTTTTTAGATATGGTCTCACCTCTTATGTCTTTTACTGTGTGTTTTAACTTCATTATTTGTTCCTGACTGGATCCATTCACTTTTAGCGGATCCTATTTCTCCTATGAGTAACTTCGGAATCGCAGGACTGACGTTTGGTCCCATAAACCCTCTCAATTAATAAATCAATCAAAATTGTTAGGGTTTGGTCACAAGTTTTATGTGCCACTGCATGGAAGGGCCTTTCCCAAGTACTCACTTCCAGTGTCTATTGCATTCTCTTTGCAATGTTTGCTCAGAAACTGACCAAGCTTCACCTGGAGTCACTGACAGCAGCAACTCTGGTCGGGTATGAAACTAACTGTCCGGTCCCTGATGGTTAGTATCTTTTTATGACACCTGTTATTGCACCCTGTTAACCCTCTAACAAGTGCATGGCTTACTTTGTATACCTCACAAATAGCTGTCTGTATGAATACCAAGGTAATAATGTATGAGCAAACTTGCAATTTAATCTGAGTTTAATTTAAAAAAACTTACGTAATATGAGCTAAAGCTCTGTTTAATTAAATAATAATAAAATAAACTTTCATTATATCACTCTGTAGCCGCATACAAATGTTTCCTCACAGTTACTAGCCACTTGAACCACTAAAACAGGGCAGTTGCATGAGATCCCAGCCATCTACTTGTTCAATTACTATCTTGTAGACAACTATCTAGTTGTGGGATTGTGCTGCTAGCTTGTAATCTGGGTCATTTTCTTGCACAGACTGTAAATTTTGTCCTCGTCTGTTTATTTTATATTACTGTACATGTTTATTACTGTATATGTTTATTTTATATTACTAATGCTCACTTGGATGTATGAATGTATCACTGTGTTAGCTGAAGGAATAATGAAGAACTAGATATGGGCTTACAATTGTAAAACAACAATCGAATGGTAAAAGACAATGTTGGCACACTTTATACATAGGTGCCCCTGCTCAAGGGTTAACTTGGCTGTGACTGTTCTAGACAACTAGTGTTGGGACACCAATAAATTAAGCATCTTCAAAGATGTTGTGGTCATGGGCATGTCTACACATAACTCCTTTCTGTTATTCTGTCACATTTTCATGTTGACTCATCTTAATGAGTTTAACCCATACAACCAACTGCATCAGTGGTGGAGGGTCATATGATCAGCTGGAACCAGTTCTTTATCATTTATAGCACTCCAAAACAACTAGTGTGCTCTTTAAAGGCCACTTATCCTATAGCTTACCATGCTAATGCTGCCCCCCCCCCCCCCCCTCCCAACCAATTTTTGTTGATTGTCTTGTTCTTTATGCAATGGTAATTTTAATTGGAGAGTGACTCCAATACACCCCATTAAGGAAGCCACAAGGGCATTTTCAAAATTTTGTGGTAGTGTGCAGTCAAATCTTGTCTCGTGTTTACAGGTCTGTGTGGTTTGGGAGTTCAAAACTGTAACCACTTCATTAATGTGTTCTTATAAATGTACAGTCAGTGTGAATACAAAAAATATCACTTCACAGTCTAATGTATAGAAGAGAAGATGAGCAGCAGAGAAACACAGAAATGAGACACAGATGACCATGGCTCAAACATGAAACATATTATCTTCAACAGAACACACACATACATAGTGCACAATGCAAGTTGACAGGTGAGATATAATTATCAATTAACTGCATCACACCAGGGTTCTACTCTCCACCTGATAACACTAGTGTTTAAGCTTTTACCTCACATCTAAACTCTAAAAATGGACAGTTGTAAAATTTCTCAATTCCTAACTACAATACTTGTCTATCAACAGTTATAGGCTAACTGAAGTATCTTATTGACAACTAAGAGTATTAAGGTGTAAGGCAAAAATTGCTAGTAAGTACATATTGTGCTGAATTCTGTAGTGACTATTTTCATATCCAAAGCAACAAGGCATATTAGAGAAGTAAGGACTGTTAACTTATTTTTAAATGTAGGTAGCTCGGAAGAAAGCTTAACAAATGGAGTGCCACCAACTGATTGTTTACAAAGCTACAGAAATCATTGTCTTGATTATACATGTTTGATGGTGGGTGAAAGCAAACATATTGGACTGGACCGGAAAATTGTTCCTTCTGTCAATTGCAAAAGTCATGCTGTGTTTGTGTTCAAACAAATCTTCAGTTGTCTAAATTCAACACAAATTGTGCCTTGTTTATGGGCCTACAGCAATGGAAAATGGAAAGATTAAACAATGGTGCAAGCTTTTTAACAGTAGCTGTGCAAATGTGCATAACAAATGGCAGAGACAGGCTTAATATCTAGGCCAATGAAATTGTACAACAAGCAAGGCAAAAACTGCAATCTGACTGATGATTGGTGTTCGGGCTGGTGAAACTTGGATATCGCAAACTGTGTAAGAAGGTTACCAAAAATGTTTACCAACAACCACAAAAAGCAAAGAATGTTATGTGGATTCTTTTTTCATATTGTTGCGAGCACTGGGGACATAGCTTCCTACACACCAATGCAATGGCCATCATTAAACATCTTCCAAAAACCCTGCCTTACTTCAGTTGAAAAATGATGGTTGTTATTTTACAGGACTAAAAAGACAATCTTTTTGTTGATTTCATGGAAATGATTCAATTACAGCTGATGAGATTGCGAATTGTTTACAAAACAGACTTGCCATCCAAAATCGATGGCGCAGGAAGCTAGTTCGGAACTGTCCTTATCAATGTCATTGATTATCCCCAAACTGCTACTTGCATGAAAATGTTGACTGCTGAACACCTAGTGATGAATATTTCACCATCAGGCCAGGTGCAATTCATAAGACACGAGGCTCGACTGTAACCACTGTCAGTCACATGGCGGCAGGTGTGCAGTTCTGCTCAGCAGTCAACGCATTAAGGATAAGATTTAAAATTCAGCTGTGTCCACTTTGTTTCAAAAACAGGTGCAAGAGTCTGCAGCTGCCTTCCCCTCTTTAAAATGATATAATGTAAACAAACAAATCAGTAGGAATGATTGAATGAGTGAGTGAGTGAGTGAGTGGGTGGGTGGGTGGGTGGGTGGTAGATAATGAATCTGTTCATGTGATACTCTTAATCAACACATTGATTGCCATGAGGCTGCCGATGGACACAGCAGAGGTTCAGGCCAAGACACCATGTGCCCACCAGTGGTTGCACCCTCCACTATCTTTAGTACTGTATATAGTGCAGTACTGCGCATTAATTTCTATTTCTTGATTAAGTTGAAGCTGCTGTACAAGGAGGCAGGTACAACATCTTAGTCAACATTCTGAACTACTTTCTTTTTCCTCCAGCTTTACACACCTTTGAAAGGTAAACTGTATCAGAGTGGAATGTGTAGCCGCCAACAGGCACACGGCGTCAGTTGTGAACCTCTGCTGTGACCACTGTTGGCCTCACAGCCATCCACTTGCTAAAAAATGGGGTCAATTACATGTGATACTTATAAATTAGCAGAACAGATAGTCACCTCACAAAACAAGTCCCCCACTTTTACTTTTGTCCCATAAAATGTGATACTGCTGGTCAATTTATTTAAAATGTAGACTGCCACACACTTAGTGATGGACGTTTCGTCACCAGGTTGGTCCACGGCATGAGGCTTGAGGTTTCACTGCATCCAGCAGTGGGCACATGGCGTCAGGTGTAGTGCTCTGCTGTGACCACCAGTGGCAGACTTGCGGCAGTCATGTTAATTCAATAGTTACGTTCCAAAAATATGCAGAAAAGCTGCTTCTAAAATCTTGGTGTAGTAAAAAGGGGCTAATTACCGACAGTATAGTGCCAGGGGTACAGCATACACGGACTGTCCACTAGTTTCAGCACTCTGTACCCATGACTTGTTAATTAGAGATGCTTGCCATTGGTTTGTGCCAGACAACATTAGGTGGTGGTGCCTTCAGGCTGCCCCTATTGAAGTTGGTATTCTAAACCCGGTGGTGAGAGAACCACTCAATGGGCAAATTTGAATGGCATCTTGTTATTGATAGATCTGTTACACAGTTTCTCATACTCTGTCTTGAACAATGCCACTGTGCCAACATGTCAGCAATTTTCCCCGAAGGTGATCCTGTCTCGTCATTGCTTTCCTTGCAACGTACTACATCCCCCCAGTTCTGAAATATTACTTTTTATTGTATTGAGTGACAGTGCCATGACGGAAATATCTTATCCATTGCAATTCGAGGTCATCAAAATTACAGGACACAAACTTCTCCTGAAAGTAGGCAAAGGAGTCCAAATTGCTTGTGCGAGGGATACGGTGTCAACCAGATAACTGAGTATGTTAATGCACCTCTTGTGAGACTTGGGTAGGCAAGCATAACCCCAATCAAATCCATTTCACAGGTTAACAACAAAGGATGGTGAGCCAGCCGGCCTGAATTTGGTTTTATGGCGTTTCCCCACATTTCACTGGGTAAATATGGGGCTATACCCTCAGATACATGCTACATAAACATTTGGATAATATTTTCACACTTGCACATAGGATTAACTTTAAACATAGACAGATGGGGGTACAGATCCCACCCTTGGGGGTAATAAGAGACAGATGATCTTAGATGTTTAACCTCTTACAACCCTCAAGGAGCAGTGTGTGAAGTAATTACACATGCACAGCAAGATCTTCCAGAAGACTATTCCTTCCCCTATCCCCACCCCAGGTACCACCAACCATGTTGCAACAGTTGGAAGTTGAGCAGTACCTAAAGACTGCTATTTTCAACTGGTTACATTCAAAGACAGAAAACTTCTGTACGGAGAAGACAAAGAAAGTAGTGCAATCATATGAAATGTGTTTGGAAGTAAATGGTAATTGCATAAAAAAGTGAAATACATTTGTAGGAAATGAACTGCCAGTAGAAAATTGTTCTAATGTGTTTGATTTTTATGACAACACAATCTTTGGTTTTGAAAATACACACATCAAAAAAAGTTTTGCATTACCTCGGTACTGAGAGTTCCAGAACCTGAACAGAAAATTAGAACAGAGATTAACATAAACATCATTTTCGCCCTTTTTATTGCTCATGAAAACCACACATTGCAAGTTGTACGACCATACAGCGAGATCTTCAGAGGTGGTGATCCACATTTCTGTGCACACCGGTATCTTTAATACCCAGTAGCACGTCCTCTTGCATTGATGCATGCCTGTATTCATTGTACCAATACTATCCACAAGTTCATCAAGGCACTGTTGGTCCAAATTGTCCCACTCCTCAACGGCGATTCAGCGCAGATTCCTCAGAGGGGTTGGTGGGTCACGTCATCCTAAATAGCACTTTTCAATCTATCCCAGGCATGTTCGACAGGGTTCATCACATCACAAGATGTGCATGACGGGCGCACGAATTGTCGTGCATGAAGTCAAATGCCTTGCCAATATGCTGCTGATATGGATGCACTATCAGTCGGAGGATGGCTTTCACGTATCGTAAAGCCATTATGGCACCTTCCATGACCGCCATGGGTCCCACATAATGCCACCCCAAAACAGCAGGGAACCTTCACCTTGCTACACTTGCTGGACAGTGTGTCCAAGGCCTCCAAACACATCTCTGATTATCGTCTGGTTGAAGGCATATGCGACACTCATTGGTGAAGAGAACGTGATGTTGATCCTGAGTGGTCCATTCAGCATGTTGTTGGGCCTATCTGTATTGTGCTGCATGGTGTCGTGGTTGCAAAGATGGACCTTGGGAGTGAAGTTGCGCATCAAGCAGCCTATTGCGCACAGTTTGAGTCATAACATGACATCCTGTGGCTGCATGAAAAGCATTATTCAACATGGTGGCATTGCTGACAGGGTTCCTCTGTGTCGTAATCCGAAGGTAGCGGTCACCCACTGCAGTAGTAGCCCTTGTGCGGCCTGAGCGAGGCATGTCTCTCTGTATCTCCTCCATGTCCGAACAACATCGATTTTTTTCACTCTTAGAGGCCTGGACACTTCCCTTGTTGAGAGCCCTCCCTGGCACAGAGTAACAATGCAGACGTGATTGAACCATGGTATTGACTGTCTAGGCATGGTTGAACTACAGACAACATGAGCTGCGTACCTCCTTCTTGGTGGAATGACTGGAACTGATAGGCTGTCAGACCCCCTCAGTCTAATCGGTGCTGCTCATGCATGGTTATTTACATCTTCAGGTGGCTTTAGTGACATCCCTGAACCATCAAAGGGACTGGGTCTGTGATACAGTATCCAGTCACCATCCATCTTCAGGAGTTCTGGGAACTGGGCTGATGCAAAACTTTTTTTGATGTGTAACTTGTGTAAAAGAAACAACATATTGGATAAATTCACATGAAAGAGTAATGGCGATTATTTAGAGTTGCCTGCGTGGGATTAGACGAGCGGTCTAAGGCGCTGCAATCATGGACTGTGCGGCTGGTCCCGGCAGAGGTTCGAGTCCTTCCTCGGGCATGGGTGTGTGTGTTTGTCCTTAGGATAATTTAGGTTAAGTAGTGTGCAAGCTTACGGACTGATGACCTTAGCAGTTAAGTCCCATAAGATTTCACACACATTTGAACATTTTATTTAGAGTTGTCCACATCAACCATCACCTTCACATCAGCCATCACCTTAAGTAGCGGTCTCTCAGGTTTTCTTGGCACAATTGACTAATGACGTACTTCTGGGTGTTCTGTCAAGTTGTTGTTTCCATTTTATGACCTTCTTCAGCTGCTCAAGTTTCACTGTTCACTTGCTGCCTGGACTCCAACCGAACTGTGAACTATTGTTGGTCCCACATTGCTATTTATAGCTCAGTTCGATTACTAATGCCCACTGTGCCCTTTGATACTTTTTTGTTTAACAGAGCTCTCACTGACGTTCCATTAAATGCAAATTCTCTCAGTTTTCCAGTTTGGTGGACATGTTGGTCTGTAAGATTTTAATAAACTGAGTTCCAAACCCAAAGCATTATTTACATTCAAACCTCCATCTGTGTCCATTAGGTTTTCTGACATCTTCATTTTCAAAGACTTGTTAATGGCAGTGTCCCCGAAACTTGATGTTTGCACCATAGTACTGGACTTGTATTTCATTTCATATCTGAGGCAGTGCTCAGTGCCAGCTGACTTGCTTGGTTGTTTTAGTCAGGTGTGTTGCTGATGCTCCCAGACAGTCAGCTCCAAATAGGGTATGCGAGATTTGCATGGACAGCAATACACACCTGGCTTTCAGAGACCTACATCATCTTTGACATCAAAAAGAATACTTTTTATCTTTGTTGATGAGAGTGAAATACACTGGATGCTATGTTTCTGTAGGAGTCTACCTATCTTTGCAGTTAATGGGCCAGCATAAGGTAGGCAAGTGATTTTTGGCTGTTCTCCCTCAATCTGAACTTCCTACTCAGTTTGATGATAACTCGTCCACAGCCTTCATGAAATTTTTAAATGAAATCATTCCATAAAAATGGCTATTAAAACATTATTTGTTGCAATCACAATTTTGACATGTGGCCATTTTCAAATGTCGTGGGATGTTGTAACCCACTCAATAATATAAAGATGTGACACACTGTGTAAGAGCAGTTGCAAGTGGTGATGTGAATTTCTCTGTTGTTCCATATACCACACACGTTAGAAAGCTGATGAAATCATGATATAAACATTTAAGTTTAACAGCTGTGGTAAATGGATCACAAAATGAGCAAAGATGTAAACAATTCTCGATTCTGACTACGTAGCCCATTCAATTTGATGATCTGAGTATCCATTTTTTCAGAAAATGTTATGAACAAACTGAAGGCATGGCAATGAATAGTCCATTACCACTTGTCATGGCTAACCTATACGGGAACACTTTGAAGCATAGGCACTAAAATCGGCCAGATGGAGCAGAAAACCTTTAGAGTTCCTGGAACGTTTAAACACAATCTATTAAATTCAAATGAAACCTGAAAAAGATGGCCAATGACTTTTCCTACATATGTTAGTTAAGAGAAGAATGAACAGATTCCCTGGGTCACTGTGTATACAAAAAACCTACGCACACTGACCTCTATCTCTATGCCTCCAGCCATCATCATTCGTAACAAAGAAAGTCAGCACTAAAGAATCTGTTCCATAGAGCTCAAACACTATCAGACAAGGAGAACCTCACTAAAGAAGTAGAACACTTACAAATAATGTTCCAAAGGTATGGATACTCAGACCATCAAACTGAACGGCTGACGCCATGAAAATTCAAGAATGCCTGAGTATGAGGTTTGGACTGAGAAAGCTGAGCCAAAAATAGCTTATCTGCCTTACGCTGGTCCAACATCCGGTAAGATTGGTAGACTCCTTCATATGGCATCCATTGTAATTTTTTGCTCCCTTCATAAAAGATAAAAAGTATTCTTTGTAATGTTAAAGTCGATCTAGGTCTCCAAATGCCAGGTGTATATCGCATTCTGTGCAAATGTGGCGTTTCCTATAAGAAAAGTCATGGAGAGATGCATAGGGGATCAGCAACACACTTGAATGAAACAACGATGTAAATCAGCTGTCACCAAGCACAGCCTCAAATATAATCATGAAATGAAACACGACGACACCAGTATTGCGGTGCAAACACCAAGTTTGTAGAACAGTGTGATTAAGGAGTCTACAAAGATAAGATATCAGATAACCTAACAAACAAGGATGGAGGATTAAATTTAAGTAATGCTTGGGCTCCCATGCTCAATTTATTAAAATCTCAGCAACCAACGTATTCCCCAGAGCTGGAAAACACTGAGAGAATTTGTGAGCTCTGTAAAACAAAAGAGCATCAAAGCATGTAGTGGGAATTTAACTCGGTTATAATAGCGATGTGAGACCAACAGTAATTAAAAGTCTGGTCGGAGTCCAGAAAGCGAGTACACATAAAAGCAAAACTTGCAGCACCTGAAGAAGATGGTTGCATCAGTCATCGACATTGTGTGCATAAAATAAAAACAATAACTCAGCAGGAACACTGGAAAGCACACCATTAGTCATCTCGAGTTGCTTCAACTGAACTATAGAGCAGCTGTATAACTAATATATTTCTCAGCAGCAGCATATGTTATACGAGGCACATAGTTTTCCAAGATTTTCATTCTCTATGACCATTACTGGAGTAAGGTGCCCTACCGATCTGCTGGAAAGCAGTCGGAGACACTGACTGGTGTTTCCAGTGGCTAAGACACCATCTTGCTGTCTCCCAAATCAACATCGATGAATTCTGAATGATTCAATTGAAAATTATGCGCCAAATTCATTCCCCATCCTTGTTCTATCCAACTTTGTGCTTTGTCTCTAACGCTCTTGTTAGCAATGGGATGTTAAACCCTAATCTCTCTTCCTACTGAAGATGAAACTACAGTTGCCACCTAGCAACAAACTTTGGAGATTCTGAGTTGTATAGTAATTGGATGATGAGTCATGTGTTGTTCTACATGTTAAGTCAGCTTTTATGAATGCATCCTAAAGGGAATGTCACACGAAGAAAGATTGGGTTTAACATCCTCTTGACAATGAGGTTATTAGAGATGAAGCACAACTCTGATTGTGTGTCAAGGATAGGGAAGAAAATTGGCCATCCCCTTCCAAAGGAACTGTCCTGGCATTCGCTTGCACCAATTTACGGAAATCATGGAAAACCAAAATCTAGATGGCTGGACACGGATTTGAACCGTCTTCCTCCCATGTGAATTTCACGATTTTATTTAAACATCTTGGCAGATGATATATAAAAAAAGTGATCTCTAGACCTATTCTGATGCCTGTAACTAGGATTGTACCTCTCATTTTTAGTGTCTATTGCTTAAGGAAATATTTTTTTAACAACTGTGTATATTTAGTAATTTTAATGACACACAGTAATGGACAAAATATGGAAGTTCGTAATCATATTTTTCATAGCTTTGCTACATGCAAGCTATTTTTTATCCATTGAACATATTGATTCATTACTGAATTGACCCATGGCTGATACCATGAGTCTCTCTCTCTTGATACAGACCACTATTTACTAACAGTAAATTGAAAATAAGTAATTTCTATTTGACGTCTTCTTTTGATAGCAGATTGTACTAAAACTGGTCTTGTGAATAAAAAAATAGTTTGTTTGACAGTAAATTCAACCAATAAAACTAAAAGTAATAAGGATGCTGGTAATATTACATACTGATACCATTACTTTTATTTAATTTTTGTTAAGGCAGTGTGTGGATAAATTTCATCAATTTCAGTTCTGGGAAGTTCCTTCTTGAGGAAAGATTGCTCTATATGTAGTATATTTTGAGTCAGCAACTGAACTACATGTCCATAATGCTTATACAATGTGGTGTAAATCATTAATGCTGTGCAGTAGTGTTTAACAGTGAACACAATTGTATGTCATGCGTGTTACATTAGTAACTGAGAATGAATTCTGTCTGAATAGTCTGTTTCTCGTGACAGCCACTTTTTATTTAAGAAGTCCTGTTCATGTCAATTGAATAAAGAGAGAATATGGTCTTGAAGTGATTACTAAGACAGTCCTTGATGAAACAAGGGCATAGCATCAGCAAAACCATTTAAGAATGTTTAGCAGACAAACTTCTACTTGAAATGACTCTTCACATGACAATGGAGTTAGTAACAATAATAGTTGGACAAAAACAGCATGACAGCAGTTATTTATTATTATTATTTTACAACCACTTAAGGCTAAGGAGATGACAATTTCTGAGTTATTTTAAGTCTTTATCACTTAATAATAATTGTAAAGCTGTGAAATGTTGCCATAATCAATGTAAAACAATACAATGAGTAGACAGCAAAACATGCGGTGGCTAGTTTATCCCGTGCTGTTTGAAAACAGTATTAGTCGTTTGCTCCTTGACACAGCCACATTGATTTAACACTGAAGCATAATGCAGCGCAATGTAACATGAAATGGAGCAAGCTCTTAGGGTCTATTTTCGTTAATTGGGAGAATTCCTGCAAAGTGTAGTTCATCTATAAAGGAGACTGCACAAAGACCTCTCGAGTACTGTTTATGAGTGTTCGTGATACCTACCAGGTCTGATTTAAGGAAGACACCAATGCAATCCAGAGGTGTGTTGTTAGAGTTGCTAACGGTAGATTCAATCAACACGAGTATTATGGAAATACTCCATGAACCAAAATGGGAATCTCTAAAGGAAACAAACTTTCTTGTCACTCCATTTATACTTTGAACAGGAAAAGGAATGGCTAGCAATGGTATAAGGCACCCTCCACTATGCTATAGGGTGGCTTATGATGTAATGTAGAAGGCTTATAATATTACGCACAATACAAGTTCAGATCAATATACTAAACAGAGTGGAGCATCTGGACACAAGATGTGAAACTCTGCCATGTTTGGCAGTAGTCTCGCAGCAGCCAGTGTTAAACAATCTATTGACACATAACATAAGAGGCCGAAGTGATGTCTAAATTACAAAAGTGATGTTTATGCAGTACACATATGCAGCAAAACTAATGATAATTACTTGATCATTATTGCTGTCATTAAAGTTCATAAAAAAAACTTGTCTGGAAGAAATTTTATGGCCGCCCCAAGCAGTTTCTAGCCATTGCTTTTCAAATAAAAAAATAAAAAAAAAAACCGAAAATGCTGCTTCTGCGTCCCTACCTAATGTAAAAGTCATGTTATTGGTAAGTGACATATAAGTTTCATTTGTTGTAGCATTTAGAGATATTAGGGCGAATTCTGGTTTCGATTTTTTTATGCAATGTAAGCAGTTTGTGCCTAGTACACTACTGAGATGAATTTATCTGTCTGCTTGTGTACGTTCTTTTGGTACTTAAATATTGTATTGATTCTTAACAATTACCTCAGATCTGGCACGCTCTGGTTTTAGAGGCTTCGCAAAATCTGTGTTCCGAACTTCCCATGCTAATGGCGTTTCTGGAGTTATCTATAAAATACAAGAGACGCACGTTACGGTGACATACAATTCATTATTAGCATATTTTAACTGATATACAAGTGCGCTTATTTTTCGTTTTTTATTTTTTGTAACTCTTTCGATTTTACCGGATTCTCCCATTTTAAAACCGAGGTGCTTCAGTCAATGTAATGTTACGAAAAGCCCTCATTTAACGCGCTGTCTTACCTTTCTTTCATAATTTTTTTCCGTGCTACATGCTTGGCAGCGAACATTCTTGCGACTTCCATTTGGAGCAGAAGACGGAATCGACTCCCCAAAAGTTTCCTTCTTTGTTGGTTGGTAATATATACCAACACGATGAAGAAAACTGAAACAAAAGATAGGTATAAAAAGCTTATACTTATTACTAAGATTAATCTTTACCAGAATGCGTGTTACTTAGGCGGTGTTTTCGTCCAATGATTATCCAGTCGATTAGTCCTCATTATATGCCCCATTCGCTGTAGCAGCCTAAAATTATCCTCCTCGATACGCGCGCAGCGCTCTTCTTCCCACTGTAGTTTCTTCAGTTTGCAACACACGTGCTGTCGTGTTGGTGGAGGACTTGAATCTATGGCAGGGAGCGCGGACTGGACCTATACAAGAGGTTAAAAGTTTGAAGCACCAAATCACTCATTTACAAATCCATCAAATGTCATTTATCAACGAATACCAACTTTGCGTCGATGATTGTTATATCTTCTCTGCTGCCATGGACGTATTAACAATTTCTCTCTTCTCGTAAGCATATCGCTTTTGACAGAAGTGTTTCGCGAACGTTATCGATCAAACCAGCGTTGCATAGGTAGTAGCCGCGTGCCATGTATGTACATGAAACTGTTTAAAGCCCAGACCACACGCCCATTACACCTGCACAGACAAATTGTAGCCTATCGACCAAAACTTGCGCAGATATGATTGTAAGACAAAATGGAAGGTGGAGGTTATCTCTAATACTAGTTAGTGACTTGATCGTCTGATACGTCATTTACCAGAACGTAGTCTCTTGCCGCTAAAATTCCTGTCCTAGAACGACAGATGGCAGACCATCTTGTAACTGTCATGCAGACACACGAGATTCGTGGCGATTTATTGAATATAAAAAGCGCAAACAGATCCTAACGTGTATAGAGGAAATTCGAAGAGCTTTGAATATCTGCGGCAGTAAGCTTGCAAGTGGAATAAGGTTGATTTTTTTTTTTTTTTTTTCACACTTGATAGCAAATACCGTACCAGTGGAAAGTCATTTTTTTAAATAGGTAAAAATTAAGTAAATACCTTGTGCTACTAGGTTTGCTAATAACGACAAAATAATTCAAATGAGTTTCGATCAGGGGAATTACAGTAAGGCGACTTGGTTCTCTCTGAGGCCACTTCGAGCGTTGCACGTTTATCAGTCCTAGAGAGCCTGTATCCCTACACAGGCTCTCTAATCAGTCCATCATCTCACTTTGTTATTGGCTGACTTTAAGCCTTTAAGATTATTTTTCGTTTCATAGTTGATACAGTTATTTTGAAGCCCAAACAGCAAAACCCGTCTACTATATTAAGTGCTTCATTTCTTAATCTAATTCCCTCAACATCACATGAATTAATTCGATTACATTCCATTATCCTTGTTTTCGTTTTTTTTTGTATCCTCCTTTCCAGATGCTGTCCATTCCATTCAACTGCTTTTCCAAGTCGTTTGCTGTCTTTGATGGAATTACAATGTCACTGGTAAACCTCAAAGTTTTTATTTCTTCTCCTGGACTTCAGTTCACACTCCAAATTATTCACTTCCTCCCGTACTAAATTGGTGATCTCTTGAAGCCTCAGAATGTGCTCTACCAACCGATCCCTTCTTCTAGTCAGGTTTTACCACAAATTTATCATCTCCCCAGTTCTATTCCATACCTCCTAATGAGTTACATTATCAACCCATCTGATCTTCAGCATTCTTCTGTTGCACCACATCTCAAAAGCTTCCATTCTCTTCTTGTCTAAACTGTTTGTCATCCATTTTTCACTTCCATACATGGCTACACTCCATACAAATACTTTCAGAACAGACTTCCTGACACTTACATCTATACTCGATGTTAACAAATTTCTCTTCTTCAGAAACGCTTTCCTTGCCCTTGTCAGTCTACATTTTATATCCTCTCTTCTTCGACCATCATCAGTTATTTTGCTCCCCAAATAGAAAAACACATTTACTGCTTTAAGCATCTCATTTCCTAATCTAATTCCCACAGCATCACCCGACTTAATTCGACTACATTCCATTATTCTCGTTTTGCTTTTGTTGACGTTCATCTTATACCCTCCTTTCAAGACACTATCCTTTCTGTTCAATTGCTCTTCCAAGTCATTTGCTGTCTTTGTCAGAATTACAATGACACTGGCAAACCTCAGAGTTTTTATTTCTTCTCCCTGGACTTTAATTCCTACTCCAAATTTATTACTTACTGTTTGCTCCATATACAGACTGAATAACATAGGCGATAGGCTACAATCCTGTCTCACTCCCTTCTCAACCACTGCTTCCCTTGTGTGTCCCTCGACTCTTATAACTACCGTGTGGTTTTTGTACAAATTGTAAAAAGCATTTTGCTCCCTGTTTTTTATCCCTGCCACCTTTATAATTTGAAAGAGAGTATTCAAGTCAACATTGTTAATAGCTTTCTCTAAGTCTACAAATCCTATAAACGTAGGTTTATCTTTCTTTAACCTCGTAGGGTCAATATTGCCTTGTGTGTTTCTACATTTCTCCAGAATCCAAATTGATCTTCCCCAAGGTCAGTTTGTACAAGTTTTTCCATTCTTCTGTAAAGGATTCGTGTTAGTATTTTGCAACCGAGACTTATTAAACAGATAGTTCAGTAATTTTCACACCTGTAAGCACCTGCTTTCCTTGGAATTGGCATTACTATATTCTTCTTTAAGTTTGTGGGTATTTCACCTGTCTCTTACATGTTACTCACCAGATGGAAGAATTCTGTAATGGCTGGCTCTCCCAAGGATATCAGTTGCTCTAACGGAATGTTGTCTACTCCCAGGGCATTGTTTCGACATAAGTCTTTCATTGCTTTGTCAAATTCTTCACGCAAGATCATATCTCTCTTCTCTTCTTCATATATGCCCTCTTCCATTTCCATAATATTGCCTTCAAGTACATCTTCCTTGTATAGACCCTCTATATACTTCTTCCACCTTGCTGCTTTCCCCTCTTTGCTTAGGACTGGTTTTCCATCTGAGCTCTTGATATTCATACAGGTGGCTCTCTTTTCTCCAAAGGTCTCTTTAATTTTCATGTATGCACCACCTATCTTACCACTAGTGATATACACTTGTACATCCTTACATTTGTCCTCTAGCCATTCCTGCTTAGCCATTTTGCACTTCCTGTCAATCTCATTTTTTAGACTATGTATTCCCTTTCACCTGACTCATTTATTACATTTTTATATTTTCCCCTTTCACTGATTAAATTCGGTATCTCTTGTGTTACCCAAGGATTTCTACCAGCCCCCATCTTTTTACCTACTTGCTCCTCTGCTGCCTTCACTATTTCCTCTCTCAAAACTACCTGTTCTTCTACTGTATCCCCTTCCCTTGTTCTTGTCGGTTGTTCCCTAATGCTCCCTCTGAAACTCTCTACAACCTCTGGTTCTTTTAATTTATCCTGGTCCCATCTCCTTAAATTCCCACCTTTTTTTTTTTCAGTTTCTTCGGTTTTCTCTGTGGTTCATAACCAGTAAATTGCCAGAGTCCACATCTGCCCCTCGAAATGCCTTACAGTTTCAAACTTGTTTCCGAAATCTCTGTCTTACTGTTATATAATCAATCTGAAACCTTCCGGTGTCTTCCAGTCTTTCCCACATATACAGTCTCCTTTCATGATTCTTAAACCAAGTGTTAGCTATGATTAAATTGTGCCCTGTGCAAAATTCTACCAGACGGCTTCCTCTTTCATTCCTTTCCCCCAATCCTTATTCACCTACTACTTTTTCCTCCCTTCCTTTTTCTACTATCGAATTCCAGGCCCCCATGACTATTGAATTTTGGTCTCCTTTAACTATCTGAATAATTAATTTTATCTCATCATACATTTTCTCAATCTGTGGAGCTAGTTGGCGTATTAACTTGTACTACTGTGATGAATGTGAGCTTCGTGTCTATCTTGGCTATAAAATGCATTCACTATACTATTCATAGTAGTGTACCCATGTTCTTATTTTGTTATTCATTATTAAACCCACTCCTGTGTTATACCTATTTGATTTTGCATTTATAGCCCTGTATTCACCTGACCAGAAGTCCTGTTCCTCCTGCCACTGAACTTCACTAATTCCCACTATATCTGACTTTAACACATCCATTTCCCATTTTAAATTTTCCAACCTACCTGCCTTATTAAGGGATCTGACATTCCATGTTCCGATCCGTTGAACGCCAGTTTTGTTTCTCATGATAACGACATCCTCCTGAGTAGTCCCCACCTGGAGATCTGAATGGGGGACTATTTTACCTTTGGAATATTTTACTCAAGAGGACGCCATCATCATTTAACTCATGCAACAAAGCTGTATGCCCTCGGGAAAAATTACAGCTGTAGTTTCCCCTTGCTTTCAGCCATTTGCAGTACCAGCACAGCAAGGCCGTTTTGGGTGATTTTTCTGTAAGATGTAATATTTTTAGCAATTTATTAGATGAGCCAGTTACTGTGCTATGTTCATCAGACTATGAAGATATATATGTATATAGATTTCTATTTGAGAAAAGATTTATAATAGCTGTAGAAAGAAAGGAAGCTAAATCACATTGTAGCAAAAAAGTATTTTTCCCTTGGTAATAAGTTAGATAATAAGATTCAATAGATACTGACTTTGAGTGATTCTAAGAGCTCTAAAAGACAAGTAATTACAATCAAAGTTTTATTGTCGTTTAAACTGGATATAAAATTTCATACTTTGTCAGTTCATATTACTAAGCAGTTTTTTTCTTGCTAAGCTTGGCACAGATGGGTGTAGTGGAAAATTATTGATTAAGGGACATAACAGTAACATGTCCACTTGGTGCTGAACCACTGGCTGTTAGCATAAGAAACACTGGCTAAGGGTGTCTTAAAACCAGCTATAAAACAGAGGCACCTACGAAACACATATTCTTAGATTAAAAATTATTATTAGATTGCTAAAGAATGATTTCATTAATGATAAGATGGCACAGTCATGTAGGATTTGGGATGGCAGTCTAAAACAGCTATATTGTGAAGATGTGAAATGGTCTAATATATCAGTACATGCAAATTGACGGTGTAAGCAGAAGCATTATCAAGCCTAATGACACATGTATACGCTGGTACTATGCCATGTACACGATAAGAAAATTGTAGTGGGGAACTGAAATAAACAGTGCAATGAACTTACCTAAGTAGTGATTTTGGTGACGAAGATCTCTCTTCAGGCATTTTACATGACGCATGTGAACTGGAGTCACTAGCACTGAGTGACTGTCTTGGGGTGACAATCAGGCTGCTTGGTAGTATTATTAAGAAGTAAACTGTGTGCTTTTGGCCACTTAGGGAAACCTTCATAATCTATGTAAATGACAGTAAGAATGCAAGTGGCTGACCACATGGATGTGCTGTATATGATATGTAGCAGTCATGATCAGTGTTGTACAGTTATAGTTATAGAACACATTACAAGTAAATAGTTGATAGACAGTGATTGTGTATCAAAAGGACAACTTCTGCTACAAATATCGATCCTGTAAACTGTCCTTTCCTAATCAACAGAATTGTGAGTTGCATGTAAATAGAAGACAAAATATGTGAAGTTTAATTAAGAAAAATATTAAAGTGTAATTAAGAAAATGTTATTCCCCTTAATGAATTTTTCTTTGTATAAACCTTGTAAATTTTTTTCTCATCTTTCATGTAAAAAGAAGACAAAATATGTAAAGTGTAACTAACAAAATGTTATTTCCCTTAATTGTTGAAAATATAAATCTCTCTCTCTCTCTTTCTGTATGACAATTCCTATATCATGTATATGATAAAATGGATGATAATAAATTGAATTGAAGATATTTTAAACAACAGATAGCTATAGTTATTTGTTTCTTCCTGATACTCGTGTACAGCTGTTTTTTGTGATGATAGCACCAGGTGATGCATGGTGTTCCTACAAGCTGTACCCTTTGCTGTAGTCTTGAGGGTCCCCCTTTTAAAGCCTGAAACCATACACCCTTGACCAGAACAATTGGTTGTCCACCGACGAGCCAAGAAACAAACAACAAGAATAACTTAAATTTGTAATGAGTAATTAAAATTCTTATGAAACCCGTTTGTAAATCCATCATCTCTCCATACACAGAAGTGATTGAAATAATGAAAAAGACAATTTACCAAAATATACAAATTTAAAAAATTATGTGATCCATAAATACAAACACAATCTTATGAACAAAAAATTTGTATGTGAAAAATCTTCCTTCAGATATTTTTTTGTATCAACATTTGAAGACTTTTAACTTAATCTGTGTGAATATGCAACTGAAACATTTCAGTGTCAACTACACTCCTGGAAATTGAAATAAGAACACCGTGAATTCATTGTCCCAGGAAGGGGAAACTTTATTGACACATTCCTGGGGTCAGATACATCACATGATCACACTGACAGAACCACAGGCACATAGACACAGGCAACAGAGCATGCACAATGTCGGCACTAGTACGGTGTATATCCACCTTTCGCAGCAATGCAGGCTGCTATTCTCCCATGGAGACGATCGTAGAGATGCTGGATGTAGTCCTGTGGAACGGCTTGCCATGCCATTTCCACCTGGCGCCTCAGTTGGACCAGCGTTCGTGCTGGACGTGCAGACCGCGTGAGACGACGCTTCATCCAGTCCCAAACATGCTCAATGGGGGACAGATCCGGAGATCTTGCTGGCCAGGGTAGTTGACTTACACCTTCTAGATCACGTTGGGTGGCACGGGATACATGCGGACGTGCATTGTCCTGTTGGAACAGCAAGTTCCCTTGCCGGTCTAGGAATGGTAGAACGATGGGTTCGATGACGGTTTGGATGTACCGTGCACTATTCAGTGTCCCCTCGACGATCACCAGTGGTGTACGGCCAGTGTAGGAGATCGCTCCCCACACCATGATGCCGGGTGTTGGCCCTGTGTGCCTCGGTCGTATGCAGTCCTGATTGTGGCGCTCACCTGCACGGCGCCAAACACGCATACGACCATCATTGGCACCAAGGCAGAAGCGACTCTCATCGCTGAAGACGACACGTCTCCATTCGTCCCTCCATTCACGCCTGTCGCTACACCACTGGAGGCGGGCTGCACGATGTTGGGGCGTGAGCGGAAGACGGCCTAACGGTGTGCGGGACCGTAGCCCAGCTTCATGGAGACGGTTGCGAATGGTCCTCGCCGATACCCCAGGAGCAACAGTGTCCCTAATTTGCTGGGAAGTGGCGGTGCGGTCCCCTACGGCACTGCGTAGGATCCTACGGTCTTGGCGTGCATCCGTGCGTCGCTGCGGTCCGGTCCCAGGTCGACGGGCACGTGCACCTTCCGCCGACCACTGGCGACAACATCGATGTACTGTGGAGACCTCACGCCCCACGTGTTGAGCAATTCGGCGGTACGTCCACCCGGCCTCCCGCATGCCCACTATACGCCCTCGCTCAAAGTCCGTCAACTGCGCATACGGTTCACGTCCACGCTGTCGCGGCATGCTACCAGTGTTAAAGACTGCGATGGAGCTCCGTATGCCACGGCAAACTGGCTGACACTGACGGCAGCGGTGCACAAATGCTGCGCAGCTAGCGCCATTCGACGGCCAACACCGCGGTTCCTGGTGTGTCCGCTGTGCCGTGCGTGTGATCATTGCTTGTACAGCCCTCTCGCAGTGTCCGGAGCAAGTATGGTGGGTCTGACACACCGGTGTCAATGTGTTCTTTTTTCCATTTCCAGGAGTGTATGTGAAAAAAAATCTTTATTCAAAAATGTTGTATGAAAAGTACCTAACAAAGAACAATGTAATTATGTAATTGGAAAATGTTGATTATTTCCTGTATTCAAAATTAATGAAAAATATTCAATCTAATCAAAGTAATTGTAACAAAAGGTCAAAGACCTCATTCGTGGTTTTGCCCTGTTTTCCATCGAATGATGATCTAAAGTTAAAATTTCTCCAGTACAAACAAGAAATCCAATCTTATGATGTATAAAATACAACAACAACAACCCTAAGGAAAAATTAATAATCATGTCCCACTCAAGTGAAGAGAAACTTAACTTGACCGAAATTGTAATTCTTTCAGAGACCAAGGAATTATGTCAGAATGGCATCAGCCTTGTTTATTGCATAAATATATCCTTCCATCATTATGACTGTATAATATATATCTTGCAAAAGAACAGAAAAATCGGATTCCCTCTGTTTTTAGTCAGAGATTGCTTAATGCTGCAGAGAAAGCAATGGCATGGATTGTGAATCCTTGCCAATACTGAAATGACTCTCTGGCCACTACAGAATAATGGAAAACCAATTAGAGGCGTTTTAAGTTCCTACTCTTTCTGGGTTCCTCGTAGAATAGAGTCTTCTCATAGAAAAGAAGGTTTTTCTAAAAAAAAATTGCAACAATAAAAATAACTGTATGTTAAATCATAACATTGCATATAATGTTCTCATTACAATCCTTACAGGTCAGAATGTATGTCAGTCAAAAGAATTGACAGCATTCAGAGGATTTCAGAATAGAGAGACGGACTGAAATGGCAGTTACATGAGATTACTATTTAACGCTTATTTTAAATAGTGCAGAAAATGAACCTGCAGCCTTATCTATCAGTTCAGAGGTTAGCTTTTATTGCAATTATATTCAAAAGAATTAATTTCCTTGTTAGCCATCAGATAGGGCAGGCGAGGATAATATCATTGTTTTATTTGTAACATGTATATCTCACACTATAGGGCACTAGTTTTGTACCCATTTTGGATGTGATTATGTTTTCACTAGCTGTTCAAAGTGACTTACCTGGACTTCTATTTCTTTGTTCATGATTTGAGCTGCACCTGCATTGCCCTCATAGGTGTCTGCAAGAGGGGACACTTGTGTTGCCTCCCTCTCCCCACCACATGATATCTGGATTACTGAGTTTTAATTCATTACAGAATTCTTATACACTTCTAGAAGTGATCTCTCATGATTCTGGTAAAACTCTTGTTTAGGCAATTGAAACACTTAGTTCTTGTATCACGACTTGTCTCAAAACTGAACATCTCATTTATATTAAAAAATGGCAATTTTAGAGCACTACCACCTACCCCTCCCCCCTGCCTCCCCCTCTTCCCACATGGATAATCTAGGGATCGTTTCCTCAAAAGTCAACATCTACAGAAAACAAAATTTTCGGAACCACATTTTACTGAATTACACACATTTTACTGAAATACACACATTGCTAAAGTCTCATGCAATTGTATTTTACAAATAAACTCTAGTTGCGTACTAAAGTGGTGTAAAAACATTTTTATGAGTTTTCAGTTGCAAATAAAAATATGTAGAAATCAGAACTGAACACGTATGACAGTAATGTAGTTATTTTAACCCACTGAACAAATAATAATTTAATCAATTCTTTCATTAAGGTACAGTAATTCGTTATTTTCATTGTCATGTTCGTAGCAACACTCCAGAGCCTTTCCATAGAAATCTAAAATTCTTCTAACGATGTATCAAAAGCTCCTTAGTTTTGTTTACATCATCATATTTTTTGACACTCACATGGCTTGTTGGTTTTATTACAGCTAATTGTTCAGTGTCCTTGAGACTATTTTTGTCACTCTTCTTCACTTCATCAATTATCACTGAGAAAAAGTATGTTGTTTTGACTTTGCACGTGGCACCATCTTAGTTAAGTCTTCTTCTTCTCCTTCTTCTTCTTTTAATATAAATAAGAACTCTGGCTTCAGAGATTTTGAGTGGTAGCTTCTTTTTTATTAATTTATTAGCAGTGATCTTGAAATGGTACACATGTCAGTTCTTGCCCAGAACTATATAGGTACCACGATGGCTCAGCAACTCATGACAGTGTGATGAGAAGGTTATGGTTTAAGTTTTCTCAGTTCCTTTCTAATGGTGTCAAATACCCTATCAGGGGTTACGTAACTGTGATCCCTGATAGGGAGGTAGTGAACTGCTTTGCTGGAAACTAACGACAAATGTTTATGCTGAAAACTAACAGTAAATGTTTACCACAAGCAGTAGATGTTTACAGTTGGCAAAACTCATTTTTTGGAGATGTTGAGTCTAGACAAATTTCACAGTTTTGTGTGCAAGATTAAACAGGCATATAGTGAGTTTTCATAAAATCCATGTACTGCAATAGATTCAGCTCATCTAGATGTATGTGAATACATATGTAATATTTTTGCAAGTTTTGTAATAGTTGAGTTTTGTGAAAATGGTCCTCAATTCTTGCGGACACTCACATTATCCCTATTTGGTTTTATGTAGATAACCCTGTACTTGCAACTGCTCTTCACTAATTCCTTTTATATCTAATCTGAAGCTACCCACCTTTCTTTTTAAATTCTCTGACCTATTTACCCAATTAAAGGATGTAACATTCCACACTGTGGTCCCTAGAACACCAGTTTTGATCCTCCTGATCACAACATTCTCGTGAGTTGCCCCTCCTGGATATTTGAATGGGAACTATTTTACCTCTGGGATAAATTACCCAAGAGGACATCATCATCTTAATTATGTCACAGGTCCTTGGGATATATATTGGATGTAGTTGCTCTTGGTTTCAGCCGTTCACAGTGCCAACATAGGAAGACCATGTTGGCTGACATTATGAGACCAATTCAGTCAATCATCCAGTCAGCTGTCCCTTTCAGAAGCAAATGATCATCTGGCTTCTCCACCGATACCACTCCCATGTGGTTGCACCTATGGTGGTGCTATCTGCTGCTCCTTGGCAAGGCCTATGGCGTGTGTGGAGAAAAAATTCTACTAGGACCACTAAAACAGTGTGGAATTAAAGTTATCATCCATACTTCAGTAGTGTCTCATCTTAACAATAGAAATCAGATGGTCACATTAACAAATGATGCAACAGGAATAACATTAAAGTCCAAGTGCAAAATCATTAAATGTGCTGTTCCTCATCTGTTCTTGGCCAACATAACAATTTACCTAGGACATTGGAGGATTGTTCAGAAAATATTGTGTTTGCTGATGATAATGTGCCTTCTATTCCGTAGCTGAATTTTTATTTAAGAGCTGGTATGCTGTAAAAAAAAAAGTATTAATTGCCAACATGTGCCATCTATTGAAACTAATAATGTCTATATATCCTATAAACTCACTCATTCCACGTCATTTGAATAATAAAAGTTGTTCAAATGGCAGATCATTTACCATGTAACTAACTAACAAAAAACTCTTTCAAACAATGGAACCTCTGGATTGGAATATCAAGAATATTAAGTAAAGTATAGATTGCTACTCACTGTAAAGATGACACACTGAGTTGCAGACAGGCACAAGAAAAAGACTGTTACACATTTAACTGTTGGCCAAAGCCATCTCCAGAAAAGAAAACGCACACACATTCACACAAACAACCACACCTCATGCACACTAGACTGCCCTCGCCCATAACTCGAACCAGAATTCAACTGTCACATTTAGTAGAAATATGGAGTGAGACAGGGAATGGGAAGGGATAGCAGGTTACAGGAAGAGAAGAATGCTGTCTGGTACAGTGTGCAGGAACTTCATGGAAGCATGACAAGACTGCCAGGCACAGTGTCAGGAGGCTGTGGGACAGAGAGGTGTTGGAGGGGCTGGGGGAGGACCAGGGAACAGAAAAGGAGAAGAGTGAGGAAGCAGAAAGAGGGTCAGGTGCACTGACAGAGGCAGCACACAATGAGGGTGAGAGGACAAAGGGGGCAGAAACTGTTGGGTGGAGGGTGGGGGGACAGGAGGAGCAGAGAATGCATTGTAAGGATAACTCCCATCTGTGCAGTTCAGAAAAGCTGGTGATGGAGGGGAGGATCCAGATGGTCTCGGTTGTGAATCAAACATTGAAATCTGGTGTGATATGTTCAGCTGCATGCTGTGCCATAGGGTAGTTTACCGTGCTCTTGGCTTCAGCTTGTTGGTAGCTGTTCATCCTGGTGGACAACTGGTTGGTGGTCATACCAATATAAAAAGCTGTGCAATGATTGTACCAGAGTAGGTATATGACATGGCTGTTTTTACAGGTGGCCCAGCACCTGATGGTATAGGATAAGCCTGTGATACAACTGGAATATGTAGCTCTGGGTGGATGGATTAGACAGGCCTTGCACCTGTGTCTTCCACCAGGATATGATCCCCTTGGCAAGGGGTTAGGATTGAGAGTGGCATAGGGATGGACTAGGATGTTGTGGAGGTTGGGTGGGTGATGAAACACCACTTTAGGAGTGGTGGGAAGGATCTTGGGTAGGATGTCCTTCATTTCAGAGCATCGTGATAAGTAATCAAAGCAGTTATTCATCTGCAAAGGATGTAGTTCAGTTGTTCTAGTCTGAGGTGGTTCTGGATGATGAAGGGGGCGCTCCTTGATAGTTGGTTCTTGGGAGTGGTGGGAGGTTTGGGGCGGAGCTGTGCATTGTGCGACATTTACCTGCCTGCAATTGACCACACTGTTCTGCTGTCTGCACTGTGGGCTGTAAAGCTTAGCTGTACCAGGAACAGAGTGAATGAGCTGCAATGTGCCATCAAGGCCTGTGGCTAATTTGGGTACCCGGCTGAGCCCATGCTTCAACAGGGAACGGTGCAACAGGCAAATGGACAGTGCTGGCAAAGAGGGAATGTTAGGCCACAAGTAAGCAAAATAGCTCTCTGAATCATCTGCACTGTTCTGAGAATCAGGAAGGTTTGATATGCTAAGTGTTGTGACTCGCTGATCATCCAAAGTGCCGCCGCGCAATTAAGCGTGTCCTCTACACGCAGCGCTGTCTGCCAGCCATGCAGCAGCCGCGACACCTAAGCAGCCAACCAGCCAGCCAGCGACCGCTAGACTTGGATTCAGTGCTCATTCGAATGTTACCGTGTTCACACGTCTTGCTTTGTCAACTTGCTCAGTGACTTATATGTGTTGTGTCGTTTTGAAATATATGTGTTCAACTTGACGTTATAACAATTGGTGACAAGGTAGTGGATTTTTCCTTTTCATCGTTGACCCACAGGTTTCCATGGCTACTGTCGAGCAACTATTGCAAGGTCTCATTGAACAGCAAATGCTTCTAACATCGGCGATTTGTGATTTCGTCGCGGCATCAAATGCAGGGCATTTCTCGTCATTGTCTATACCTCCTTTTCCTCCTTACGACAAGACGGCAGAAGACTGGTCTGATTACGAAAAACGTCTTCAACAGCACTTCTTGGCATTTCATGCCACAGATGAACAAACATGTAAGTCTCTGTTCCTTTCATGGATTTCACCTCAAATGTATCGGTTGTTGTCGCAATTGGCTCCTTTGAAAGATCCTGCGTCTTTGTCCTTTGCTGATTTGTGCTCACTTCTGTCTGTCTATGCTCAAAAGCAAACGCATGTGGTAGCCTCTCGTGTTGACTTTTATCGTTGTCAAAAACAACCGCATCAATCCTAACGCACTTGGGCTGCTGAACTTCACGGCCTCAGTCGAAAGTGTCAATTTGTTACTGACGTTCACAAAGAATCCTATGCCGATTCCATGGTACGGGATGCTATTATCCGGTCGGCGCCCGACAAAGAAGTTCGGCAATGTGCCCTTCAGTTGGCAAATCCGACTCTAGATGAAGTCCTATCCATCATGCAGTCTTTTGAAATTTCTCGCGCCGCAGGGGCGCAAATAGAGGCATGGGGTGATGTCAGGGAAATACAACCTCTGTGCGCAGTTGACAACGCGTGCAGTGCATCCCCACTGGCCGACGTGGCCGCAGTATGCTCCCATGTGCAGTCCTGGCCTAACCGTAAACAACCCTCTAAGAAACTGCAGCAAAACACCCGGCAACTTCCTTCATGTCCGCGGTGTTTTACGAAACATTCACGGGAGGACTGTCCCCAACGTTGGGCCGTGTGTCACAATTGCAAAAAGAAGGGTCATGTGTCTGTCGTTTGCAAATCCGACCGCATACATGATGTTCATGACCGTGACGCTGATTCTGCTTCTGTGTTGTCTGTCAAATGCATTTCTTCCCTTTCAGGGAAGTTATTCCTCACTGTCCAAATCCTTGGTCAGGATGTTCACATGCAGGTGGATACCAGTTCTGCTGCCACTATAATTAATTCTCAGACGTATCTTCAGTTGGGTTCTCCACTCCTATCACCTGTCACTCGGCAATTACGGACGTACAATAAACGAAAGATTTCTCTCCTGGGACAATTTAATGCTGAGGTATCTTACAAATCCATCATTCGCACTGTTCCCATGTTTGTGGTCGACCAGAGTAATGCAGAGAATCTTTTTGGTTTTGATGCCTTTCGCGTTTTTGGGTTCTCCATAGATGACTCTGTCAATATCGTCTCTGATGCTATTCCTTATGCTCAATTGAATTCCTTGTCGACGACATTTTCATCCCTTTTTTCTCCTGGGTTAGGCCGTGCAAATGACTTTGAAGCTCATATCACGCTCAAACCCACTGCTCGGCCTAAGTTTTTTTGGGCTCGGCCCATTCCCGTGGCCCTTCGTGATCGGGTCAAACGGGAGCTGGATCGTCTCACTACTTCAGGGGTCTAGCTTCCTGTCACTTCCAGTGAGTGGTCCTCTCCTGTCATTGTCATTGCTAAGCCCAATGGTGATATTCATCTCTGTGGCGATTTTAAAGCCACTGTAAATGCACAATGCCTCATCAACACTTACCCTATGCCCCGACCTGAAGAATTGTTCACTAAACGTGTGGGAGTCCAGTATTTTTCTAAAATTGACCTGTCAGAAGCTTATCATCAACTTCCTCTCGACGCTGCTTCCCAGCAGTTTCTGGTCCTTAACATGCCTTTCAGCCTCTATCAGTACCAACGATTGCCATTCGGGGTTGCCAGGGCCCCTGCTCTCTTTCAGCGATTCTTGGAACAATTATTGCTCCCTGTCCCTGGGTGTATCAATTACATGGACGACATTGTTGTCACTGGCTCCACCACTGAAGAATATCTTCAGAACCTCCACACACTTTTTCATGTCTTACAGATTGCCGGTCTTAAGTGTAATCTTCAGAAATCAAAATTTTTTCAGGCATCTATCACATACTTGGGGTTTCAACTCTCTCGGGATGGTGTTTGTCCGCTTCAACAAACTGTTGCTGCGATCGATCCCCTTCCTCGCCCTACATCTGTTAAGGAACTGCAGGCCTTCTTGGGGAAAATAGCATACTATCACAAGTTTTTACCGTCTGCTGCATTGGTGGCTCAGCCGTTGCATCGCCTGTTGCATAAAAACGTGCCTTTTCACTGGTCCGCATCATGCGATGCGACTTTCCAGAATTGAAGACTATGCTGAAACAGGCCCTGTGCCTGGCTACTTATCGACCTGGCCAACATCTTATTCTTGTCATGGACGCCTCTCAATACGGGGTCGGTGCAGTCCTTGCGCACCGTTTTTCTGACGGCTCTGAACATCCAATTGCTTATGCCTCCAAAACGCTCATGGATGCCCAACAAAAGTATTCTCAAATTGAAAAAGAAGCTTTGGCCATTATTTATGCTCTTCATAAGTTTGGTGTTTTTCTCTATGGATCCAAATTTCATCTTGTTACAGATCAGAAACCACTTGTTTCCTTGTTTCATCCATCAATGTCACTTCCCAACAAGGCTGCACACCGCCTCTAGCATTGGGCTCTTTACTTGTCTCATTTCAATTATGAGATTCATTTCTGGCCGATGGCTCACCATGCGAATGCTGATGCACTGTCTCGCCTTCCCACGGGTCCTGATCTGGCATTCGATAGGGATGAACTTTTGTGTTTCCACCTGGATGTTGCCGAGCATCGGGTTGTGGACGGATTCCGCATCACCGGGGACCGGCTGGCAGCTGCTACAGGTTCTGATCCTACCCTCTCCCGGGTCTTACACTGTATTCAGAAGGGTTGGCCAGATCGTCCATCCGCTAAGACTTCTGACTCATTGTGGATCTACTACGCTTTGCACTACTGCCTCATGGCTAGGGATGGTGTTATCCTCCTTTCCACCGACAATGCTTTGCCGCGTGTTGTGGTACCTGCATCTTTGCGTGCTTCAGTCTTGCGCCTCCTTCGCCAAGGGCACTGGGGTGACTCTCCCACAAAATCTCTGGCGCACCATCATGTGTACTGGCCTGGCATTGACTCTGAAATAGCACACATGGTCGCTGCCTGCAGCCCTTGTGCTTCACAGGCCGCCACCCTGAAGCCATCTTTGTCACCGTGGTCTTCACCTGAGACACCCTGGGAGCGCATTCAAGCTGACTTCGTGGGACCTTTTTTAGGTACTTATTGGCTCCTCGTAATTGACGCCTACTCTAACTTTCCTTTCATTGTCCGTTGCACGTCGCCTACCACTGCGGAAACCACAAGTGCTCTTGCCCGCATTTTTTCTTTGGAAGGCCTTCCCTCTACTCTTGTTAATGATAATGGTCTTCAATTTGCCTCTTCCGAATTTGCGGATTTTTGTGCTCGTCACGGCATTATGCATGTCACGGCCCCTCCGTTCCTTCCACAATCCAACGGTGAGGCTGAACGACTGGTCCGCACAATTAAGGCTCAGATGCGGAAACTCCTGACTTCTTCTGCTGCTGATGATGCGCTTCTCCAGTTTCTGGCTTCTTACCGTTTCACCCCCATGGGTGGCCACAGGCCAGCTGAGCTCTTACATGGCCGACAGCCCCGCACACTACTTCATCTTCTGTGGCCTTCCACCTCATGGCTGCGGGTGCCTTCGCTTGGCCGGTTCACCGCTGACGACCTCGTCTGGGTACGGGGATATGGCAGGCGGCCAAAATTGAGTCCGGGCCATATCTTACAACACCGTGGCCGATGCCTGTATGAAATCCAGATGGACACAGGTGTTACAGTGCGTCGTTCGGACCAGCTTCGGCCTCGTGTGCCAGAAACGCCTGTTCCGAATGCCGCTACACTGCCTTTGGCTCTCCCTGACGCTTGGGATCTTGGCATCTCTCATCATTACTCACAACACAGCCCTCTCACCGTCATCTCGGTGCCAGTACAAGAACGGATGCCACCAGGAGATGTGCCCATGCAGGAACCGGAAGACCATCATCTGTCAGAGCCAATCTACTCGCCTCCTTCTCGTACGGGTGCTGACACATCGTCCATGTCTCCTGTTATATCAACTGGACTTGCTGCAATGGGCAGATTGGAGCACGGGGCCCGAGCAGATTTGGCCCCTACATCTCCTGTCATCTCGACCTGTGGGTACCCTTCCATCCATACGGGAAGCCTCCTCCTCGAGACTTTACGGCCAGTCAAACAACGCCGATGGACTTTAGCAATCACCAGGCCACTTCCATCAAGACCAGTGCAAAATTTTCAAAGGGGTGAAAAGTGTTGTGACTCGCCGATCATTCAAAGTTCCGCCACGCAATTATGTGCGTCCTCTACATGCAGCGCTGTCTGCCAGCCATGCAGCAGCTGCGCCACCTAAGCGGCCAACCAGCCAGCCAGCGGCCGCTAGACTTGGACTCAGTGCTCATTCTAATGTTACTGTGTTCACATGTCTTGCTTTGTCAGGTTGCTCAGTGACTTATGTGTGTTGCGTCATTTTGAAATATATGTGTTCAACTTGACGTTATAACACTAAGAATAGGCTGTTCTTGAGTCTTTGTAAAGAAAAATAACTCCTAATGTAAAATAAGGGATGTAACACAGTAATGCATAATACAGTAATGAACATAGTACAAGCAACTTTTTATTGGTTCATACAATTCATTCTTTCTTTTTTTCACTTCTTTCTAAAGTCTCTACCTTTCTGCACTCTTTTATGAAATTTGCTCTCAAATTTTGTAGTTAAGTTTTTATTACTCTTTGGTCCACAGTTTTATATTGCCTAAAAATGTTTCAACAATCTCTTCATACACCCTACTTTTACATTCTTCTTTGCGTAATGTTCCTTGGTGATTTTCCACAAACAAGCTCTTTTGTGGAACAATTTTATAAGTTTTGCTGTGGTCAGTGGTCTACTCCTTCACCATACTAAAAGCAACTAGAACTTCATGTCATGTGTAGGAAAACTCATGGACCATGTTGTCACTTGAATAATTGCAAAGCTTCTCCTAACAGTCAGATCAATAGCAGTGGCAACCTTCCAGTGCTAGCGAAATCCATAGTCCTGGAGAAGTGTGTAGCAATGTGCACAAGAGATCTGGGGCCCTTCATCAAAGGGGCAGGAGACTCTCACCTTGAGAAAGAAATATCAGACGAATACCGTGTAGCTGTAGCCCATTAAGTGTCGTAGGATATGTAGGATGGTGTGTGCACATGTATAGCTGACACGTGGGCAGATGCATATACTAAAAGGCATTATTTTAGTCTACACACAATAAATATCACCAGAGTTGCAGTGTGAAAATTGGGTCCTGCTTGTTATAGAATTCCTGTTTGTTGGAGAAAACTGCTACAAATATATGGGACAAAACTATAACTAACATAAGAATGTGAGAGATACAAGCCCTCTCTTGAATGTTATGTTCATTACCAATCAGCGGGCAAATGTGAAAAAGTCACTACAGAGCTGTTGTCGCCATCCATACAACAACCATTCCTTCAGCACAGTTCTATGCTACACCCTTGAGGAAAACTGGTTGTAGGAATATTGTCATAATGTTCACCCATTGTTGGAATCAACAAAACATATGTAACTTCTTTAAAAAGGACTGGCCATTTGAAAGACTCATGGTTGTAGTTTACGGTGAAGCAGCACGTTGTGACTCACTGGAATATTTTGTGTGCCTGCCTTGATAATGTAATCACAGATGTTGAGACAAATCGATATGAACTAGGGCTATTCAATACTCATTTTTTATCAGACCATAAAGGCATTTGGTTAAAATTGATAACAAAAGAGCCAGCATCTGTCTCCAATAAAATTAAGTACATTAGGCTTTTGAATGAAGAGAACATTGATAACTACAGAACACAAATAAAGATGACAAATTGGAATTACGTTCTGCTGGAAAGTAATTGTATTGAAAAAGCGTTTACACTATTCATTAGTGCATTGTTAGATACATTTAAAACTTGCTGCCCTAAAGTAATGAAAAAAAATAAGGGAACTATGAGGGAACATGGTCTTACATCAGTGCATAACTGGTTCACACTTGACCTACAAAGGCTCAGAACTCTGTTAATGATTTCCTATGACAAATCAAAAAATAGTGAAGCCAAAAAAGCAAACTACATAAGTTTGAGGAACAAATACAAGGCAGAAATTAGGTTAAGCAAGTGCAAGGCAAATGATGATTATATTAATAAGCCACAAAATAAATGCAAAGCAGCCTGGACTGTTATCAAGACTCATCTGGTTAGAAATAAATATGTCAACAAAAATAATTCATGTGATGCTTGTATCACATTGGATGATTTCAACACCTTCTTCATTAATGCTGCCAGTATGAATAACAGTGCTGCAAATGAACATATCCATAAATGTGATAACAAACATATCTCACATAATAGAAATTCATTTCTACAAAATTTTGAGGATACGGTTCCTGTGTTTAAATGGAAAGAAGTAAAAGTAACAGATATTAAAACTGCAATACCAAAATTAAGTTACTCAAAATCAGAATACATTTATGGTCTCCAATTTTGTAATAAAAAATAGCAGATGTAATACCACATCCACTCTGTTCTCTTATGAATCGGATGTTAGTCAGTAGCTGTTTCCCTTCATCCTTAAAAATGGCAGTCGCTACTCCACTGTACAAGAAAGGTGACAAGTGTTGTCCTAATAATTACCATCCAATCTCCCTTGTACCCATCATATCAAAAGTAGTGGAATATTGCATACAGCTCCAAATCAGTCATGGTCTGTGAATAATATTCTTAGTGACTCTCAGTATGGCTTCAGGTCCGGCCTGTCAATGGCAAAAGCAGTTGAAGATGTTGTTTCATATTTATTGTCATCATTCGAATCAGGATTATTAGTTAATGCCACTCTTGTGGACCTCAGCAAGGTATTTGACTCTGTCAGTCACAGGATACTACTAGAAAAACTGCACTGCTGTGGTATTAGAGGCTCAGAACTATCTCTGATCAGATCCTATCCGAGTGACAGAAAACAAATTGTGCATTTTAACAATATGAGGTCAAATGTCTTGGATATCGTGCAGGGTGTACCACAAGGCTCTGTCTTTCGACCTTTACTTTTTATAATATATGTAAATGACTTGTCCAGCAACATGTTATGTAAATCCACACTCTATGCAGATGATGCAACTTTTGTTACAGCAGGGAAAGACTTAGGAAAATTAAAAGAGGAAAGTGAGGCTCATCTCAGAGCAGCCATCAAGTGATTCCAACTCAATGACTTGCATATAAATCATGATAAAACTGTAAATATTCTCTTTATCTTGTGTGTTAAGAGTGATAAGATCGATTATGTCTCAGCTAATCTACTTGGGATCCATCCTGACTCAAAATTAACATGGAAGAGTCATATCGATAATATTTGTACTAAGTTAGCACATGTGACATATTTGTTAGGTAAACTAAGGTCATGTTTTAGTGTAAGTTATTACTCAATGCATACTATGCCTTTTTCCACACCCATTTAACATATGCCACTTTGTTGTGGGGAGACTCACCCGGAGCAAAACAAGTTTTCATTTGGCAAAAGAAGGCAGTCAGATGCATCCATGGAGTCAGAAGTAACTAGTCTTGTAGACCATATTTCAAAAATCTAAAAATACCAACAGTTGCAGCCCTCTTTATACTAAGTTGTCTGATACACACAAAAGAAAACAACACAGTCACAAATCTATCCATCACCATGACACACGTATAAAACAACAAATTGACAACCCATTTGCTGGACTAAAGAAAACTCAGGATAGTTACAGGTACATGGGAGTAAAACTATTTAACATGTTGCCAATAGAGGCACATAATGTGTCACTGAATGAGTTCAAAAGTGTCACAAATAAATGGCTTAGAGGAAAAGCTTTTTATACAATAGAAGAGTTTATAATGTCCACTAAAGGTGATCTTAAGTACCGGTACTAATATAGTTTCACTTAGATTAAACAAATTCAGAAAAATACACTTGTTTGTGAACTGGGATTACTGGTAGCTGACAAATTAATTTATTTTCTCAAAGTGTTTCAAGAGGATACCGAGGTTATGGAAGCTGACAGTGATTTGACACTACAGTGGCTTGTGCAATGGGTGTACCAGCTACAGAAAAACTGTGTTGAGAATGTGGCAGACAGTAAGGTAAGCACTCCTGTGTATGTAAAAAGATGCATTTATAAATGAAATTTATATTTTGGTTAAATATTTTAAACACTCATAACTGGGTAAGAGATCATGATTAAAGAAGATGCTGTGCCTCAACATTGTCAAATATTTGCAGGAAGCAACACTACCCGAAAGCACTCGAAACCTCTTAAGTGAAAAAATGGAAATAAAGTCAGTGCATTTGCTTGCAGTATTTCTAGTACCACAGGTGTGTCATCTAAAGTAATTCTTGACAACCGAGAGAGAGGAAGCTTATGCCTCAGCACATTCCAGATGTGCTGCACTACGAGGTGAATGCAATGTGAATTATCTATGCTAAGTAAGTATTTTATCAGCACTGATGTCTTCAATGTTTGATCATATAATAATGAAAAGATGTAAATTTATGTGAACAAAGCACCAAATTTATTAACAGCTGCATGATAGAACATATTTATCATCCATGCTGGTACGATGTGTTATTTGCAAAATGACCTATAGAGAACAATGACTCACCATCGACACTTTCAAAATGTGGAGACTGTACAACATCAGAACAGTTATGCTGTGGTATGAAATTCTAACTTCAGGGTATGCCAATGAAAACTTTTAAATACTTACCATTTCCTCATACAATATTATAAAAATTTGGCTATTAGTAGAACGACCTTTAATAAAATTAACTGCATCGTAATGTATAGACTTTTTACATGCATGTAACAATGAGTTGATTTAAAAATTACAAGCAATGGTGGAGATTTAAGTGTCCATCTTGTTCCTGATGTTATAGAAAACAGTTGTTTTAATGTATTACCAGAGGTTAAGTACTATGCCAGTAAATACTGTGTGAAGTAAAAAAACTGTTTGCATACAGTTCACAGAGATTTTGTTCTGTATCTGCAACAGTGTGGAGCCTGTTGGGTGCACTATGTGATGAACAGCTGAGCCTCGTGGGTGCCAAGATGGACTAGTGTTCTGGCAGGGCACCACGTGGACAATGAGCCCTGGTGCAGCTCGACCTGCTGACTGAGCACTGCGAGTCGAGGCTCACCCGGTATCATGGCTGCAGACCTGGGTGGGGTATGCAGGCTCAATGCACGCCTCTGGTTTAGGGGTGTGTGGAAAAATAACACAATGTCCTCACCGTTAATGTTCTAGTATTAAGTTCTGTTGTTAGATCCAAGCTGTACCATTCAAAAATGTGGTTAAGTGGCAGCATTGTAAGGAACAAACTTCTTTGTTTTTAATGCCTATTATTTGGAAAGAGTAGTGACTGCTTTGCATTGTGTAAGTCGGAAATAGTTGAAGAGTGTCTTCAAAATTTCCATTTGTAAGGTAAAGTCATGAATGTTCCATTTCATGTATCACAGCAGCTGTTTAATACAACCAGCTATATACAGAAAGAATTGATCATGCCCCCTCACACTGTCCTGCTACCCTCTACCCCATCCTCATCTTCTGCATCCTTCCCTAACCCCTCCCCACCTCCATCTACCCAGGCAACTGCCCTCAGTCATCAACTGTTACCCTCACCACAGCCGCTGGTGTGAGCCTTTCGTTGTCTTTCTTGCTGTGTGTATGACTGTGAATGGGTGTGCTCTTGCTTGAGAAAGAGTAAGAGCTCAAAATATATTGTAAATATTGTATTGTTTTGAGTGTTTCTATGCACCCCACTTCAATCAGGTATAGGTGTATGGTTGCATTTTCTTTATTTCAGTTATTTCCATGCAGGAATTTCCATTGTTGTTTAACAAAAACCTCAGTTCTGCCTGCTTTGCACTTAGAAATTCTCTCATTGTCTTGACCTGCTGACAGAATTACTATCAATCTTTGCATATTTTCACTCAGTACTATTATACGGCATAATCTTCTAGGTCAAAAAATTATTCCTTCTACACAAGCACTCAATAAGAATATTATATAATGAAGATAACCAAACACCCTGCACAAGCATCATCAGGGATTCTGTCACATAGTGCCAATACATAATCTCCCTACTTGAGTTTGTGGGTAATAACAAGAATGAATTTAGGATGAAATGCATTATTCACACCTACATTACTAAAGGGTACAAAAAAGAAAGTTGCTGAAGGGGCATTGTGAAAGGAAGCATGATAGACCGATGATGGGCCTCATTTGTGTTGTCCTGGCGTAGGCTGAAGATCAAATTATTGCGGAAATTATAATAACAGAAACACAAACTGCATGATAAAAAATGGCAAACTCAAAAAGTGAAAAAAACAATTATTGAATGAAATACTTGAGAAGAATAAAACATTTTATCTGAAGAATTAATGTAAAACTGCATCACTGCTCTTGGCAATATTATAAATAAGTGATTGAAGAGTGTGCTTCTTCTATTTCTATTTATTTTATTTATTTGTCCATATAAATCTCTTTTTCAGTACGTGTATCGCACACAGTATATTGGACAGAAAACCTTTTTATCTATTGGTTTTTCAAACATCAAACATACATTACTTAAATTTTTGTAACAAACTGGACATACAGTTAATAATTACAATTTTTTAAAATACTGTATATTTTTAACTTATTTCTGCAATTAAAGCTAAAAATTAAATTTTTTATTTCATGAGGTAGCATGAGATTGAATAGCAGTAATTTTTCAGAAGGTGTGCTGTCACAGACTTTTTAAAGCTCTGTAGTTCAGGGACAGATTTTATATGTTTTGGTAATCTGTTGTGTAATTTTGTTCCTGCATGATATACACCTTTTTGGCGTAGTGTGGTGTTACAATGATTAACATGTATGTCACTGTCTGACCTGGTACTGCAATCATGGACACTTTTGTTTTGAGGAAAAAGGTTTTCTTTTCTCAGTATGCTTTTTTTGACATGCATGACTACTTCCAGTATATAAATGCAGGGAAGGGGTAAGATCTTAAGATCTTTAAAGAAAGGTTTGCATGGTTTTCTGCTGCTCACTTGTTTCATTATTCTTATAATTGCCTTTTGTTTCCTGAAAGCTGTTATGGCCTGGTGCACATTACCCCAGAAATGATACCATACTTCAGTATTGAGCATACACGAGCAAAGTATACAGCCCTAACCATTTCTGTACTAGTACTGTTGCAAGGAATTCTTACTACATAGCTCGTTTTTGCTAGGTTTGAATTTAGGGATGTGATATGAGTACTCCATTTAAGACTTTCCTGGACATGAATCCCAAGGAATTTAGTTTCATTGACAGCACTAATGATTTGGTTATCTATACTTATTACAGGTTGTGCAGCATTTTTATTTTGATCTGTGTGGAAATTCATGTGTACCATTTTTTAAGGATTAACTATTAGCCTGTTTCTGGTAAACCATTCAGACACTTCTTTTGTAATATTTTTTGCAGATGCAGTGAGATTTTCTTCTTTATTTCCTTCAATCAATAGACTGGTGTCATCTGCAAACAGTACAGGTTCAGGATCCCTAACATGTGATGGGAAATCATTAATGTATACAAAAAAAGAAGGGGACCTAAAATAGAGCCCTGTGGAACACCATAACTTAGCCCACATGGTTCTGAAAGGTGTGCGTGGAGTTCATTTCCTTCCATGTACATAACTTCAGTTGCCTGAGAACAATATTTCAAATATGAGTTGATCCACTGATTTGGCAGACGTCTTCTACCATACTGTTCAAGCTTCCTCAGGAACACAGAATGATCAATCACATCAAAAGTTTTTGTTAGGTCTAGAAATAAACCTAAGATATTTCCTGATTGTCCACTGCACTTAAGACATGGTTTGTCAGGCTGAAAGTGGCTGTTTCAGTTGATCGCTGTGGTCTGAAGCCATGTTGACATGCAGAAATAATATTATTATTGTCAAAGGATGTAGTTAGTGGTGAAAGGAACACTTTTTCAATAATTTTCGAAAAGCCTGACATTAGAAACACAGACCTATAGTATGGGATACATTGCTAATCACCTTTTTTTATCTAGAGATATTACTTTTGCCATTTTCAGTTGCTGTGGGAAGACACCACATGATAAGGAAGAATTGCATATGTCCAATAAAGGAGAGAGTATTCGTGTTGCTGTTATTTTTATAATATAATCTGGAACATCATCAGTACCAGTTGAATAATCACTCTTCAGTGAATTAATGGTATTTAGGAGCTCTGTTGGGCCTGTTGAACTGAGGAACATGGATATAATATGTCTTTCATTAGGTGAGAGTTCTTTCCATGTCGTATTAGGTGGATTACCAAATTTTTCCTTCACTAATTTTCCAGCAACAGTTGCATAATAAGAATTGAAGCTGCATGCAACTGCCCTGGGGTCAGTGACATTCTTGCCATCGTGTAATATCACAATATTTTTGTGAGTTGTCTTCTTCCCCGTAAGATCCTGCACAGCTTTCCATATGGACTTAGGTTTATTGGATGACCTCATAATATATTTGTCATTTTCCTTAACTTTTGCCTAGTTTCAAAACTAGCTTGTATTTTTTGAAATAACTAAGAAATTCTGGACTGCTGTCAGTTTTTGACTGCAGAAAAAGTTCCAACTTACTTTTATAAGATACTCTAATACCTGATGTAATCAAGTTTTTGAATCTGTCTGTGCTTCTGGAAATCACTTTCCTTTGTGGAAAAGCTATGTCAAAGTTATGCTTGAAAACGTTGAAAATTTTTCCATCTTTTCATTGGTAATAGAGGTACCATATACTTCTCTCCAAGATAGTTTGCTGATTAGATACTGGAAGTATTCAATATTTTCTGACTATAAATCCTTTTATGGATAATATTTTGCACACTGGTCGAAATGTGATTTACAGGTAAGGTTATTAATTGCAAAAAGTGGTGGTAAGAATATTAATGCAAGCACTGAAGGACAATTATAAGGAGAGATGTATTGCTGATAATCTACAAGTGAAAGTTACAACATCAAAGCTGTTAATGAAGATATTTTAAGATGTTGAAGTGGAAGATCAATGGCCTTTTTCTTTGACAGACAATGGCAAATTGTGATTGGTGACTGATAACTACACAGCCACTGGCAAAGCAATAGGCAGTTGCTTTATAACTTCACAGCACCACTGAGCTGTTGCAGCACAGGACGTTCTACATTCTGATGCTGCATAATTCATGGCAGGGCCTAGTTAGCTGTATTTACTCCAAAACAGTTTTTATTTTCTTTTTAAAGTGTTTTACTTGAGGTGACATTGTGAATTGGGTTGTTTTTTGGTAAAATTTTCTAAGTAAGTGTTCATAACTGTTGTTAACTGTGAAAGTGTTGTTTAAATCCTATTATTAATTGAATTTTATGCCACTCTTAACTAGAGAAATGAAAGAAATCTTACAACCTAACTCTGACTTGTGTGTTGGGATAGGATAAAACAGTGTTATTCTCAAAGCTCAGCCAACACAAATCACTGTTGAACTAAAAGTACACGTTGAACAATGAGTAGAACAAACCGATGTTAATTTAAATGCTGAAGATGTTAAGGCTGAAAAACTGGTGTGAGACAGTGTCAAGTTAAACAAGCAAATAAGTTAGAAGAATATATTGCTATCTCACTTCAGGAAGAGACTCACATAAATCAAAAGGTATTAGATTAAAAACAGCCATAGCATATTTCAAATGGGAATTAAATTCCGAGATAATTAAGCTGTGTGATCTAGTGGGGAATGATGTAAATGAGCAACTAAGAGCTGTAAATGTAGATCTGAAACAAATTAAGGGGTTTATTAAACAAAAATTTGCAGAGGTACAAAAATTTTGATACAACTGTGAGATTTTATGTTTTAGACAAAGTAAAGATTCGGAGAACTTACCAATTTCAGGTTCTATTTTCACAACATTGGAGAAATGAGTTAATAATTTAACTGAAAAAAATTCAAGAAAAGACAGCATCATCTGCCAGTACACTTCATTTGACAGTTAACAATAAAAAATCTGAAGCAGAAATTTTAAAATTAAGATGATGCTGAGACACGTAATATAACACAGAGGGGGCTGCAAATGACAGAAAATACTGCTGTAGTGGATGACAAATGTTGAACAGTTGACGTCACCAGGTGACGTACCTTGCTACACATGCAATGGTTCGGCTTGTCGATCCTACACTCACTGGTAGGGGGCAGTGATGCACACCACTTTGGTAAGATACTCTGTTTTTGTTCTTGCTGTATCTGATGTGAGACAGTAGTGGTAATACAAGACTATGATGAATTGGTTTAAATTTGACAAGCTTGCAGACATGCATCTCTGATATAGAGGTACCAATTCTAATATGCTTGCATCATGACATGTTTATGCAGAACATTTTGTATGTTTACTTTCTCACATATCATTTGCTACTGCGAATCATCGAACACTTGGAACATGTTAGTAAAAATGAAAGTAAAAAATGTATTGAGGCAGGGTAAGGGAGTGTTAAGACAAGAGGTATTCTGAAATTAAAGTTAATTACCAGACAAGATCATAAGTATGGATTTTATGTGAACACTGAAAAAGTATATTTTGTAAATACATATATTGGCTTAAAACTTTATTTTTGTTTTGAGTGTTTAAACATAAATTCCAATCATGTGTAGACACTTACCAAGAGCTTCAACCTTTTAGGGTCTCAGACATGCTTGGACTTCACCCTCAAGTACAACAGGACCATGAAATGAGTGCACAACAAGTCACAAGTTAGTTGGATGTTTCCCAGTCAGCAGTATAGTGTGTATTTGTGGCACGCAGAAAGCCTGAAAGTGTACCACAAAGCTAAGGTGCACAAGTTGGATGGAAGGGATAATGCTCTTCATACAGAATTTTGCGATTGGTTTCGTGCATGACAGCAACAGGACCCTAATTTTACTTCCATGGTTATGTTTAATGACAAAGCAACATTTAATGAAGAAGGAATCTGCAACACCAAAAATAACATTTATTTGTCCAGTGCTAACCCACATCAAAAATGTACAAGCATGGGTGTCAAGACAAATTTAAGGTTAATGTGTGGATAGAAATTTTAGATAATAGGACCATACATTTTACCTGAGTATTTAAAAGGCCATAATTACTCAGTCTTTTTGAGGGTGATTTTGCCAGAGCTACTTGAAGATTGTTCTACAGTGGGATGGATCTATACTGCACTAGGCCATCACAACATTACATTATTTAAATCAAGTGTATCAAGATAGGTGTGTTTGGCAATTTACTGGCCAGAAAGATTCGCAGTTTTAAACCTACTAGATTTATCTTTTTGAGTCATAAGAAGGAGCTAGTTTACGGCACCACAGTAGAGTCCCAAATTGACCTCATAGCTTGCATAGCCATTGCCACTGTGTAGATCCAAAACAGTGTAAACATTGGAGTTGCAAATTTATTGTCCTTGTTTAATCAAGCAAAAGCTGTTCTTAATTTGTGTTTCATTCCTGTTGTCCCTTCTTTTTTTCATTACAGACATTTAGTAAAGAAAATGTAGATCATTTACTAGTAACGGTACAATTTAGAAGCTTATACTAATTCATATGCAACACAATAGGGTATGTTTTTGTTATACTGTACCAAGCAGCCGGCCGCGGTGGTCTCGCGGTTGAGGCGCTCAGTCCGGAACCGCGCGACTGCTACGGTCGCAGGTTCGAATCCTGCCTCGGGCATGAATGTGTGTGATGTCCTTAGGTTAGTTAGGTTTAAGTAGTTCTAAGTTCTAGGGGACTGATGACCTCAGAAGTTAAGTCCCATAGTGCTCAGAGCCATTTGAACCATTTTTTTGTACCAAGCAGTAAACCAGCAGATACTGTCAGACTAGTAAATAAAATAATAAATATTACATCTATGTAAGTGAATAACTGTCTAGCCCAATGAAAAAAATACTGCCTACCAGATGCGAGACTCAAACCCCGGGCCCCATGTGCTAAAGTCAGGCATGTAAACCTGGAGCCACACCATTGTGAATGCTTGACTTGGATTCGGATGATCAGGTGTGGCAGACCATAGATTCAACTGTTGCACATGCAGCAATGTACGCCATTGGTGACATCACTTGTTCAGTATCTGCGTCCGCTTTTGGGGTATTTTCTGACATTTGCAGCCCTGTGTGCCATATATTAAATTACTTGGCTCAGCATATCTACATCACTTTGGAGGTTTTTAAACATTAATAAGAATCACCCTGTATATTCCATTTTATCACATTTGCTTTAGCACCAATACTCATGTGTGTAATATTTTCAAGTCTATTGAAAGACTCAGCATTGTTACTTATACTAATAGTTCAAATCTCTTGGGGAGAAACAATACTCACAGATACTCTACAATATATAAAATGGTTACTATTCTACTTGCCCTATGTCCCAGACCCATATAACATGCATCTTGTTCAATATCTGATCCCAGTATAATATACACTAGCTGACAAAAAAGTAAAGCAGCCACAAGACATGCCCAGATGTCAATGTAACATATATATATACATACCATTGACAGGTATGTAAATGATTAGAGCTGCAAATCCTTATGATGGATAGAACAGGCACCACAGTGCATTAGTTTTGTTCATGTTTAGTGTCTTACCATGCCTGGTAGGGTATACAGGATATTTCAAAACTTGATGACAAAATTTCAGGAATGGATTCCTCATATAAAAATGAGAAAGAAAGGCTGTGTCAGCATGACCCCGGAAATGCATCGTTGCAGATTTATTTGACATTCAGTTCCTACAAAGTGCACGGTACATCTGTAATGCCAATTGGTAACCTCTATGTATCAGAGAAAGTGTTCAAAGTGACCCCTGTTCATCACTTAATTGAATTCTGCACATGATCAAAAATGCCTGGTGTAGTTCATACTGTCTAAAACGCTTCCATAATGCATGAAGAGTAGCTGAAAACATGAGTTACTTTAATGTTCCCACAGGTGAAATTCCTGGGGGCCTAAGTCAGGTGAATGGGGTGGCAAAGCAATTGATACACCTCTAGCTATCCAGCACTCAGCAAAATAGACTGTCATTTGTCTCTTCATTTGAAATGTATGGGGGGCACCACTATGCATGACATACAGTTTTCGACAAGGTGGAATCGGCATGTCTTCCAAGCTCTCAGGCAATGCAGTATGCAAGAAATCTGTGTTTCCTTCCAGTAAGTCTCCCTGGGAGGACATGGAATTCCAACAAGCAGTTACCAACAATGACTGTCAGGATGTTAGTGGAGAATCTCTGTTGGTGAGGTGGCTGGATGGGACATGGGGATTTGTGCCTGTCCAGTTGTGTCGGCTATGCAAATACTGGATTCTGTCCCTTTTGAATGTTGCTTTATCAGTGTATAAAACAACAGCTGCAAGGTTGGGCATCATAACACATTGCTGCCGGAACCACTCTTGGAGTATAATCTGCAGGAGACATGGCTTATACAACACTTTTTCATATAGATTCTCCCCCTGCAGGTCCGGGGGTTAGAATAGCCCTGTCATAAGAAGCAACTTAAAGGAGTCTCACATTTTTTGGCTTTTATGTGATGATCCCCTGTAGAATTCGACCTCCATTTTTCAAAATTTTCCCGAAGAGCGAGGCAGCTGGGAAAGGGCGCCTTACATGCATTGTGTCCATCACACGCTGAGACCTATTGCATCTTTCATTAGCGTGGATCTTCACTTCTGCTCATTCTCCAACTGTTGGGTGAGGTCATCCTCCTGGGTGCGTATTTTTCCATCAACTGTGCTGACGATGATAATGGACTTGTTTACATGGTTGCACCTGATATCCAGCACGGTAGCCAGTCTGTTGTGGTGGGGCTGGCATGTACCCATGACCACATAGGGATCAATCTTCTGTTGCCTGCACTGTTAACTCCCCATGTATGCCAAGGTGTAGATGCCTGTCACCCTGGGGCATCGGGACTCCCAGCAGTGGCCATCCTGCCAGGTGGCCTTTGCTGCAGCTGGGTGATACCTGTAGGGAGGGACCCTGGTCGAAGTGGGTGACATCAGGGCAGATGACACACGCTGAAGCATACTACATCATCTCTTGGTGGTAGTCAAACACCAGCAGTCTCTAAGCATTCATGGGCTCAATGCAACACATAGAATGGGAGGAACGTCAGGTTAAGGATGGCAGCGAACCTTATTTGCTCTGGTACCTTGTATGTTTGAGATCTGATGGGGGATCTTTCATGATGATGAAGCCTCAGTTTTTTGTCGAGCATTTGGAGGACAAGTTTGGGGAGGTGGAGGGCTTGTCCAAAATGAGATCGGGGTCAGTCTTGATCAAAACAGCATCCTCTGACCAGTTCCTGGTGTTACTCGCTTGTGACAAGCTGGGGGATGTTTCTGTAACCACCGTGCCCTATAAGAGCTTAAATATGGTCCAGGGTACCCTGTTTCACAGGGCTTTCTTTTGCACTCTGATGATGAGCTGCACGCCAATTTAGAGCAGCGAAGTGTACATTTCGTTCAGCATTCCAGCCGGGGTCCAAGGGATAATCAGGTTACCATTGGTGCCTTCATCTTGGCCTTTGATGGTGATACATTACCCGAGATGGTCAAGGTGATGGTGTACCACTGTGATGTAAAGTCCTATATCCTTCTCCCAATGCAGTGCTTTAAATGATGGAAGTTCAGTCATATGTCTTCTGCTGTACTTCCAGCATCACATGTCAAGATGGCGGATGCCCATCACATCCCAATATTCCATGTGCCCCACCTCCCATCTGTGTCAACTGCGGTGTATCATTCACCTTGCTCACCTGACTGCAGGATTCTCCAGAAAGAAAAGAAAATCGTGGAGTAAAAGACCCTGGACTGGCTGACCTACACTGAGGCTAAGAGGAAATTTGAACACCTACATCCTGTACGTATGACATCATCTTACGCCACTACTACAACAGTTCTAGCCCCATCAGCTCTGCCAATCCCAGTCACCTCTCAGAGCCAGCCCCTTGATGATAGGGGGCACTTCCTTCCTTGTTGGTCCTGCGCCCCCAACCAGAAGGGCTATCAGTCCCCACTTCTGTGCCAGAGAAGCATAAGTCTTCTCATTAGGAAGGGATCCCTTGGGCCACTCCCTTCCCAGGTTTCTGCTAGTGGGAAAGATGACACCCATGAGTGGCTGAAGAGCCCAAAAGCAGCTAGTCATAGGGCTTCACGCTCATCTTCAGTCCCAGAGACTGAATCAGAGAAGTCCTCCCAGCCAGAGAAACCCAAGGAGCAGTGAGAGAAATCCAAAAAGAATATCCCCAAGACCAAGGGAATTGCAGTGGCATCCACACCACCACTACGTGCAAGTTCTGCGTCTGCGGATGAGGTGGAGATTCTGGCGTACGGTGAAGACCAAGATCTCGCTGGACCCTCAGACACAATGGATATAATCTGCTCAGGCAATAAGTCAGTGGCAGCGGGTGACCCTGAGGCATAAACTGCTTCACTGACTGTTCCACACCTTCCCAGTCTCACGATGACATCATCCTCCAGTGGAATTGCAGCGTTTTTTTCCACTGCCTGGCTGAGCTACGGTAACTGTTAAGCTTTACACCTGCTTTCTGCATTGCCCTGCAGAAAACCTAGTTCCCGGTAATGTGGACCCCTGCCCTCATTGGCTATAAGAGATATTACAGAACCCGTAGTGACTATGACAGTGTCAGGTAGAGTTTGCGTTTATGTCCTAAACTCAGTCTGTAGTGAAACTGTGCCCCTTCAAACCCCTCTTGAAGCTGCGGCTGTCAGATTAAGGGTGATGCAGCAAATAAGTGTTTGCAATGTATATTTTCCTCCAGATGGTACCCCTGAATGGATTAGCTGCACTGATTGATCAATTCCCTAAACCTTTCCGACTTTTGGGAGATTTTAATGCCCGTAACCCCTTGTGGGGTGGCACTGTGCTTACTGGCCGAGGTAGAGATGTCAAAACTTTACTATCTCAGTTCAACCTCTGCCTGTTAAATACTGGGGCTGCCACACATTTCACTGTGGCTCAAGGTAGTTACTCAGCCATTGATTTATCAACTTGCAGCCCAAGACTTCTTCCAGAGAGCACATGACAACCTGTGTGGTAGTGACTACTTCTCCATCTTCCTGACAATGCCCCAGTGTCAGGCCGTCAGACATGTGCCCAGTTGGGCTTTAAACAACTGGGAAACTTTCACCTCTGCTGTCCTCATTGAATCTCCCCCACACACGAACATCAATGTGATGGTTGAGCAGGTGACTGCAACAATCCTTTCGGCAGCAGAAAATGTGATCCCTCACTTTTTAGGGTGCCCCCGGTGAAAGGCAGTCCCTTGGTGGTCGTCGGAAGTCTCTGAAGCAATTAAGGAGCGTCAGCGAGCTTTACAGCAGCATAAGCAGCACCCTTCCCTGGAGCACCTCACAGCCTTTAAACAGCTCCGTGCCTGCATTTGCCAACTTATCAAATGACGGAAACAGTAGTGTTGGGAGAGATATGTCTCGACCATTGGGTGCCATGTGTCACCTTCCCAATTCTGGCAAAGATAAAACATGTTTTTGGGTACCAGACACCGACAGGTGTCCCCAGTGTTAACATAAATTACATGTTATCTACCGATGCAGTTGTGATTGTCGAGCACTTTGCTGAATACTATGCTCGAACATCTGCATTGGAGAATTACCCCCCAGCCTTTCACACTCTCAAACGGTGGCTGGAAAGGAAAGTCCTCTCATTCACTACACACCACAGTGAATGCTATAACATCCCATTTACAGAGTGGGAGCTCCTCAGTGCCCTTGCACATTGCTGTGACACTGCTCCCGGGCCAGATCCGATCCACAGTCAGATGATTAAACATCTGACTACAAGCAACATCTCCTCGTCATCTTCAACCGGATCTGGTGCAATGGCGTCTTTCAATCACAATGGTGGGAGGGCACCATCATTCTGGTACTCAGACCCAGTAAAAACCCACTTGATGTGGATAGCAATCGACCCATCAGCCTCACCAACGTTCTTTGCAAGCTGCTGGAAAGTGTGGTGTGTCAGCAGTTGGGTTGGGTCCTGGAGTCACGTGGCCTACAGGCTCCAAGTTAGGGCAGCTTCTGCCAGGGTCCCTCTACCACTGATAATCTTGTGTCCCTTGAGTCTGCCATCTGAACAGCCTTTTCCAGATGCCAGCACCTGGTTGCAGTCTTTTTTGATTTACGAAAAGTGTATGACATGGCCTGGCGACAGCATATCCTTGCCAAATCATACGAGTGGGGTCTCTGAGGCTCTCTCCTGATTTTTATCCAAAATTTCCTGTCGCTTCATACTTTCCATGTCAAAGTTGGTACTTCCCATAGTTCCCCCCATATCCAGGAGATGGGGTCCTGCAGGGCCCTGTATTGAGTGTATCTCTATTTTTATTGGCCTTTAATGGTCTAGCAGCAGCTGTAGGGCCGTGTCTCACCTTCTCTGTATGCAGACAACTTCTGCATTTCTTATTGCTCTACCAGTACTGATGCTGCTGAGTGGCGCCTACGGGGAGCCATCCACAAGGTGCAGTTTGGCCACAAAGTCAGGTGTTAGGCACTTCTGTTGGCGTCGTACCATTCATCTGGAACCAGAACTTTACCGTAACAACGATCCACTCACTGTAGTGGAGACGTATCGAATCTTAGGACTGGTTTTCAACACTCGATTGACTTGGATTCCTCACCTTCGTCAGCTTAAGCAGAAGTGCTGACAGCACTTCAATGCCCTCCACTGCCTGAGCAACACCAACTTGGGTGCAGATCGCTCTACAGTGCTCCAGCTCTACAGAGCCCTTGTTCAATCCTGCCCTGACTATGGGAGTCTGGTTTATGGTTCGTCGGCGCCCTCAGCGTTGCGTTTACTCGACCCAGTGCATCACTATGGTGTTCGCCTAGTGACTGGAGCTTTTAGGATGAGTCCGGTGACCAGCGTCCTGGTGGAGGCCGGAGTCCCTCCATTGCCAGTTAGGCGTGCACAACTGCTGGCCAGTTACATTGCACAGATTTGTAGTTCTCCTGTGCATCTGAATTACCGTCTCCTTTTCTCACCCATGGCAGTTCATCTCCCACATCAGCTGCCCAGGTCAGGGCTTCCAGTTGCAGTTCGTGTCTGATCCCTTCTTTCTGAACTGGAGTCCTTGCCGTTACCATCTATACTTGAGGTCCGTTCGTGTACACCTCCATGGTGTACACCTAGGCTGTGGCTTTGCCTGGACTTTTCTCATGGCCCTAAGAACTCAGTTAATCCTGCGGCTCTCTGTTGCCACTTCCTCTAGATTCTTGTCATGTACAGAGGCCATGATGTGGTTTACACCAACAGCTCAATGGCTGATGATCACGTTGGCTTTGCATATGTCCATGGAGGACATATTGAACTACTCCTCAATTTTTATCTTTTTGCTTTACTTGCTCTCCATTGTGATTCATGCACACAGAAAATAGAGACAATGAGTTTTTATGACTAATAACAATGTTGTAGAAATTTCTTACTATAACAATAGTTAACAAACCCTACATACAACCAGTACCATGGAGTCATGGCACTTAGGTCAAAAAAATTAAAGTATAGTACAACTGCATGTACGAAATTGTGCTATTCAGACTTGCTCTGTTACATTTCAATTGTCGTTGCAGGCAACCAACTTTCATAGCACGTCATACTTTGTGAAATACATCTTAACCATCCTTCTACATACAAGAGCGTGAAACAAAAAAATCTACAAGGAAAAGTGAATGATGGTTTTTGTTCATTTGTCTGCGCCTTACCGCACATTCATAATTAATGTCTTTGCTGATGCTTATGGTTGATCGCTGTTTCATTTTTCTTTTTTTAAATAAATTTTAACTTTACCATATCTGGGGGGTCTTTTGCCATGTACCTACACATGGCACTTGTCAATGTTTGAAAGGGGCCTACTGCAGGTCTCCATTTTGCTGGCTAGTCAAATTGTGAAATATCAGATAAGGGGAGCATTCGGATGTGACAGTGGTCTGATTTTGGACTGCATGGATGCCTGAAGACCAGCATACATTTGTCAAGGTTGACTAATAAAATTTTGTAAAGAAAAACAAATTTATCAATTGAAGACATAAAGTCTGTAGATGAGTCCATGATCATGTTATCGCAATTTATCTGTAAACATCTCTCTTGATCACGTAACTTGCACAGTTCATAATTACCGGTTTCAGCTGTTGCCATCTTGAGATCTGCTACAAATAGAAAAACAGTGGTATGACAAATTTTAATTCATTTCTTCAGCTTCTATCATTATTGAAGATAAAGCTGAGATTCGTGTGTCTCAAGGAAAATTTAATTTCATCAGATCAATAGAAGATCATTTAGCTGAAGCTAAATCTAAAGCAGATCTAGTAATACATAAGAATAACAAATAAATCTCTTGGTAACAGATCTGAATAGAGCAATGGCTGAAACTAGTAATTATTTATTGTATAATTTATGTGATCAAACTGAGTATTCAAAAATAATGTGAACATATTTAATTATGATTTAATTAATGCAAAGAGAATTTTCATTTGCTATAGAACGTTTTTCAGTATGATATTAGACTTATGTTAGAGCACAATTTTTAATTGTAAGTTTAATCATGTTTAAGCACTAACAGTACTTCAAAATACATCAATTATTGTGATCTATATATACACCAGTGGTGAAGCCCCTCAGAGAGTTTAAGTTTCAGTTTAAATTTATAACAGTTACTGTGTGATACCAGTCTGTGTCAAAACGTTTTTAGCATGAAATGTTCAGTGTAAAAAGATTTGTTACATTTTGCTACAAATGGAAAGAATAAACAGAACATGAAATGGAAATATTTGTCTGGCTATTACATTTTGTTATTAGAATATTTTACAGCTAGCACCTATGATCCAGCTACCACTGATAGAACTGTGAATCATGAGTGGCCACCTTCCTCACCTGCTCACTACATGGACTCTGGTGATTGCAGGAAAACAATCCAGCTTGCACATAAAGATGGAGGATCATTTCCCTCCTGTCTCCAGTGTTCATCATGCTCTCCAATGGTGTGAGCCTACCCACAAGGAGTGCTCCCAGTGCTGGTATTACATTGCTGCCACCAGACACATGCCTCCAAGCCCTGCTCCTTGTATCTTTCTGTTACCTGGTTATATAGGTCACTGCTCAGCCAATCTACAGCAGTTGCACATTGGGAGCTACTCTGTAGCCAAATGACAACTCTCATTATGGAGCTCCCAATACTGAGCACAGAAGCAGCTCTTCAGGAGCCACTCTGCGGCCAAGTGCCAACTGTCCCTGAGCCCTCAATATGGAGAGCCCTTTGGGCTATTGTCTAGCAGGACACCACCTAATACAGAATTCGCTCACAAATGAAGACTGAGGAGCATTTTGTGGCACGGTGTCAAACCCCTCGGCCACTGCCAAGCGACTCCTCCACATCTCTTCATGGGACATCACCTACATCATCATCTCCAAGCCCTCTACCTTGTGCTTGTGGGCCTTCACTGTACCACTGATTGTCACCACCTACGACCATTCGAGTGATATTCCAATGTACAATATTGTATTCTAAACTTACACCAAGTTACAAACCTAGAGACTAATGTTATGTGCTTCAAAATACACGCCAAGAGACTATTGTTGTGTTAATAAAGTTAATTGTCTGGCTACCTGGATTCACAACTAGAAGTCTGTTGATCCCACACAGTCACAAAAACAAAACTGACAACAAGGACAATTGGTTTTCAGGTTGCTTTCCCCAGTGACAGTCTTATTGCTCATACAAGGTAGCCTCTCTTTGGTACATTTTTCTGAATTGTTGCGAACTTTTTCGCTATGACACAGCAGGTCTTGTTTTTTTGGCACAGTTTTCCTTTGTTACAGGTGATGTACTGCAGCATTGAAATCATGCTGTGCAACACTGAGTTTCTCCTGCAGTGGCTCACCCACCCAGTTATTGCCCCATCCCAGACACAGCTTCAGTAGTGCCCACAGTTGTGGGCTTTCAATGACGCCGTGGAGCCATAGCTGGCCTTCCTCATCCTGTTTGTAACAGTATTTTGCTGCCTCTGTGATCCATGAGCACTCTTGCTGTCAAGCTTTTCTCCTCTTCTAGTCTGGTGCTTAGGCTTATAGCTTCCTTCAGTTTCTTAACTCCAGAGACAACTTTCCTCTGCTTCCTATTCTCACCTATGGTACCAGCTCACAGCTTACTATGAGTCAGTGTGCCCTTTCTCTTCAGGGCCATCTTCCTTGCTAGGTCCTCCCACTTATCCTATCCTCTCAGACCTGATGCATCCTCTGTTGGTCGACTGTCACCCTGTGGAGACATCTTCAATTCTGCAACTGCTGCAGCCTGCTGCTGCCGCCACTGTTACTGTGGCTGGCATGCCCCCCAATGCTGACAACATGGCCCCTGCATCATTGCAAAGGACTCCTTTGTCACTGGCATGACCTCCTCCACCTCAGGCTCAGTCAGTGCCAGCTTGGTAGCCACTGGCCTGGTCGACACTAGCTCAGTAGGCTAATGCCTTCTTTGTCAATGTAATTTGGTCGATGCACTAGAGTTGGACGGGCACCTGTGGAGCTACCTTCTCCTCTGCTGCCTCTGATACTGGTCGTGCGTATCATTGTATCTCTGCCCACTGCCATAGCAGCTGACCTCTGTGCCTCCAGCTACTTCAACACCAGTCCTTTTGCCAGCTTCCTGTGCCTCTGGCACTGCCTTCATTGAAGTTGGTATGACCACCTGCACTGCTGGCTCGGCCACCTTCACAGCCTCCTCCACTACAGGCCCATTCGACAATGGCTCTGTCACTACCAGCCCTGTTTCTACTAACCCACATCTCGTGTTCCGTTTTTCTTGTTCAACAGATGATACTCTAGCATTTACTCTGTCTTATGCAGGTCCCCATCCGATACCTTTGGTGGTGCTTTTATGAAAGTTCCATCACAAACCTGGGTCCTGACTCAGCTGCAACCTTCGGGTCCTAACCATTGTCCCACAATATCCACCCTGCACGTTTTCTTCCGCTGTAGCCGCCATCACACTACTTGCCTTCTCCCTTGAGAGTCCTCAACCTCTCTGAGATGGAGGAAGGATATAGTATCATATCACTAGTGCCTACAATCCCATGACCCTTCATACAACTGCCGGCCGAAGTGGCCGTGCGGTTAAAGGCGCTGCAGTCTGGAACCGCAAGACCGCTACGGTCGCAGGTTCGAATCCTGCCTCGGGCATGGATGTTTGTGATGTCCTTAGGTTAGTTAGGTTTAACTAGTTCTAAGTTCTAGGGGACTAATGACCTCAGCAGTTGAGTCCCATAGTGCTCAGAGCCTTCATACAACTGTGTATCACAAGTAGTTTCCTTACTTACCTGCCCGTTACATAGACTCTGGCAACTGAAAGAAAAAAAATGTGACATACACATCAACATACAGGATCATTTTCCCCCCTTTTATCCAGTGGTTACCATACTTTCTGGTGGCACAAACTTTACCAAGGAGGCACTGCCAGCACTGGCATTACATTGTGCCACCAGTCCCTTACCTTGAAATGCTGGTCCCAGTAGCCTTGGTAGGAAGACCAGACAGAAAATGCTCCCAGGAAAGACCAAAAACAAGATGGGAAGATGGGCTATGGAAAGATCTGCAACAACTAGGATTCACAGAAAACTGGATGGAAACTGCACATGACAGGATCTGGGGGAGGTAGTTTGTGAGGTTGGCACATAATCTGAAAGATGCCTGCTCACTGGTTAAATAAGTAATTAAATCCTCTATTGCATTACTTAGTGCAAAAGTTGGCTTTGCTGTCTGACACATCTGTGCTACCTCCATCAGATGAAGTGACCTTTTGTTTGGATTATGTTTCCTCCTAGTACACATAGGGACAGCCCATTCAGAGTTTTTGGAACATCACAAATCTGATTCTGCTTCATGGATTGTCAGCTTTCAAAGTTTATGGAGAAAATGTGTGCAATCCTATGCTAAAAGTTTAATCTCACAGACTGCACAACATATTCAACAGATTTTCTTCTGATTGTGAAATCTCTGCTATAGCCCTGGCAAGAATAGACTCTGTGCATCGACTTTCGTGTCAGATCCTAAGTTGATAAAATTGTTGTGCCTGGCAGCAGCTTTCGAGCCCCATTCTCTACTGTCCCATGTCATGGTGAGTCGGTCTTAATGAGAAATTAATCCCAGCATCCTGCTGCTACTGTACTCAACTTCAGATCCCACAATTCTGAATCATAGAACTGCCATTTTTCCTTTGAGCAGGAGAATGATGTTTCTCAACGAATTGTTTTAAGTGTTAGCCTCTCTTAACCACAGCCATAAACAGTATAAAGTTTACTGTGAGGAGTCCTGTGCACTGCTCCTCATTTATGGAAGAATTTGCACCTTTTTATTCCTCCTCCAGCACTACAGTAGCAGATTGTCAGTTACGATTTACGGTGAAGAGGTTAGAGGAGTGAGCTGCAATGAGAGGTTTCACATTTCCTGCTTACACTGTCAAAAAAGATATGCTATGATTCACTGCCAAATCACTCTCCATAAAACTAAATAAAACCAGTTTAATTCAGTTCCAAACACCTTATAAGAATCTAGAAGAAATTAGTGTTACACATAACAACCAATTAATAAAACAAGTATAGACCTCTCTTCAAAACTTTTAGGTTTTCGCATTTACAGTAATCACTATCCAGTTACTTCAGCCAAGTCCTATTTGTCCTTCTCCTAATTGCATAATGAAGTTTAAAATAACTGCTGATGGAGCTTGTACCTTTCCAGAACCACTATGTTTTATGTTTCAGTCCTGTTACTGGAAGTAGGTCATTCAAAGGTGTGCAGTACTTATTTACATAAGTGCCCTAGGACTTTTTTGTTTGTAGCTACTCCCCTTCTGCATATATTACATCTGCAATAATGTGATAAAAATTTGTATCCATCTAGGTGCAACTATTCAGTTTCTGTTGTTTCCAAATGGTGTTTTGTGATATATAGCATGAGTAGAAATACCTTCAAATTTTTCAGTTTCCTGCAGTGACAAGAGAAGCTGATATTTCTTTGTTCAATGAAACTTCTGGTCAACTGCTGGATGTCAATAACTTGCTGCCATGTTACTTATCTGCAGAGTATTCTGGCTGTTTTCGGGTGCATACTCGTGAAGGTACACCTAGCTCCTCTGTTTAAAATTGTACCAGCTCATGTGTGTGTACACATTTATCACTGAGTATGCATGCATTGTTAGGGCACATGCATGTCTGCTGCAAGTTTGAGAGCTGCTGTGAGTGCTCATATTTTGTAGCTAAAATTTCTTGTTTGATGAACTTCTTATGTTCTATGGAAATGTCCAAATGTATTATGATTGTTTCCCTTTGTGCTGTCTAAGCTTCCATTATTTGTTTCCCCACTAATAGTGCAAATGTGCCTATAATTATTCTTCAGCTCTGTCTTCATCTATGCATCAATTACACAGGTTTGTAGATGGTTTGAGCATACATTATTTCAGTTTAATTTTAATTTATTTTCTGTTTTACTCTCAGACTTGATCTAATAAGCTTTTCCTGTTTATCTTGAAGTTTATCTGTGCTAAGACTTCAAATAGGACTGCTGATGATAAGTTTGGTGGTATGGTATTTCCTTCCAGACTTCGCTCACAATTTTAAATTTTTCACTGTCCTGAGGAAGTCTAATAGAAGCCATTGGATTGAGCTATTTGATCTTCAGTTTACTAGTACATGTAGACTCAGTGCCCTGTTTCTCAAGTGCTTTTAATACATGTTTCATTGAAATCAAGTGAAAAGCTTTATTTATGAATTCCAGAAAAAGTGGTTATTGATATTCATTATTCTGGTGTAGATTTTTATTTAGAACTTGCAAATGGGCAATATGCTACATGCACTTCTTAAGCCAGCTTTTCCATTTACATGGTTAAAACCCAGTATCTTTTCTATGCAGTTAGTAATAATTTTAACAAAAATCTTTTATGTTATAGCCCGGGTATGAGGTTTGTTGTGAAGCAGAACAAGTATAGCACTGATCCAGTACTGCTACTGAAAATACACAGCAAGAAAATATACTGCATCTAACAAATCTGGGCATCTGAAGTTCTTAGCTCTTTCAAGTTGAAATAGCATCCAGAATGTAAAATAATTTATAGAAAAAATGGTATGATATCTTATTTACACTTTTAACAAAATTAGATGTAAACTGGCAGAAGTAAGGATATTATGGGCTGGTAGTTTCTTGTGTTTGTTTGCTACAAGCATCTACTATCAAACAAGACTGCAGGCAGTAGTATTATCACTCCCACTGTTGAGTGCTATACTGAATTGCACTGAATTCAAATTTTAGTGAAAGATATTATGATCAAAGTATCTTTGTTGAACATATGACTATATAAGGCCATTTGATTTTCAGGTTTACTATGTAGAACACTTGTTAGCTCTGTGTATTGGTCAAGTTTTCTTAGACTGTCAGTTAGAAGCAGGTAGTATATTGTCTGCACTGCTTGAGGAAGATAGGACCTGCTATTTCCACTCTCCTGTGGCTGTCAAGAAGTACTGGGAGGGGAGGGGGAACTGACCTCATTTACACATTTTCCTCTCAAATCTAAATTATACTGCATGCAAAGTAGTAGGAATTATTCCAGTTGTTTCCTTAAATGGTTCTCAGAAACCATGGAAAATACCAGTTTGATTGGATGGATTAGGCCAGGGCCAGCCAGAAATTCTGCACGCGTGCGGTGCTCCTGCACATGTGCAATTTCTGGGTCACAGCGTGCGTGCCGCAGCTGTCAGCGTTCATGTAGTGCATGTTTCTACGCACAGATGTCGCTTTATCCACTCGCTGGGATACTCTGTACCAGTGCATTCTAGTGCCCTTTCCACAGCTTGCAAGCCAACCATAGGAAGGTATTTCTTGTATTAAACATTTAAAATACTGTCACAGTCTACTCATTGAGACGTCTACTTTTATGTTAACAGTTTAAACCAGTATGACAAGTAATACCCTTAGCAACCATGGGTTTTTATTAAGGCAGTTTGACTGACAGCACATAAACATGCGTAATGTTTTTGATCTAGTAGAGAGCACTTAGCAACTTCCAACTAACCTTATTCATGATTTCAAATAACATGAAACTAATGCAAGGTTTTCTATAACTAATTCTCGGTGCCCTCAGTTACACCCACATAATTTCTGTCTCACTGACCTCTGAACAGAATGATAACCACTGACCTCTTGATGATCAGCTGTTATTTCAATACCATTATTGCTACATCTTTCATCAGTTCCATCTGAAATCTGCATAATAACTGACAATTAGATGAATGTTATGTTTTATCAACTTCAGCTGAGTGTAGCCCTTCACACATAAAATAAAAAAATAAAAATAAAAAAAAAAAAACTCTAAATTTAAGTATACATTGGAACAATCGGTTTAATGACCAATTTTCGTGATAATAATGTAACATGGAGCAGAATGAGGCAATAATGCACAGTTAGTAAACAATAATTTTTAATTATGAAAGGAATAAATCCAAACACATTTATCACTGGTCATGAGAAATGATATAGTTAATATCGGTCACAAAAGCACAGCTCATTGACAAATGCAAGCAGTTGCGAAGATTTTCATCACTTATGCTTGATCGAAAGCTTGATTCATTCATTTTCATCACCGAGAAAAATCTTTCACAAACATATGTCAACCCGAACCTGGACAACATAAGTCTCGCGGCTTCTCGGTGCAGGTGTGGAAATTCTTGTTGTGAAAAATTTTCATAGAATTCTTTTGTACTTCACACTGCAAAGAAATTGTCCTTCAGTCTTGTATTGCACTGTAGGTCGATCAGTTCCATCTGTAGATCATTCAGAGCATCTTCAACTGACAAAGAGAACGGTCAAGCAAAGAGGCAAATGACAGGAGACAAACTCGTAACATCTGCAAATCGTGCTCAAAATTGTTCCTTAATTTTCACAATTATTGACACATAATCTTGAAATCTAGCACTTTCATGGACCAGTCCAAGAGTCAGGGAATGTGCAGTGTTTTCTGTCAATAGCTGGCTCTCCCAAAGTGCAAGCTTCCTTTCAAAGGCATTTACTTTTTCCAACATGTCAGAAATTAAATTATTTTCGCCTTGCAAACTGATGTTCAGGCTGTTCATGTGAGACGTAATGTCCACAAAAAATGCAAGGTCTGATATCCAACAAGGGTCTTCCAACATAGGTTCACTTTTTCCCTTCTCATGTAAGAATGTTACTATGAGCAAATGTAAATAAAAAAATATTTTCAGCATTTTACCTCGACTGAGCCAGCGTACTTTGGTATAGTAAGGTATGTCGCAGTACTCCGCTCTTAATTCCTCCAAGAACCACTGAAACTGGCGATGCGTAAGCACATGTGTCTTCAGATAGGTTACAGTACGCACAACAATTTGCATGACGTTTGCTAATGTTACTGATTTTGCACAAAGCGCCTCTCGATGCAGAATGCAGTGAATTCCATACAACATCTCGTCTGTGCATCATAACTTTTTGCACATCCATGCTATGAGTCCTCTCTGATGGCCTTTCATTGATGGTGCTCCATCTGTAGTCACTGAGACTAACCGAGACCATCAATCGCTTGCTCGACAGCTTGGAGTAAGTCCGCACCTGTAGTAGTCCCTTTCAAAGGTACTAAGTCCAAAACGTCCTCTGTTACACAAAGTGCGTTATCGACACCTCGTATGGATATCACAACCTGGGCTGTATCTGTAAGATCTGTTGCTTCATCGAGCGCAACAGAGAAAGCAACAAAGTCTTTAGCCTTATTTATTAGCTGCCTGTGCACATCGCCGGCCATAGCACTGATACGTCTTGTCACTGTTTGTTTGGATGGACTGATTTCTTGAAACCTGCTAACGTTTGTGGGACACACAAGTTCTGCAGCATCAGTCAGACACCCTTTCACAAACTCCCCTTCAGAAAAGGGTTTCCCAGATTGTGCAATTCTTAATGTGATTTTAAAACTTGCTCGCAGTGAAGATTTAGTGTGATTGCCATTCTGGAAAATTGAAAACAGTACATTGTACAGCGTACAGTAAAATAGACATAAATGTAACTCAAGAAACTAAGAGTTCAAGAAGTATAAGTTACTTTGATGTACAGTAAAATTGAATTGATGTGTCTCATCCATTTTCTTAAGGACATTTATTTTTGTTTGCTTTTCTTCACTGTTGGGTACACTACACTCGTCTTTGTGATATGTATTCTGGTGCCTTTCAACTGGAAATTTACTCTGGTCACCTATTATTCGGCGGCACAGTACACACTGTGAGTTTTCACCAATGGCTACAAAAAAGAATTGCGTTTCCCAGTCATTTTTAAACGACTGAGAACATAGATCTCCCGTCCTTTACTTTTTCACAGTACCTGCCACTTCTCAGTACTTCTTTGTTAAGGTTATGGTCACCAGGGGTAAACAAGACTGGGTATGTTGCGCTTTTGCTTATACCACATAAACAGGGAAGTGGAGCCGCCGCCGGTAATTTAGGACACATGTCTAATAACAGATGTCGCTGTCGCACACATGCGCACATGTGCAGCACTTCTGCACGTCTGCACACTGTGCAGCGTTTGGCCAGCCCTGGATTAGGCAAACATGTCTGTATTCCCTTTACATTAAAAGTGACTGATTTCATGTGCACTATTAAAGTTAATATCTGTGCATCCTTATAAAATTATATTGCTCTCTCAAGTTGAAATAGCACCCAGAATGTAAAATAATTTATGGAAAAAAATGGTATATCTTATTTACACTTTTAACAAAATTAGCTGCAAACTGTTTATTTCTTGTTGATTGCATAACTTCATGATTAGCTTTCTTCGGCTTATGTGCCATTATCAAGAGTGCGTCTAGATGGAGTGATGTCCGTAGATCATCTTGGAATGTAAGTTCTTTTATGTGCTATGTTGTTAACATAGATCATATATTTACATTGTTTAGGTGGAGTGATGTTCATAAATCATCAGAGAATGTAAGTTCTTTTATATACTATGCTATTAATACAGTTCACACATTTACTTCCTATATAAATCTCATGCTATTCTTTGACAGTTGTAAACTGACAGATTGTTCCAACGATGCTTATATGAACAACACAATATAACAGTTTACGTCTAATTTTGTCAAAAGTATAAGGAAGCTGTCACATTATGACCTTATGGAAGCTGCAGGCCCAGCAAAGATGTAATACAACGTGAAGAAAAAATGGTCTTCATGCTGCCCTCAAGTAATTAGTATCGACACAAAATGATTAATTTCTCAAAGATTTCAATACCTGTTTGCATAGATGCTGAGATTTCATTGTATTGCTCATCAAAAACTGTGACAAGATCAAGTCTTGCTTAAAATGGACTACTTCTCCAACAGATGTATAATCTTTTATCACTTCACAATGTTCTATAACAGCAATAGCCACTTTCATACAATATCCGATCAAAAATATCTGGACACCTCACATTTATGACAGCTTAAACTCTGCTGGCGGCACTTTCAATGAGGTGTCTGAATGTCTGTGGAGGAATGGAATCTCATTCTTTCTCAAGGATGAAACCAGGGAAAGTAGGGATGTTGAACTGTGGAGCCTGGAGTGAAATTGACGTTATAACTCACACAAAAGGTGTTCTATTGGGTTCAGGTCAGGACAGTGCACAGGCCTGTGCATTTCAGGAATGTTAGTGTCCATAAATCATTGCCACATAGGTGTTGCTTTATGACAGTGCACATTGTCATGCTGATACAATCAATCATCATCTACAAATTGGTCCTGCACTTTTTTATGCAGTACACAATGTTGTAAAATGTGTTCATATCCTTCTGACTTTAGCATTTTCTTAAGTGCACTTAGGGGATCACACCCTAACAACAGCAAACACTCACATACTGCAACACCACCAAACCTGCTTTGTACTTCACTGTTGGCACTACACATGATGGCATGTAACCTTTCTCTAGGCATTCACCAAACCCAAACCCTTCCATTCGATTGCCATAGGATATAGCATGGCCTATCATTCCAAATCACTCAATTCCAGTCATCCCCTGTCCTGTGGCATTGGTCCTTACATCACCTCAAAAGTCGCTTAGCACTAACTACAGAAATGTGTGGCTTATGAGGTGCTGCTTGACCATTTTACCCAATTCTTTTTAATTCCCTGTGCACAGTAATTATGCTATATGGACTGCCGGCAGCAGTTTGGGACTCAAGAGTGATTCCTTCTGCTGATTTCATGCGATTTGTTACAACCACCCTCTGCAGTGCTCAACGGCCTCTGTCCATCAATGCTGGGGTCTGCCTGATCTTGGCTTAGCTACGGTTGATCCTTCAAGTTTCCACTTTACAATCACATCACCAACAGTTGATTTTATTGAATGATGGATTTGTTATCCAAATGGCATACATTGACTAGTTCACATTTGAAATCCCTGAGCTTTTCTACTGACAACGAATAATCCTCATGGCATTTTATACTGGCTGGTCTGCCTTTCAGGACTTCTAGTGGCCAATTCTGTATTACATAGGTGTGTCTGGGTAGTTTTGATCAGATACTGCATATGCTAACACATATGTTGGATTCCTAAGTCTCTTTACCAGTGTTCTGTGATACAGATTGCTGTGCTAATCAGGGATTGTATAGTCAGCATGTTTATATAATGGAAGTTGAATCCATTTCAGACCTAATGTCACTTGTCCTCATGGCTTTCTTTCTGACGGTTGATAACTGTGGTTTCCATTTCAACACAGTGGTCAATGTTTTGTGGAGTTGTCGGATAAGTTGATGGACTTTACTGTTAAGCAAAGGCACATACTGCATAAATCCTCTTATCTGTGTCACCAGGAATTTGACAATAGAAAATCCAGGATAGAATAATGACAGTATTATAAAAAGGACAGTTGCTACTCAACGTACAGCAGAGATGCTGAGTCACAGATAGGCACAACAAAAAGACTGTCAAATAGGCCTTAATGAGAATAGACAACACACACACACACACACACACACACACACACACACACACAAACACACACACACACAAATACAATTCACACACACATGACTACAGTCTCTGGCTCCCAAGGCCGCCAGACACTGTGATACAAGGAGCAGGAAACGTGTAATTCTTAAGGATTTTTGGTACCCAGCCTCAGCAAGGAACAGCCGGTAACATTGGGAAACATAAGTACAAACTCCTCTCAATCTAATTTCAATAACCTTAACATACAATGCATTAAAAATAAAATATTAGAACTTGAGATTGCAGCCAGTGAAGCTAGTATAGATTGTATTTGCATTCAAGAACATTGGTGCATGAGTTATGAACTAGAAAATATTTGCATTTCCCCATACAAATTAGTAAGTCATTATTGCAGGAAGGAAACAAGACATGGTGGTGGTTGCATTTGTGTAAAACCTGGAGTAAAGGTTAAAAATATGACTGTAACTGAATCCTTGAGTGAAGAAAAACATTTTGAGACTGCAGCAATACAGTTGAATATGCAAAAGAGTAAATTAATAATAATGTCAGTGTACAGATCACCATGTGGTGATCCTGAAATTTTTAGAAATAAGTTAGAGGCATTGCTCAAAATATTACACCATAAAAAAATCAACAATAATTATAAGTGGAGATTTTAATGTCAACTTATTGACTGAAGGTGCATCCAAAGAGCAGTTCCTGAATGTTTTACAGAGCTTCAATTTGTATCCACATATAACTAACCCTACAAGAATAACAAACTCTTCAAAAAGTCTCATAGATAATATCTTCACAAATATAGATGCCATAGATATAGATGTAATAAATGTTGACCTAGGAATATCTGATCACAATGCACTCATCCTTAAATTTCCCATAGACCCTGTGACCAAAAATAGTTCATACCAAATGTACAAAAGAACCTTCTCCACAAATAGTTGCAGTCACTTCATTAATACACTGACTAACCAATCAAGGGCAGAAGTACTGTTACAAACTAGCACAAACACTGCATATAATGTTTTTTCTTCCCTGTTTATGTTGAATTTTGAAATGTGTTTTCCTAAGAAACTTGTCAAAACAAACACATATGGGCATACACATGCTAACTCCTGGATCACAACAGGTATTAGAAATTCCTCCAGGACCATGAAAACTATAGACTGAAAAGTTGGACTGACCCCAAGTTTAGAGAACATTTAACAAATTACAAAAAAATGTATCTAAAAACAAAGATGATGTGACTTACCAAACGAAAGTGCTGGCATGTCGATAGACACACAAACAAACAGAAACATACACACAAAATTCAAGCTTTCGCAACAAACGGTTGCTTCATCAGGAAAGAGGGAAGGAGAGGGAAAGACGAAAAAAGGAGAAGGAAAGACGAAAAAGCTTTTTCGTCTTTCCCTCTCCTTCCCTCTTTCCTGATGAAGCAACCGTTTGTTGCGAAAGCTTGAATTTTATGTGTATGTTTGTGTGTCTATCGACCTGCCAGCACTTTCGTTTGGTAAGTCACATCATCTTTGTTTTTAGATATATTTTTCCCACGTGGAATGTTTCCCTCTATTATATTCATATCATTATTTTGAAGCCACCAATTACGTTTGTTATTGTCACTGTTGCATTTCGAAATCTTTCCTGTCATCTTATTTTCTCTTTCTGTTTTTGCAAGTAGTTTCACTTTGTATTCACCTTCTCCTCTTTACCAAATCTACCATACAATTTTATCCTGCCTATATATACTCAATTATACGTAACCCACTTCCAAACCATAACCTAATCCCCCCCTTCCCCCCCTCCCCGCTTTCAACACTACCGCTGCTATAAAATCCACCATTTCCAGTTCACAAACAGTTCCTTTCAGCTATTAAACAGCCATTTCGGCTAGTTCTAATAACTTTCGCTTTTTTTTCCATTTCCGTTTTTCCCACATCACTGATCTTTTTTAGCCGCTTCCCACAGGTTTTAGCGTCATTATTTCTTCGTCAGACAATTGTTAGCCTCATTTTCACAATCTGCCAACACAAAACCACTCCTTTTAATACATTTACACGCAGTTTTTTCGAAATTTTCCCGAATTGCTCCACCGTTTAACGTGTTTTGGCGGCAACATAACTTTTGTGCACATCGTTGTCTACCAACCCAAGTTCACCACAGGATCAACATAGCCCAGCTATAACCAACACTTTTTCGCCTATTTTCACACCAGATCTCCAGTTGCTTTCTAGTTCACCTTTATCTCTCCCCATATGTTTTTATTTTCATTTTCATTTCAGCCTCAGGTTACACTTTCCACCTTCTAATAGCTTTTTCGTCTTTCCCTCTCCTTCTCTCTTTCCTGATGAAGCAACCGTTTGTTGTGAAAGCTTGAATTTTGTGTGTATGTTTGTGTGTCTATCGACCTGCCAGCACTTTCGTTTGGTAAGTCACATCATCTTTGTTTTTAGATATATTTTTCCCACGTGGAATGTTTCCCTCTATTATATTCATATCACTAAATTACAAAAAAATATATAAAAAAGTAATTACAAAAGCAAAATTACTAAGTAATGATAAATTAATAAGAAAATCAGACAATAAATCAAAAACTATTTGGGAAATTGTGAAAAGGGAAACAGGTAAGGGCCTCAAGGCTCAGGAAATAGTACTCAAAAATAGTGAAAATATTGAATTAAAAGATGAAACTCTAGCAAATTACATTAATAATTACTTTTTAAGTGTACCATTGTCATTAAGTAAAAACTTTACTAAACATGAGAAATTAACAGCCCCAAAAGTAGACAGTAGTATGTTGTTAACTCGCACAAATGATAATGAAATATTAAAGGTGATAAATAGTCTAAAATAAAAAATGTCTGCAGGTGTGGATGAAGTGCCTGTGTCAATAATAAAAAAAGTTGCCCAACAAATTATAAAGCCCCTGGTACATATTGCCAATTTGTCTTTCAGCGAAGGTGTGTTTCCTGAGAGGTTGAAAATCTCTAAGGTTAGACCTCTGTTTAAGAAAGGAGATCCATACAAGGTAGAAAATTATAGACCAATATCCCTTCTCCAATCATTTTCAAAAATTCTAGAGAAATTAATGAAAACCAGACTCATAAATTACTCAGATGCTCACAAACTTTTAAACTGCAATCAACATGGCTTTCGCTCAGGCCACAACACAGAATCAGCTATCCATGCCTATACCAAAGAGATTGTCAGGAGTCTCGACACTAAAAAATGTGTAGTTGGAATTAACTTAGATTTATCTAAAGCTTTTGATACAGTAAATCACAAAGTTCTGTTAAACAAGATGGAGGCAATAGGTGTAAGGGGAGTTGTGAAGCAGTGGTTTGAATCTTACCTTCAAGATAGAACTCAGGTGGTAGAAATCATCGCAGAACATAAAAATCAGAAAATCAAGTGGGTCTCAGATGCAAAGAAATTGGAAATAGGTGTCCCACAGGGCAGTGTTCTTGGTCCCTTATTATTCTTGCTTTATATAAATGACATAAAAAATCCTAATATTTCTACCAAAATAATGTTGTTCGCAGATGACACTAGCATAATTATAAGTGATGATAAAAAATCATTAACTACCACAACTGATATAGTCCTGAAATATATTCAACATCGGTTTAATGCTATTGTGTTCACACTTAATCTAAGTAAAACAAATTATATACAGTATGGCAAACCAAGTCAAGATATGGACCTCCAGTTAAAACTAATGGATAAGAAGATAGAGAGTGTACAATCCACAAAGTATTTGGGCATGCACATTGATCAAAACTTAAGCTGGAAAGACCATCTCAAGTACTTATCCCACAGGCTCAATTCGGCATGTTTTGCATTGAGGATATTATCTAGAGTATGCAGCACAGACTGTACTAGACTAGTGTATTTTGCTTACTTTCAGTCCATCGTGTCTTACAGCATAGTTTTCTGGGGTAAAACTAAATCAAGCTTAACAGATATCTTCAAACTTCAGAAAAGAGCTATACGAATCATAACACATAACTCTCCAAGAACTTATTGTAGGACCCTTTTCAAAGAACTGCAAATACTCACAATACCATCACTGTATATTTTAAAAAAGCATTGTGTGTACAAGAGCACATATGAAAAATCTACGTACAAATGAGGACTGCCATAATTATAATACTAGAACTCGTAAGAATTTGTATGTAGATAGGGTAAGGACAACACAAACCCAAAAGCATGTAAGTTATTTTGGAATAAAACTTTACAATGCTCTGCCAGTGTACATGAAGGAAATAATAGATGAAGTAAAATTTAAGACTGAGCTTAAAAATTACCTTTTAAGCAAAACTTTCTATGACATAGATGAGTACTTTGATTGTGTGTAAATTTATTGCCAAAAATTTTTATTTATATGTATAAATTTGTACTTTTAAAAAATGCCTTGAAAGTGATATTCCATTATTATGTCTGTAGTACTTGTACTAGTATGATAACTTTGTTGTGACAATTCCTGCATCATGTAAATGATTTACAGGAAGATAATAAAATGAAATGACATGAATGGTCATGTGTGTGTGTGTGTGTGTGTGTGTGTGTGTGTGTTGCCTATTCTCATGAAGGCCTGTTTGGGCAAGCTTTGTTTGACAGTCTTTTTGTTGTGCCTATCTGCAACCCAGCCTCTCCACTATACGGTGAGTAGTAACTACATCGTTTTTATAATACTGACACCAGGAATTTGGGTAAGTATGACCTGAATAATCTCATTAATTACTTTAACCAAAGTTACTCATTCCAATTTTGAAGGAGTAAATACTATGTTAAGTGAAATGCCATCCATTTATTGTCTCAATCGGTACTAGTGCAATGAGTGCGAAGTGTGCTGTCGTTATTACTTCCACAATATAACCCCCCCAAAACACACACACACACACACACACACACACACACACACTGAATTTACCATATTAATGTCACTGGAAAGATGTTGTGGACATAAATAATTATATGATTCCAATTTTGGCTTGTTACAGAATTCCAAAATTATAAGCAGTCAGAGCAGTGTGTGCATTTACTTCTTAAAATTTTATTTAAAATAATGTTTTACATAATATTCGTATTCTTACTACAATCAATCAAAGAGGACATTATAAATGTCATATGCACCACCCACCCATCCACACACACACACACACACACACACACACACACATGCAACAATAAATTAACAAAACTTAACAAATGTAAAATGTACCAAAGGCAACAAAATCACAAATCAGAGTAAAACAAATGCGATGCTCTTTAGCAGAGTCTCACCAACAGTACAATAAATTTCATTAACTGTGGTTTCAAGAAATACACAACAATCTCTGAAACTAACATTTAACAAAAAGATAAAATAAGCTATCACAATACAATGACAACATTACATAACAAATTGAAACTGAATAATAAATTGAACAGCATATAGCATTTAACATGTTTCACATTTTAATGTAAGCACATACAATTCATAAATCTTTCATCTCATAACTGCTTTCTATTCATTTCTACTTTTAAGTACCTATGGCATTAAAAATGTGTGCTGTGTTTACTATTAAGAACATTTTATGAAATTGTGGCTAAGAACTTTTCATATATGCATATATCAAATCTTGTATAAATGAGTTCACACAAACATATGGCAGTGATCAGCTGTATTGTTCATGTACTTCAAAACTACACAGAGGTTGATTTGAAATAAAATGGCTTTTATTACATAGTACAATAGATTCGTATGGAAGCCATATTGTAAAATATTGTACAAATTGTTTTAAATTAAAGATTTGATAGAAAACGTCAATGCTTTCAAAACATTCTTGTTTTAATGGACTAAACATTGGTACTTGAAAATATCAAACATTCTGCTTCTCTCACTTCATTGCCGAGTATTTGTTTCTCAGTTGCTGCCATTTATAGGATCTTTGTTACATCATCTAAAACACAGTTAGTCAACTTTAATCAGAAATGTGTGCGCAGCACAGAATTAGATAATGAATGTATCCCCGAAAACTTTCTTACTTATATATAAGTTTTCTGCTATATAATATTTTTCATGAGTTATTTTCCACTCAGGTCCTACAAAGATAATGTACACAAAAATAGCTACATTTAAATGTGTCTCACTCTCAAGCAAACAACACAAATAAAAAGAGAGAGAAGAAATGAAAAATTTTTTTAAGCTTAGTTAGAGCACTGAACCTGGACAAATAACATGTACTTTTGTTTTAAAAAATGAAAGGGATGTAGTAAATGGAACAGGTTCAAAATTTTGCCAACTAGACCTGAAGACTAATAATGTAAGCTGACTTCAAATATCTTTCTGCCACTCGTTTTCCATATCTTCAAATGTTGTGCAGAGAATAGTGTCATTTGAAATAAAAATTCCCAATTACACTTATCTGATTGCATGTCATTTGCATTTGAAGTATACTGTGAAACAGATAATCTAATGTATAATGCTAAAAAACCATAAAGAAAAAAGAAACCAAAGCAAAAGCAATGTTACAAATGGGACTTCAAAATCTCACATGACATTTAAGGCATATTTAACAAACCAAAAATATTTTTGTTAGTATGAACACAAAAATACTGACAAACGGAAACAAAAACAACATTTTCTCTGTACCTCCATTACTGCTTTGCATGCATCTGTACATATTTGCCGTAAAGTAGTAAATTTTGTTTGTTGGTCTCCATAAACACAAATACTTATTGGTGAACATATGTTCTGATTTATAATTTTGTATTTTAACTTTAACAATTATTTTAATAACAACAACAATGATGTGATATTATATATAACTATGAATTTTGCACCAACTCTCCTATATGTGGTTTACAGCTGTGAAACAGGAAGTTAAGAGATCTGGAACAGTAACTGTACTTGATTTTCCACAAATTATGGTAAATGATGTACTGTTCAGCCTGATTTATAATAAATTAAAATTAAATTCATTTCGATGGAACTTTAATTTTTAAACATATACAATCTTAAAATTTTTGTGTTCGTTTGCTAATAACATACATAAGTAATATGGCAATATTCCCAGGTGTAACTAAATAACCTCGATGAAACATTCAAGTATGTAGAAGGGTCAAAATAATGCAATAAGTATTTTCTCATTTCTATCCTGTTTCACTTTTAAATGGTAATTGGGCATATGAAGTTTGGACGAAATATTTTTGAAACTATGATATGTAACAATGTGTTTTATATAAAAGTTAAAATGTAATTAATAATCTTGAAAACTGCGTAATCAACTTTGTTAAAATAATTTTAAATTTTGGAAAATACACCACCAACCTTAATTAATTTTGAAAAAGAGGATATTTTTGTTACAACATGAATTAAAGAAGCTTTCGCACCACATCCAACTATGTACAATAAAGCCAGTTTCTAAGATCTCATTTTTGAGAAATAAATCAACGAAAATAATTAATTTTTGAAAATATAATGTAACTAGATAGATAAAATATCTACTCACCAAGCTCCAGCAGGAGAACACACATATAAAAGGTATCACAGGAGCTATCAGAGCCAGTGGCTGCTTCTTCTGGCAGAAGAATTGAAGGAGAAGGAAGTAGGGTGAAGGAGAAGAAGTGGTAAGGCTTAGGAAAGGTTGTAGAGTTTGGAAAGGTCATCCATAACCCCAGGTCAGGGGACATTTACAGGACAGGATGAAAAGGAAAGAACCCGGGCTTCTGGGTAGCCTTTCTGGACTCTATGCCTTTTTGTAAGCCTCACCTGTCCTTTTCTTTCATCCCTCTTCCTTCCCCTTCAATCCTTCTGCCAGAAGAAAGAGCCACTGGTTCTAAAACTTCTGTAATACCTTTTATAAGTGTTGTCTCCTGACGATGCTTGGTGAGTAGATTTTTTATCTATCCAGTTACATCACATTCTTGGGAAATAATCTTTACAGAATGTGCTGCCAGAGTATTTTCTACATATCTAAATAAAATATATAAACATTCAATATTATTTTAATTATTTGTTTCACTTTTTTTGTTTCATGTTTTAAATTGTTATTTTACATTTTAAATTCCTGTTTTTAGTTACTATTTTATACAACTGTATTCTGTTAATTGAAAATAATAAATAACTCACTATTACAAAACAAAATCATTACATTAATGGTCATCTGCAAATAAATCCTTAAAACATTACTTTTTTTAATCTGTGCACATTAAATGAATGAAATTGTTCACATATAGCACATGACAGACAAAACAATATGAAACAAAATTCAGCAGTATTCTCAAGCTGTGGTGAGTGATCCTCTAAACATCCTGATTTGTGCCAAGCATATTTCAGTACACTGGAAAACCTTGGCGATGAGAATTGATTACATCCTAGTGACTGCAGCACGATTATATTGCTTCTTGAATGAAGATTGATATGGTAATCCTTCAGTAGCACTAGATCTGAAAATCTTCTCACAACACTAAAAGCCATATACTTCCAATGGCTGTATCTGTGCTCTTGAGTCTTTTGGGATTACCAGATGAACAAGTTCCTTGTCATCAGGTACACTGCTCAAAATGTTTTTTTCTCACTAACCACCCCATTCCCATTCTTTTAAAAGAATCTATTTGAGAGTTTGGACTTACAATTCAAGAATCACTTGCTGATACCTGAAATGTTCTAGTGACAGCATCAAAATCTGGTGAACTAACATCTGACCATGTAAAACGATATCTGACAGAAGTTTTCTTTCACTGTGGGAGAAACATCTGTACTATTGTTAGATTGTTGGGGTGGTAATGTGGAAAAACTGTTTTGAGCATAGTACCTGAGGACAAGGAACTTGTTCATCTCATGATCCCAAAAGGCTTGATGGGACAGGTGCAGCCAGTGCATGTATGCGGTATTCGATGTTGGAAGAAGTTTGTGAGAAGATTTTCAGATGTTGTTCTGCTGAATGACAATGATGTCTATCTAAACTTGGGACACAATATAATCAAGTTGGAGTCACTAGTACATAACCAGTTCCTGCACCAAGGTTTTCTAACGTTCTGAATTGTGCCAGTACAATTCAGCATGTTTAGAGGATCACCTCTCACGATTTGAAAATCCTGCTGAATTTTGTTTTATATTGTGTTGTCTGTTGTGTGCATTATGTGAAGAAATTTCATGCATTTTATGTGCACAGTGTAAGAAAAGTAAGGTTTGATGCAGTTTTTTACAGATAATCATTACTGTAATGATATTGTATCACAATAATGAGTTATTTATTAGTTTTACTTAACAAAATAAAAGTATGTGAAATAGTAAAATTAAAAAAAACATGAATGTAAGACATAAAATAACAATTTAAAACATGACACAAAAATAAATAAAACAAATAATTAGAATAATGATGAATATTTAGATATTTTACTTAGGTATATTGAATATGCTACACAGCTTATTTTATAAATCAGCTTTATTACACGTGAATGGATGTAGCATGGAAGCTTCTTTAATTTATCTTGTAACAAAAGTTTACATTTTTCAAAATTAATTAATGGTGGTGGGGTATTTTCCAAAATTTCAAATTATTACGTAAGTTGACTATATAGTTTTCAAGAATGTTAATTACATTTCAACTTTTATATGAAACACATTTTTTTTTATATATTATGGTTTCAAAGATATTCCCTCCAAACCTAATACACCAAATTACCTTTCTGGGTGTGTTTTATTTCCTAAAAATAAAACTGCCCAAAACTGAAAAAAACATGTATTGTATTATTTTGACCCCTCTACATACCCGCCAAGTTTCGTCAATACTTTTAATTACAGCTGGAAAGTTGTCTTATAAGTTTAAGTTACATATACGAATGTGTACACATAAATCATACAATAGAAAATCCAGGACGGGATGCAACAATATTATGAAAAGGAAAGTTGCTACTCACCATATAGTGGAGATGCTGAGTCACAGATAGGCACAACAACGCAACTCACACACATGTGACTGCAGTCTCTGGCAGCTGAAGCCAGACAGTGAGCAGCAATGCATGATAGGAGAGGCGACTGGATTAGGGTAAGGAGGAGGCTGGGGTGGGGAGGGCGCGGGATAGTAGGGTGGGGGTGGGGAACAGTGAAGTGCTGCTGGGTAGCATTCAGGGATGAGATGGAGAAAGGATAAGCCAGCTATGCATGGGCATTCCCCTCATAACTCAGTACCGCCCAGGATTGGAGCAACTGAATTACATTCACCACCAGGGTTTTGATTACCTCTCACTGTGCCCTGAAATGAGAAATGTCCTGCCCACTACACTTCCCACCCCTCCCACAATGGAATTCTGCCGTCCACCAAACCTACACAATATACTCATCCATCCCTATGCAAGCCCTGGTCCCAAGCCCTTACCCCATGGCTCATATCCCTGTAACAAACTTAGATGCACGACCTGTCCCATACATCCTCCCACCACCACCACCTACTCCAGTCCAGCCACAAACATCACCTATCCCATCAAAGGCAGGACCACCTGTGAAACCAGTCATGTGATCTACAAGCTCAGCTGCAACTAAAGTGCTGGGAGGATGCATGACAACCAACAAGCTGTCTGTCTGCATGATTGGCCACCCACAAACTCTGGCCAAGAAACAAGTGGACCACCCTGTTGCTGAGCATGTTGCCCAACATGACATCCTTCAATTCAATGACAGATTCACAGCCTGTGCCATATGGATGCTTCCCACCAACACCAGATTTTCTGAATTGTGCAGGTGGGAACTTTCCCTGCAATATATCTTATGTTCCCATAACCCTCCTGGCATCAACCTTCATTAGTCATTGTCCTCACCCATCCAGCCCCTTCCCTGTTCCCATTCCAGCACTACACAGCCCTCATTCCACCATCACACCTAGTCTTTTTTTTACTTCTCTCCTTTTCCACTACCCCCTCAACCTCCATCTCTCCCCTACCCTCCGTCTAACCTCCCAACTAGGCATAGCTGGCTTACCCTCTCTCTGTCTCGTCTCTGAGTGCTCCCCAGCAGCAATTCACTGTCCCCCACCCCCATCCTACTATCCCTCCCCCTCGTTCCCTCAGCCTCCTCCAACACCCCCACCCAGTCACCACTCCCATCATGCACTGGCTTCAGTTGCCAGAGACTGCAGTTGTGTGTGCGTGAGTTGCATTTGTGTGAGTGAGTGTGTATATATCTGTCATCTATTTTTGATGAAGGCCGTACTGGCCAAAAGCTTATTTGTGACAGTATTTTTGTTGTGCCTATCTGTGACTCCGCATCTCTGCTATACGGTAAGTAGCAGATTTCCTTTCCATAACACTGTGTGTACATAAATCTTATTCAGGTTGTTAAGCTTCAGTTTTTTATGATACTGACATGAAGTAACCTTTTTATGACTTTTTTTAAAATTATTATTCAAGCCATGAGTGGTTTCACACACTTATAATAAAGTATTATAAAGTGCAGGGCACAGTATGTAGTGTTGACAACACTTAGTGTGCTGCTTTGCTTTGCGAGGAATAAAAATTTTGGTTAGGCTTAGTTTTGATGGATAAGAAACTGATTAGCAGTGTAAATGCACACTGCACATGCCTAGTTATTAATTGGCAGGTTCAAAAACTGGATGCTACACACACACACACACACACACACACACACACACACACACACAAAGAGAGAGAGAGAGAGAGGAAGAGGGGGGGGGGTGGGGGGGGGGGCAAGAGAGAGAGCATGTCCATTTCTAATAAATTTAAATGTCTTCTAATCTTGCCAATTAAGAGAGACCCTAACCAAAACAAATAATTTCTCACTTATTAATTAAAGCAGCAACTAATATGATGCTAATGTCATGTACTACATAATATGTGCTTACAGTTGTCTAATGACAGAGATAGGTGCCCCAATCATGGCTTGAATAGAGAAAGGAATTCCATGAAATAGTGATAGTTGGTGCTGTATTTCATCATACATTACAGAAATCACTCAATAATATTCTATCACAGAATTATGGCATTTAATGCACCTTGGCAAAATCAAATGAGCTGTTCCAGTACAGCTCAAAATGTACACAAGTATCCTTCATTACAGATAACTTGATTTGCAGACACTATAATAATAATAATATAGCCAAGCTATGGTGTGGAACTTAAAATGTCGAAGTCCTGCCAATGTGATTTATTGCTTTCTTTTTTATTTCCTTTATGTATAAATATCAAAGAAAATGATTGATACTTGCTTCAATTATAAAGCATATGGCAGTAATTTAAAAAATTGGAAATGGTACCCATCACTCAATTTGAGTGACCTGTTTATGTTATTTGGGAGACTGATTTGGTATTACCAAAATTTTCTTTAGAACAAAAATCCTTTGTAACTTTTCAGCTTATTAATGATTTGGCATAAGTTTACAAGTGTTCTTTTGAGACTTACAAAGGAAGTTTATTTTTCATTGCTGTCATGGATGTTAAGTCTGAGCAGTACTATATCATTATTCAAACAAGGTCAAAAATTACAGAGGAAATAAAAAGAAACAGAAGCAGCATACTGATCAACAGAAAAGTAGAAAAACATGTGGACAGTGGGGAAAATAGGAGAGAAGAAGCAGTATAAAGTTGAACAAAACAGGAATAAGATGAGTGTCATATTTAAGTCTGTACAATGGTATGGCATATGTGTTGTGTTTTTAAGCAGAAAAGATGGCATAGTAACAAATAACATGAGCTAATTATCAGACTAAATGAATATTGCAGTAATACCTTCTGTTGGTACATTAGGATGGTTCTAATGGATGCTAGAGGTAATTACCACTATGTATCAGTCATTCTTTCAGGCACCTCTACATTTGAACAACGCAGTTCACCATATAGTGTATGACTGAGAATAGATGTTACCATTCTGTCGTCATTTGGCCCCCTTCTTATTCAATTTATGATTTGAGAACATACATTGTGATTTAGGTACAGTAGGTATAAAGTAAATTGCTGGCAGAATGTGCAGGTAAATAGCAGAGATATGTGGGCAACACAGAAGAAGGGTAAAATAGACAGAATATTTGAAAGTTAGATGTAATGTTGTAGAATATTTCATGGATTTTTCTGTAACAACAAAATTTTATTCTTGAATGTATGTAATGCAAAGTGTGGCTTTCTTGTAATGTAGAATGTTCTAGAAGTTCTAGAATTTTCTACAAATGTACCAGAAACTGTAGAGCCTATGTTCTCCAAAATTTTGCCATTAAAGGCATATAATGTCTCAAGCAAGATCACAAAGAGACTCTGCAGCTTGAAGAAACAAAATCAAAGAAGAAAGAGGACTTACGGTAATATGATCTGAGAGGGAGTACAGTGACTAAGAGGAAAAAGAAATAAAGAACAACATTGAGATATCACAAAAGAAACAAGAATTAGAGTATGTTCGAGTCAAAACAGAGTATCCTGTGAACAACAATAACTGCAGAAGGAAAGGAACAAAGGAAGAATGATAACATTTAATTAAAAGCAAAGAGGCAAGCATCAAGGAATTGCAGGTCTGAACTTGGAGTGTTCTATTATAATCCCATGAAACAATACAGTCAACATCCAAATGCCACCACCAAAAAAAATGGACACGTCAATACTATGGTACAAAGAAATTCATGGGCAAGACTCCAGAAACGCACTTGATAAGTAAATGTTATGATAAAATGTTAAAAAATTGACTGATGAAAAGTATTTAAAGAAGCTTTTCTTTAATAATAACAAAAACTCTTTTATTCAGTATTAACCATTGTCTCTGCCTAGTGTGGTTAAATGAAGCGATCTATGAAAAGTATTGGATTTGACAGCAGTGCTGCAAAGCTTGAAAGACTGCTACTTTGATTTGCAAGGAGAGTGTATAGTATTTAATTTCACAATATATGAAGATTATAATCTTGCTGAGGACTTTCCTTGTTGATTCATTGGCAGTTGGGTACTGAGTCACCTGTATTCCCTTATTAGGGATTTTGATGACAGAGTGAAGACTGGGAATTATGTACTGCATTAGCTGCACTTGTGTTCATCATAACAGACCCAACTGCCACAAAAGCTAGTTTGTGATGCCAGAAACAAGCGAGCACATGGTACCAAGTTGAATATCAACAAGAAATTCACCAAAGAATCAGGGATTTATTTGTTGAGTAAAACATATCAAATAGAAGCAAGCCATTGTGAAAGAAAATATAGTACCTTAAGTTAAAATACAAAAAATGTTATCAAGTTTCAAACCAAATCAAGGATCACCACGTAGTGCAACATTTAATGCTCAAATCACAATTCTCCACTATTACTTTGCTACTCAAGTTTTTCTCCCCCCAAATTTTCCTTCTGTATATTTTTCTTCATCAATTGCAGAAAGTGCTCTTGCTTCTGGAAGATCAAAATTCAGCTACGGAGTGAATTTCACAGTAAGACTTACCCTCATAACAACCATTTATATATCCATCCATGACCATTCTTACTGTGAAACAGGACACAGTACACATATATCTCTGTGGAACACAAGCATGAAGGAATACACACTTGTTATTTTCTTATTCAGCTGTAATTACTGATTCTACTAATGCATTTAATGATAAATAATTCTTACAGAAGTTTTGCGTGTAACAATGCCAAAAACATCCGCTGTTGCCGGACTGGATACACATATTTCTCTGTGGAATACAGTGAATGCACACTTGTTACTTTCTTATTCAGCTGTAATTACTGGTTCTAGTAGTGCATTTAGAGTAAATACTGCTTAGAGAAGCTTTGTTTGAAATAATATCAAAATCATATTGTGTTGCCAGTAATAATTTTTATTAATTTGATTTATCTTGCATGCAACAGGTTTTGGGAAATATTTCTTATTTTCAATGGAATTTCACTATTGATAGCTTAAACATGATATTGCTTTACATGAGCTGCTGCATCAATCTGATAAATCCAATGTTTTAAATAGATAGATGTATAGAGTTTAAGTTCTTGCATGTAGTTAATTACAACAATGGGACAGTTTTGTATTGAACTGTTAATCACATCTGCACTTTCAATGTTTGCATTTGCATCTTTCCAACTGAGCTGCTGAAACGAGCCTCACACACCAACTAAATAGGTCAGCCTCTCACTAACTCTCTTCCTTTTCTCTCAAATTGTGCTCTGAAAAATATTACCTGTGTCAGAAACACTACGACAGGCAGAATTTATTTATAAGTTGAAAGTCTGTCCAGATAAATTCACAATATTTAGATTTTCTTTTGGTCACAGTCAGTCTTTTGTGGGACTATCATAACTAGGGTATGAAATAAAAAGCACGATAGACTGTCCAAAACAATGAGGGCAGCTGTACAGGACAGATGAGTACCAACTCAGTACTGCTGTTTTATGTATTAAATACAAAATGTTATTAGGGAACACTAAACCTGTAAGAATAAAAATAGTACCTATGAAATTACTTGTTAACTGTCCTGTGTGTGATGTCCAAATGAGCAGAACTCAAGACACTGAGAAAGATATTACTGTTATCGATTTTTATATTACTCAGAAGGTACCAGCCAAGAAAAGGACAGAATCCCATACTGAAATGACAACATAAAAAAGAAAGAAACAAATCACATTGACTGACCAATTCTGTAAATGAAATTTCTCTTGCATCTGGCTTCCCCAGTATTAGTTATCACTCAACATTTTAGATCAACAAAGGCTATCAGCTCATAATGTGAGCACTTGCTAGAATGGCATGTCTAACAAAAATACTTTTGTTGTGGCATGTTTTAAACAGCTTTGTTAACAAAATTTATGTTTGTATTGAAGCACAGCTCCCAACATTTTCTCCCTGGTAATCTGAGAAATCAGTGACACTGGTATTTTTATTCCATGCTAGTTCTTTGATACATCCTATGAAATGTGATGAAAATAATCCATTTGATAATTCTGTTACAGATTCTTCTCCAGGAAATCCACCTGAAAGACAATCATGCCAGATGTAATCATTAAAGCCCACGGTGTGATACAAAACATAAACTGTTAATGATTGCTGGCATATCAAATTACACATGTTAACATGCTTTAAGGAATATATTTGAGAGCCTTCTCATATTGTGGTTAATTTTCCATTGTCAAGATACGCATCAGCTCACAACAGGATAAACAATTGTTCTAGTAACTTATTATACGTTTGTGTTGGTGTCAAAAACCTGCAACAATGATGGTTGAGAGGTTTTTGAACAAGTTATTTATATACTTGAATGAATCTTTTAGTCTGTAATGGAGTGAATAATATAATACCTCTTGCCAGATTAAAACTGAATGCAACACTGGGGTATTAACCTGCACACTTGGCTTTGCAGATAATCTCTTACTGACTGAGTTATCCAGTCACATATCATAGCCTGACTCAAAACATTAATCTTTCTGTTCCTTTCTCTTACGCTTTCCAAACTATACAGAGGCTCTTAAGCATACTTTGTTGGACTAACTCCTCCAAGAGAAAAGATATTGTGGAGAGAGGCTTACACAAATCCTAAAGGTTATTTCTAGAATGTATTATTCACTGTGGAGTGAAGTATACAGAAGCAACACGAACTTTGCAGAAGAGTGGACATTTATAAAATAAATATCTTCAGTAACACATTGATCAAGAATAAAGAGCAAAATGCCCTTATCTCTTATTTTAAGCTAAATGAGTCTCTCTGCAACTTACCCAGATAGAATATTCCATCTGTGATTAGAAATTTTTTGCTGCCTTCACCTTCTTCTGTTTCAGAATGAATAAGCTGACTGTCAAACCATACAGTGATGTTCCTTGGACTAAGGTCGATCTCCAAAGTATGCCAGGTGCCATCAGCAGCTACACCACCAGAGACCAGTAACAGTGTACGGTTTGTAGTGGGATGTCCCCATGCAAACTTTAACAGTCCTTCTTCTATGCCAATACCCAAATACTCTTGTCCCTGAGGCATCATAAGTGATATAACACAATAGTGAACTTACAGATATCAGAAACAGGTAAGTCCAAAATGATACTTAACACCAAGGAAGCAGAAGAACATACATATCGATAAACAGTAAAAACAGGAAAAAATGCAGCAAAATTACCAGAAACATGAAAAAGCCATACTTAGGAATGGTAAGATAAGTCATTTCATTCACAGCAAACAGGAATTAATGATTATGGAAAAGAAAATTTACTTCAAACCTCAGACCATGTAGAGTGAAACTTTCCCCCTAACAACTTATTTCTATTTTTATGTCCTGTTTTCCTTTATTATTGTAAGAACTAACCTATTTATGTCTTGGTTTTTACTTATTTATTTATTTTTTATTTTTTACTTCTGAAGATTTACCGCCCAGTTTGAACTGCACAATATGCTGAACAAAGGCAACATGTCCTTTTGATACTTTAAATCTGTGTGAAGTTGTTTTTCCTGGTTTACTGTATCTCATTTTCTGTTGTAACTTGTTGTCATTAAATAATGGTACACATATGCACAAATGTGAATAGCTTTCTGAAATATTCACTTGTGTAGTAAGAAAACTATTAGTGTAGAAGGTCTTGATCTTTTAATGTCGGAGTGTAGCGAGTTTTTATTTTGTGTTCAAGATCTACATCTCGACTCTGCAAACCACTGTGAAATCTGTGGAAAAGGTCTCTTTCCACTGTGACACTTATCAAGGCTTCTTTCTATTCCATCTGAATACTGAGTGGGAGAAGAAGGGTTGCTTAAATGACGCTGTGCATGTTGTGATCAGGCTAATCTTGTCTTTGTAGTCCCTACACATACGCTGCTTAAGGGCTTGTAGTATGTGCCTAGATACCATACTTAAAACTGGCTCCTGAAACTTTGTAAATAGGCTTTCATGGAATAGTTGGCATCTGTATCCAAGTATTTGGAAGTTCTAGTATTTTGGCATCTTTATGACACTCTCCCATTCTTGCTGCCCATTTTTGTATACATTCAGTATCCCCTGTTAGTCCTATTAGGTATGGGTCCCACACAGTTGAGCAATATTCTGGGATGGGTGGCACAAATGTTTTGTAAGCAATCTCCTTTGCAGCCAGACCCATTATCGTACCAATGAACCGAAGTCTGCCGGCCCCCTTACCTATGACAGAGCGTCATAGTAATATTCCATTTCATGGCCAAACAAATTGTTACACCAAGGTATTTGTATGTGTTGACTGATTTTCACTGTGAATCACTGCTATTGCAGTCATATAATACTATGTATGGAAGTGAAACATGGATGATAAACAGTTCAGACAAGAAGAGAATAGAAGCTTTCGAAATGTGGTGCTACAGAATGGGTGCTGATGACCACGCTGTTTAGCGCCCGTAAACCTCAAACACACACACACACACACACACACACACACACACACACACACACACACACACACACACACACTGCTACAGAAGAATGCTGAAGATTAGATGGGTAGATCACATAACTAATGAGGAGGTATTGAATAGAATTGGGGAGAAGAGGAGTTTGTGGCACAACTTGACTAGAAGAAGGGATCGGTTGGTAGGACATATTCTGAGGCATCAAGGGATCACCAATTTAGTATTGGAGGGCAGCATGGAGGGTAAAAATCATAGAGGGAGACCAAGAGATGAATACACTAAGCAGATTCAGAAGGATGTAGGCTGCAGTACATACTGGGAGATGAAGCAGCTTGCACAGGATAGAGTAGCATGGAGAGATGCATCGAACCAGTCTCAGGACTGAAGACCACAACAACAACAACAATACTATGGTTTTGTTTTGTGAAGTGTATAATTTTACATTTATGTTCTTTTAAAGCACTCATTGCAGCTCTTTAAAAATGTTATCAAGATCTGATTAAATATTAGTACTACTTTTGTCAGACAATACTATATTTTTCAGACAGTTTAGTTTGTGTTTGATCTCTAGAAGCCATTTACAGTGTGGCAATTATTGAACTATATGAAAAAAAAGGAAATTAGTTACAAACTACGGCATGAACAGAATTTATTCAACATGTAAATGTCGCTACAGATATTCAGATTTAAGTTATGACATGTTCGATATGACTGCTATCCTTGGTGATAGTGTGGAACAGATGAATAGCGAAATTCTGCATGACCTGCTGAAGTGTGGGAACATTGATGCTGTCGATGACCTCCGGAAATACTTTCTTCAGCTCAGCAATGGTATTGGGGTTATTGCTGTACACCTTGTCTTTCATATAACTCCAAAAAAAGGAGTCTTATTATTCAGATCTGGAGAATACGGCGGCCAATCGAGTCCTGTGCCAGTGGCCTCTGGGTATCCCAGAGCCAGAATACAGTTCCCAAAGTGCTCCTCCAGGACATCAAACACTCTCCTGCTTTGATGTGGCTGAGATCTGTTTTGCATGAACCATACCTTGTCAAAATCAGGGTCACTTTGGATTATAGGGATGAAATTATCTTCCAGAACCTTCACATACCATTCGGTAGTCACCATGCCATCAAAGAATATCACACCGATTATTCTGTGACTGGACATTGCACACCACAAAGTCATCTGTTGAGGGTGAAGAGACTTCTCTATCGCAGTCCCCCAAATCTGCCAGTTTTTCTTATTGATGAACCCATCCAAATGAAAGTGGGCTTCATTGCTAAACAAAACCATATTCACATCAAAGTCCTGTTCATCGATTCTTTGGACAATAGTGTTGGCAAAACGCAACTGCTGGTTCATGGCCCTTGGGTTTAGTTGCTGATGGGTTTGAATTTTGTGTGAGAAGAGATGCAGGTCATCAACAACAATTTGTTGCATTGTCTCCTGGTTGATTCCTACCTGTTGTACAGCTCATATGATCGATTTCCTGGGGCTGGTTTGAAATACAGCACATGTCTTCTCAATGTTTTCATGTGAATCAAATTCTTGATTGTTAGTACACTTGGACCAGTTGTCTTCAGTTTGAACTCGGTCTCAAACTTCCTTTAAGCCACAGTTGGGCTGTTGCTGTTCGCATAGTAGGCCTTCACAAGTGCTATACACTCAGGCATGCTGTACCGTGACTTTTTCATGTGCAAATGGCCGATAACAACAAGGTGTGTGCACATGTGCATATTAATTCCCATCATGCCCAAGAGCAACAGTGCAGGTTGAATGTCCTAATGCAAACCATTCAGAAGTTATGACAATTTTATTTCATATAATTCAATAATTGCCATCCTGTATATATGATATTGCTTCAATAATGTCAGTTATTGTGTTGTCTTATGATTTAGCCAGTAGTATTTAATGTGTTTTGGGTACAATAACATTACAGGCAATTTTTCTTTCTCTTTTGAAATAGTTAATGTAGTTTACAAAAAGTTAGACCACTCGCTTGCATACTGTACATGAGAAAATTTCACAAAAATGAGACTGCATAGTGTGACAACTCTTTTTTTAATTAACATTCTTGAGCAACAACAAGCTAAAATGGAAAATAAAAAGAAATACAGAAGGAAGAAAGATAGCTAATGTCTTCTGGCATTTTTAGAATTACATGACCTCAATATTCTGCGTAATATATGCAAAATGAGAAGGAATTCGGGAGAAAACATTATAAACATATAAAAGCCTATGACAACTGATGTAGAAATTGAACTGACGAAGGTCTACGGTGCATCATAATACACCCCCCCCCCCCTCCCAAGAATGAGGGCTTGGTTATCTCTTAGTAACACCACTTTTAACACTATGCTACTGGCTTCACTACAATACCCATCTCTCTGTGCCTCATACCCTTCACACTTTTTGCCTTGTCACTGTAGTAATATTCCTTACTTAGAAAACCATGTTCCCAAAGACTTACGGGCAGACTTAATCCAAATACCAAAATTTGGTTCCACTTGTTCTTTGATGTCAATTACGCATAATGAATGCTGAAGTAATTTTTGCTATTTGCAGGTAATGACACACTCCAGTCAACATTTCTCAAAAGTCTAATGCAGTGGACAATTCTCATCCCATGTGTGCAACATGTAGGTAACATCATCCTTTGAATGCCTGACAGAAGCTTGGGTTACAGGACTGTCCCTAACTCTTAGCCAGCCCAAACTTGAGCTCTGTTCCTAATGACTTCACAGTCACTGAGATATTTAATATTGCATTTTCTTCTTCCTTCCTTTCTGGAATTACATAAGATTCAGAGGTTTTATTGGTGGTGGTAGAAAAACGGAAAGAATAATTGATTTTTACAGCAGCACCTGATGAGTGAGCACAAAGCAGTGTATGTGTTACTCAGTCACTGCTGGAAATACTGATTATCCTTCAAGCTTTGATCTAAATATCAATAAATATCCTTCAACTGAGCCTCATGGTAACTTATCTGAAGCCATTCTTTCAATAGACAGCAACAAAACTGATAGGTAACACTAAAAGTTTCTCAGGTTGCCTTACGGGGAGTATGCAACATTAACATTGGGGGTGAAGTATGTGACAGGAGGATGGACGTGGTAATTTTGTACCTATGATTTCGGCAATGATGGTTAAAGTGATGCTCTGTTGAGACTGCATAAATTCTTTGATGGCTAACTGTAATTCTGGGCAGTTTGAGTAGAGTTCTGTGTAAAACATTAATTATCTCCGAAGGAGAATTTAAAACCCATATAAAATGGAGAATTTTATGGAAAGTATGGAGAAGTTATTTTATGCAATGAAAAGTGCAGGATCTTGAGAGAGGCTCCATTACCATAAGAGGGAAAACTGGCAGCACACATCTGTAGCAGAAAATCATGTGTTGATTGGAGATGTACCCAGTGAATAAAAAATAAATGAAGATAAATGTGAAGTTAGTACAGGTAACATGAATTTAGCTCACCCTGGAAAAGGGAATAATCCCACTGTCTAAAGCCATGGAAATGTAGAACATTGCTGTATAGATAGTAGACATCCACAGTGATAGCTAAAACCAGTTAAATTACACAATGAATGGCTTCTTTAATGTGAAAAGATATATTTTGAAGGAAGATGTAAATGTTTATGTCAGTGTAGGAGTACAGTTGCCTTCCGAGGAGCACAGAGCACATTGGGTATCCTTGAGGGTTTACATTGCGCAATATGTAGTGAAACAGTTTGAGGAAGGGATGAAACAAGTATAAATGAGTGATTTTCAGAAGCATAAAATACTTTTGTCTGCTGTTAGTAGGTATAAATTTGGATAAGTTTTACAGACAATGTGTAATCAACACACGCACACACACACACACACACACACACACACACACACACACACACACACACACACACACACAAGTTAAATATAAAATAAAAATATATTTTAATAGTATAATAAATTAATTCTATTTGATCTTGCTTTAGCAGCTTTAGCAGTTTTTGCATATTCTTGCTTCAAGTCTCTTGTACTTAATACAGTCTAAAAACAACTGAATAGAAGCAGTGACCTAATAAGAATGCCCTTAGGCATTTATAAAACATGAAAATGAAATAAATAACTTTGATTTTATGTGGGAGATCACTGTACATTTGTATAGCACTATTTATAGTAGAAGTTTTAAAGGCTGTTGTACTTACTGACTAGACACTGGGTTTATCTTTTTGCTGGTATCATGTTCATGTCCATTAAAGTTTTCTCACACACGCATGACCACCAACTCCAGCAGCCTGGGCCAGAATGTGGCTTCTGGAGTTGGCAGTCATGTGTGCATGAAGTGTACTTGCTTATGTGTACAAATGGTGTGTGTTTTCCTGTTTCTCTTTCGCTGGTTAACGTTGTGGCCAAAAGCGTTGTGTAAGTGTCTCTTAATTTTGAGTGTCTTCAACTTAATGTGTCTTCTTTGCAGAAAACACATTTCAATCACCACATTAAACACAAAACACAATGCATGAACTAATACAAATTCAGTTAAATCAGATAAAGTTTAATAGCTAGATAGAACAGCACTGGCATGTGGCATGTTATATGCTAACATGCCAACACAGAGAAACTTGTGTAAAACAAGAAAGAACCATAACTGGATGACAATCTGTGTTCATTATAATCTCAAGCAATTGTCTCAACTTGACAGTATAGGCTCTTATGCCATGAAAAAGCTTTACCAGAGTTTGAGAGAGATTACAATAAAAATTACTTTATAATATTTAACATCAACTCACCATTGAGCTCCATAGAATCATTCCCTTTGTCTCAATAGTGGAAAAATTTATGTATAAGTAACCAATTTCCATTTTGGTTTGCACGCTGAGTTCATTCTGTTTTGCACTTTTCCCACTTCCTTCAACAACAAGGTAGCCGTTCCCTCCAAAATGAGGCGATATGGTCATTACAGCTACAGAAAAAATGTACTGTTAATTGAGAAGTTTGATTTATGTTGTGGTAAAATACATGAAAACTTAGAAAAAAGTAACCTTCTTCACATGTTGCTCCTCCCCAGCCAAGGGGACAGGAACATTCTGCAATTGCTGAAGTTCTGTTCATGCATCGTCCATTGTTTTGACAGCTGCTTTCTGTACATGTTAATTGACTTTCACAAAATGCTCCTGTATAGAACTGTAAGAAATTTGCTATAGTATTTAAAAATACAAACAACTCAAACAAAAAAGTAATAATATTGTACATTAATCAACAGAAGCACTGTCTGATTTTAGGAAGGAAAAAGTATACCTTCTTGCAGCTGCAACGAGGTTGAGAGTACGGATCTAACCAGCAAGTCCCACCGTGTTCACAAACATCACCACCACATGGTGTTCCATCACAGTCAGCTACATTACGTGCTGCAATCATATTCTTTTCATCCAATGGGATTTTCTCCCAGTTTAAATAAACTCTCCTTATGCAGCCTGTAAATGGTTCTGGTAGTGTAGCCATTGCAGCATTTGGCAAGTTTGACAGATCTCCAGTACCTCCTTTAAATTAAGTAATATCAATTGAGTTCACAAATAAGTGAAATAGTCATGCATTAATGGTTTTCTACAAAGCTAAAACACATAAGATATATAATAACAATTCAATAACAGCCTGAACACCTAAAAAGGCCACTAACACACATTCACATGATAAAATCCACAGACAAATGATTGCCACGTAAGGGATTCTCAAGGGGCATTTGGATGAACAAGAATATTGCCACAAAATGTAGTGCGTACAGTTTGTTGCTGTGATTAGTGTCATTGGCTGATGTGCTGCAGGTCACTATTTCAAATCCAACCACCAGCAATTATTTGTTGTTTACTATTTACCATTTCTGGAAGGTTCTTGAAATATAAAAGGTTTGTATATTCTAGAATATTTGATTTTTGTATGAATATCAGCATTCTCGAATATCTGTATAAATATATGCACTCTCCATCAAGGAGGTAAGTTCTGTTCTGACTGTGTGTTGGTGTTTGTAATAAACTTGCTTTCAGTGCTAAGTGTTGTATCTCATTGACAACCTGTTTTCAGATTTGGACTTGAGTGTGTTTATGAGCAGACATTATTTGGTGTAAATGTTGAATACTTCAAAACATCTACATAACTTTGGGTCCAAATAGGCAATGTAAAAGCTATTGCCTACACTGTCAAGAACAGAAATTCAAGCAGTACATTGCTCCTAAGACCCACATATTCAGAAGACCAGCAGTAAGTCAACTGCACATGAGGCATTCATCCATGTTTTCCAGAGATGCTGGTCAAGACCCAACATAATGGCAAAAAGGATTTGACTGAGCTCTCAAATACAACAAGTAGGATGACATGATGCATTTGGTAACGTGTACTTTCATTCGCATGACACAGACCAGCAGTGGTTCTATAGCTAGGACAGATTCTAGGTCAAACTGAAGAAAATGTTTGGTGGCAAACTGCAGCAAGTCTGCTTGTGGGAGAACAAGTGAAGAACAGGGACCAACATCACAGGTAAAAGACACAGTCATATCTACAGGCTGTTTCGGCCCTACGCAATTATGAATCTGAATATAACATAAGCCAAACTAATTTTACACTCTACAGACTGCTTTGGCCCTATGCGATCCTGAATATGAATATGACATAAGCCAAACTAATTTTACACTTGATGAAAGGAGTCACAGAAGGTATGTACCAAGCTCTTCCAATAAAGAACATCATAACCCTTTTGGTAAAGAACATCTCAACAACAGTAATTCATCAAATGCTGCCAGTGAATTGAGATGGAAGGAGGGGGGTAGGGGTGGGGTGGTGGTGGAGGGGGGGGGGGAGAAGAAGAAGAAGATGATGATGCTGCTGATGAGAGTTTGATGGAAGAGGTATGATCAACTGCTGAAAGTGGTCTCTATGGCATTTGTGAATACATGCCAGAAAGTATGAGAAGAACTACAGCGGTGAATGGTATCCAGAAATGTTGAACAAAGTACACAAGACATAGCAGCCATTGATTGTTGACTCTGTATATTATTAGGAAGTAACAGAAATGTCAAAGAACAGATATACCTATCTTTAGCACCAATGTCTATCACTAGTCAAACATGCCGTGTAGAATGGACTCAGTCACAACCATCAAATGACTACCCAACATCGACCAGTGCACATCCGACCAACTCCTCCACCAAGTACAATGTCTCACAAAAGTACAGAAATTTGGAGGGTGCACAACAAACTGCCAGTAAATACGTTGTTTGATGACTACTATGCCATAAAATGTCAACCAGCACAACAGTCCTGTTCATGCCAGTCAATGGCAGACAAATATAGTCAACCTGTAGGATTAAGTGTATTGTTGTAACCTGGACAAAGTCACTCCCCATCATGTTGTAGCTGTTCCCTGTCACAGAACAGAGGAACCAGCCAGTCACCTAGCCACCAGCTTCAGGAAAACTTGTTGTATTTGAGAGCTCAGTGCCTCTGCCAGGCACTTAAGTGTGATTTGCTGAGTATCTATGTAGATGTAGAGCTGTGGAGGTGAGGTTGCCTCAGATGCAAATGCTCCACAGATGACAGTCACCAAGATGTCAGGAAATCTCATTGATTTCATCGCTGACAGTTATTCTGTCGAGGCACTAATTGAACTCAAGGGCTTTCTTTTCTGGAATGTCATAGGCTTATCACTGTCAGCTAAACAAGGTTATGCTTTGTAATAGGAAAGCAATTGGCCGAAAGTCACAAATGGTAAATACATCCAGTTGACTGGAGCATGTATTGCAAAAATAACTATTAGTGATAGAATATAGCTCTCCAAATTTGTCATTTTAATGGAATGTAGTCTTAATGTTATTCTCACATGGGATTTCCTGCAGGCATCACAAGCAGTCATGAATTGTGGAATATGAGACTTACAGACTGATGAAGCTATTCCAATGAGCATACGTAACAAAGAGTGTTCTGGTTGGTTGGTTGCTGTTGAGGACATTGTTATCCTGCCATCATCAATAAGATGATTTCCAGTTGCCTATAAAGAATCTCAGCTAAGATTAGAGCTTTTGATGAAATGAAATTCTACTCAGGCTTACAAAAGAAATCTACATACCAGTGATGATCTTAAGCATTGAAGGTGGTCCAGAAGAACTTTGGATCACTAATTGACATGTACAACTACAGTTCATCCTCATCCCCAAATGCACGTGCACAGTGACAGATGAACCAGTCCAGGAAGGGCAGCTTAGTGTCGTCAATGAAGAGTCATGCTCCACTACCACTACAGATAATGCGGTGGAGGAAGGTACTACCAATCTGGAAATAGGGTCTTGTCTGACTGAGGAACATTGTCAGCAAGTGATAGCCAGTATTGATAATCTTGAGACGCTTTCAAATCCAAAGTGGAGAAAAAACAGACCAACTGGCCCATAGGGAAACGTGTTACCAACACTGTGGACCATACGCCAACCACCCAGCACTCATATATTATGTCACCAGGTGAATGATGGATAATCCAGGAGGAAGTGGAGAAGATGCTGCCAGAGGACATCATTGAACCTTCAGAGTATCCTTGATCCTCTCCTGTGATCCTTGTGAAGAAGAAGGGTGGCACACAGCATTTATGTCAACTACCAACAACTGAACAAAATCACAAAGAAAGGTGACTATCTACTGCTGTGTATTGATGATACCTTAGGCTGTTTGAAAGCAGCAAAACATGCAGACACACTACAGCAAACTGAGGTTGATGAGGCTGACCATCAAAAACACAGCCTTCATAACCTCTGGTTGACTCTTTGAGTTCAAAATAATGCTGTTTGCATTGTGTAATGCTCCAGCCACATTTGAATGCGTGATGGACAATCTGCTCAGACACCTTAAATGAATGACATGGATTAGCTATGTGGGTGACACTGTCATTTTTTGAATACACTGAAGAACATCTAAGCTGCCTGACGACCTTGTTAAAGTGTGATCAGACTGCAGGCCTCCACCTGAATCCAAAAACATGCCCCTTTGCCACCTAAGACAAAAGAACTTTGGGCACCTAATGAATGGAGATGAAGTCCATCCTGATCTAGAGAACATAACAGCAGTTACAGATTTCGCATCTTCTTGGCACACTTTGTGAGAAATGTTTACTGTACCAAGGCGCACATTTTTCAAGGATTTTTGCTGGGAGAAGACAAATCTGCCTCAAAAGGGGCGCAAGAAAGATCTTTCCTTGCCCTTAAGGAGGCTCTCACACCTTCTTTGTACTCGCGCATATTCAGGAAGGTGCCGACAGGGTGGGAGCTTACACTTCCAGAGTACCCTCCAAGTCCAAAATGAACTACACTACTACTGAGAAACAGTGCCTTGCACTTGCTTGTGCTATCAACAGATTCTGGCTATTTTTATTTGGCAAACCATTCACTATTGTGACAGACCAAAATTCTCTCTGCTCAATGACTATCCTGAAGGATTCATCATGTTGAATAGTGAGATGGGTAATGAGGCTTCAGGAGTATGACATTGCAGTGATATACACCATAGTGATATACACAAGTGGATGCAAGCACAAGGACACCAACTAGACTTCAAGGAATCCTTTGGCAGAACACACCAGCATGGACGAAACCTCAGCCATCACTGAATTAAATGACACTTCAGCTGATCAGAGGGAAGATCTAGTGCAACTGAAAACCATAGAAGCCTTGAAGGAGAAGGATCTATACAAAGGATAATTCGAATTAATAAATGGAGCATTGTACAAGAGGAAATGGGGCAGATATTGTTGCTCATTATCCCAGCTCATCTACAGCCAGCTATAAGTATTTCGATGATGCTCCAACATATGATCTCCTGGGATTCATGAAGACTCATCTGTTAGAGACTACATGAGCCACTGCAAGGAATGTCAATGACAGAAGTGCACGCTGCAATTACCTCCTGGGATCTGGCAGCAATCTTATCTTCAGCAGCACCTTCCACTGAATTGGAACTGACCTCTTGGGGAAGCTCCCAAAGTCGACAAACGGGAATGCACTGACTACCTCACTGACTATGCTGTCACCAAAGCTGCGTCAACTGCCTACACTCCAGAAATTGCAAAGTTCATTATAGAAAACATAATTTGGAAGCATAGAGCACCACGTGTGATGACCTCCAATCATGGAAAAGTTTTACAGTTAAGACTACGGTCAGAGGTAATTTCATGTTGCGACTTCACCCACAACATGGCAAGTGCCTACCACCCTCAGATGAATGGCCTCACAGAACACTTTACACTCAAAACTATAATCTCAGTGTACGTTGATGTCAAACAGAGAGAATGAGATACAATACTGCCCATCATGATATTGGCAAACAACACAGTGAAGCAAGACACTACTGGCTGCACACCATTATTTCTGCTCCACTATGTGGTGTGGCATGTTGTTCATTCAGAATAATGTGTTACACTCCTCTATCTTAAGCTGATGATAGATGTTCATGTAAAATGTTGTTTATATAGTATTTAAGTAGAGAACTTTCCACTGTGTGTGCTTTGATTGGATGCCCTTGCAGATATGATGGAAGAAGGATGAGCACAGGACATCAGCGAAGTTTGACGGCGATCAAGTGTCTCCACTTGTTGTGGCAGTGTTGCTTATACTATGGTGTCATAGCTTGGTAGTGTTTTGGAAGGCACAGAACAAGAGGCACTGTTGATAATGAAAGCACCCAAAAACAGTTGAAATAAAGCTTAAGGGAAATGTCATTCCATTCTATTCTGTTCTGTTCTAAGAGTCTATTCAGAGATGTTGTTCTGGTCTACAAATTCACAAGTGATCCGTACACCCACTGTGCTACATGTTAATATATATCTGAGACAAAGTACAGAAGAGTTACTGAAAGATGTTTATGTCATTTAGTAGCCTGAATAGTTCAAAACTCTATTGCAGACCTTTACCCTCTGGAGAAAGTGAAGAAGTCACACAGCAAGAACTGGTGGCACTGCATAGCAGGTCCATTACATCATGAACCTTCAAGTCAGGTGACTGTATAAGAAAATAACTGAAGTAAACAACATGTATGAGTAGCATCAGGGTGACAGATCACTTGGAAGGTAACACATCTGTGCTAATCAGTGACACATCACATCTAGATCTAAGAGAGAAAGCTGAAGAAACACTAAACGGTTTATATGAGTGGGCAGCTAACAACAAAGTCATGCTTAATATTAAGAAAACAAGTGCTATGAACTTTTACATAAACAAAAAACCATATTATAATAACCTGAAGTTTGGTAGTGAAACCATACAATGGGTGGAAAGCACAAAATTTCTTGGCATGCAAATTGATAGTCAGTTGAAGTGGGAAAACCATGTAAAAATACTTCATAACAGAATCTCTACAGCATGCTATGCCCTCAGAGTTCTTACTTGAGCATTCAATATTTCATGTATTAGATCAGTATACTTTGCGTACATCCATCCTGTTATTAGTTATGGGATAATATTCTGGGGAATGAACAGGAAAAATATCAAAGCTATATTCAAATTTCAGACAAGAGCAGTACGTATAATGACCAAGAGTGGCAGCATAGCTCACTGCCTTGAACTTTTTAAAATGCTGGAAATTTTAACTGTCCCATGTGAATATATTTTTCAGAATGTTATGTACATTAAAAAAAAAAATTGGACACTATGTAAACAATGGTTCTGTACATGGTTACGAAACTAGGAACTGCAATAATTTGCATCTGGATAGAAAAAATAAAGTTAAAATGCAACAGAGTCTACTGTACAATGCCATCAAATTATATAATAAATTACCGCAAAACATAAAAGACATAGAGACAATCTCCTCCTTCAAAGAAAAACTAAAAAAAATTTTACAAAATAAAAGTTACTATACAGTAATGGAATACTTGAATTAAAAAAGGTTACTTAAAATCTGAAAGTACTGTGTTAAACTAAGTGGAGAAATTAGATTATTGTAAATTGTAAATTAGATTATAAGAAAATTTCACTGTCAACTACTGTGTAAGAAACAAATTTAAACTGTAAAATTGTCTATTATTCAGTGACGAAATCCATACATTGTAAACTGTTTCACGTATTAATAAAGAAATCAAATCAAATCAAATCTTCTTGGTGCAGTCCAGTTACAGAACAGTGACATTACATTCCAATGGTCATGAGGCTGACACAACAATGTCCATTTCCCATTTCAGCCAGACATTGCTCAGGATGACTATGTGAAGCACCTCATCACCAGTACAAAAGAAAAAAGGTGCCTGGCTAACATACAGACTCTGGATGCCCGGGAGAAACACCGAGAGCACTATAATGCCAAGTGCTGACCAGTGAGATAGAGCCTAGGAAACATGTTACAGAGTTTTTACCCCTGTGTGGAAAGCACGACAACTTGGAAAGTTGCTTAACACTACTTTGGCCCATATCATATCCTTCATCAGTTTCGGAACTTCATACATGAAGTCGAGGATTATGATCCTTCATTGAGAATACAAAAGCAGAGAGATGCTGCCCATGTCATCCGTATGAAGCTCTATTACAGTCCAAAGGTGCAGATCAATAATGGGAGGTTCATGAGAATGAAAGACCCTTTTGACAAACATGATGCTTCAATGGGAGGGACTGATGCTCATCATAGCAAAAAGTATGTGACAACATGACCAGAATGTGAGGATCCCTCAGAGTTGTCCTACAGAGGACCATTGACAAGATCTGGATTCAGGGTGCTATAGCTGGTGCCAAAGAGAATTTTGAAACAATGGAACACTGTTTCTCTGGGAGAGTGAGCAATGTCACAAAATGTGGTGCACACAGTGTGGTGTAGTCGTTACAATAGCTGGCTGAGATGCTGCAGGTCACCAGTTCAACCACTACCACCAGCAATTCCATTTTATTTAGAGCTTACCACATCTGGAAGATACATGAAATATGTTATATTTGAATATTCTGGAATGTTCAATATTTGTGCAAGAACTAGCCTTCTGGAATATTTGATGTTTGTATAAACAGCTGCAACCACCATCCAGCAAGTCAGTTCTGTTCTGACTGTGCATTGGTGTTCACTAAAAACTTGCTTTCATTGATAAGTGTTGTATCTCATTGATGATCCTGCTTTCAGTTGTGGAATACCGTAGAAAGCAAATACAATTTGGAGCATTATTTGGCATGAAATTAATAAATGTTGTAAGGCAAATGATCTTCAATGCCCTGATGCAGTAATGTCTGAGCATATGATGTTAGAATCAAACTGTTGGCTAATAAAGACAATGAATTCTTCCTAACAGTAGCTGGAAACACAAAGATAAAAATGGACCTTGAAAAGAAGATCACTTAGAGAAATGGCGGCAAGGGATAAGCAAAATCAAACTTTACCTTAGTGTGTTCAGCTGGGGCTCTTATTTAACAAGCTGGAGATGCTGTTCTGGCAGCTTTGAGGAGACAGGGTGCAGCCAACTGAGGAGTGTGGTACATGTTGGAAAGAAAAATGTCTGCTCTCTGGGATGCAACACATTGAAGCATTCCAGAAAAAATTGATATGGTCAGTCTTGCTTACATTATTTTTTCATCAAGTGACTCTCCACACAATCGTGATAATGAAAGCTGCAGGAGACTCTTTAAGTATTAATGTATGAACTAAAAAAAAGGAAGAATCCCTAACAGAAGGGTGAATCAACAGGGTGTATACATGGACAAGAAAAAAAAATTTCCAGTTAAAAATACATTTTCACCTGGGCGAAAATACCAGGGTGTCTACGTGGACAAGGAAAAAAAATTCCCGGATTTTTCCCTCCCCGATTTCCCGGTTAAAAACACAATTTCTCCCGGATGAAATTACGTTTAAAGCGGGTGAAAATACATCCGTGTTAAGCAACAGCATACTTTCCCTCGGAGCTGTAAAACCTATCAGTCCTTTGAATAGTGAAGGTCTTATACTGGCTGAGGACATCCCAGCACTTTAGAAAACAGGAAAAAACAATGCGTTTGGAAAGATGTTTGATGCGAGACAATATGGACAGATTTTATTTTCGTATAGCGAAAGTATATACACAAATTCCACAAGTTACAGCACGGTAGCTTCCGAAGCCTTAAAATAGAGATAGCGTTGAGCGATGCACTTTTGTCAGCCAGTCATAGCTCATGTCACGTGATCTCGCTAGCGAATGACAGCAGTTATTCAGAGCACGAGGCCTATGAGAAAGACAGGCCGCGGCGCGTACGTTACGAACGTAGGCCGATCTCGCTCAACTTAGCAAAGTGCGTTTCTACACTGGTTAACGTAACTAAATGTGTATGTGTGAACGAGAATTCCATCGACTATTGGAATCCACTATTATTAGTCCTACAATGATAAGAAGTCCATAGGCCTACTAACAGGGTCTAATTTGACAATTAAAATTATACCAAAATGATTACCAGTTGCGTTAGGCACCACATCTTCTATGAAAGGAGAACTGTTACGAAGAAGAGACTAAATACTGTAAACAAGCGGTTATAGCATATCTATCAAGAAATGATTTTAAATTTTGTTGTACGAACAGTAATCAGTAAGATTTCATAATAACGGATTCCAGTACTAGATGAAATTCTCGTTAGTATGCACGCATCCGGTTGCGAGTTAACAGATTTTATTCGCATTTTGCCTGCTGAGTTAAGGGAACTAGGGAGCTGAGGCCGTTCTTTGTGACGTACGCACCGCGGCCTGTCTTTCTCGTGGGCCTCGATCAGTGCATAAGACATGTTATGTACTCAACCACTAGCAGCATCATTGTTAAGTAGCACGACCATACAAAGACGAAAGGTTATGGGTTAAAGTAATGTAAGTACACTATATCTTCACGAAAAGCTGAACTTTTACATATAATATTGGGCATTAACAATGTTTTGCTGTTTTTTCTCGAAGGGCGTGGTTAGGCAGGAACCTAAGAATGCTTCAGAAACTAAACTGCTGTATTTGATGCATTTCATACATATACTTTCGTATTACGCAAACATGCAGTCCAAATGCCGATGCGAATCAAAGATCTTTCCAAAACGCGTTGTTTTTTGCTGGATTTCGTTTCCTAAAGTGCTCGGAAGTATAAAACCCCTAAACTTTCCATAAGCCGTTTTCCAATAACACTATTTAGTTTTTATTTCGTGATCATAGCTGCAGCGATTTAGGAGAACCTTTACAAAGTGAAGTTTATACTTAGCTGTAGTCAGTGTCATGTTTTCTCGAAGAGTGATGCATCAACTTTTACATTGTTTTTATTCGAAACTCTGAATATACTGTACAACATTTAAATACCCACTGACTTAAGGCTGCGAGCACTCACAACAAGGTATAGGGATCTTTGAGAGCATTCTGCGTTCTGCCTGGCTGGGACTGGAGTGGCAATGAAGGATGGGACAGAATAGGAGTCACCATGGCATCAGCTGGTCAATGCAAAGCGATCCAGTGACTGGATGAAGTGGGAAGAGACATCGCTGCGAGCTGAGGAGGTGAGGTGAGATGACCAAGCCAGCACTCGATCACACAAAAGACGAGCCATCGCTTTCAGCAGCTAACATCGTTACATGCCTGCTCAAAATCCCAATACCTTGAAACGCCGTAATAATACAGCCGCTGTTACCGTGATTAAATACAAATAAAACAATTGCCGTTTATACATTCAATGCCAAAAAATATAACATGGTGTATGTAAAGAGAAAAAAAAAAAAAACGTCCAGACAGTATTACAGGAAAATACTAGCTGGCAAATAATTCGTAAACAAAAACATTACGTAAGTTGGTCAATAATTAAAGAAGAAAAGTCTGGAGCAAGAGTCTCGAAATACGAGTTTATTGAGCCGAGTAGCATGTTCTTCAGATGATCGTAGACTACCGTGTAGCTAGCACGTTTCGAGTTGTTTTTGTGCTCTATCTTTGCAACAAACATTGGCAAATACACAAGCAGTTACTAGAGTGCACTCCGCAACATCTAAGTTCTCCAGCCATCGGATCACGCAAATCTTTAAGGGCAAATGTTCCGATTCAATGGTCCAAATATACAGAGCTAGTCTGGAATGGAAATCCTTAAATAGGTTTTACAAGGCATGTACAAACTGAATCATCATCCAGAGTGTTTCCTTTACTGCGGACTTGATTAGCAGAAAAATATGGAGAGGGGGCTTGCAAGTACGTCAAAGAACAGCAAGAAAACATAACATGAAGACAACAATAACAGCTGAACAGGGTTTATTACGTTTCTAGGTACCGAGGGATAATAAAAAGTGACATTATCAATGTACTGGATGTCAAGTAAAACCATATTTTAAAATTAAGCGGGTAAATCATTCCTCTACAAGTAAATCAACATGTACGCTGCTACAGAATATGGACTTTACATTAAAATCGGTATATGTACAACAGAAGGTCTACCAAGTCCTAAAGCACTTTGGAAATTTTACAAACAGTAAAGCGCCTCAGCTGTAAAGTAACTGGGAGGCCAAGTCCTTCGTAACCGGCAGACTTCATAACTTAGAAATTGTGGATGGGAGACAAGAGCAAGCAACCAATAGCAGCACATATATATATATATATATATATATATATATATATATATATATATATATATATATATATATATATATATATATATATATATAAAATGGAAGGAAACATTCCACGTGGGAAAAATTATATATATAAAAAAAAAAAACAAAGATGAGGTGACTTACCAAACAAAAGCGCTGGCAGGTCGATAGACACACAAACAAACACAAACACACACACAAAATTCAAGCTTTCGCAATAAACTGTTGCCTCATCAGGAAAGAGGGAAGGAGAGGGGAAGACGAAAGGAAGTGGGTTTTAAGGGAGAGGGTAAGGAGTCATTCCAATCCCGGGAGCGGAAAGACTTACCTTAGGGGGAAAAAGGGACAGGTATACACTCGCACACACGCACATATCCATCCACACATACAGACACAAGCAGACATATTTAAAGACCAAATATGTCTGCTTGTGTCTGTGTGTGTGGATGGATATGTGCGTGTGTGCGAGTGTATACCTGTCCTTTTTTCCCCCTAAGGTAAGTCTTTCCGCTCCCGGGATTGGAATGACTCCTTACCCTCTCCCTTAAAACCCACTTCCTTTCGTCTTCCCCTCTCCTTCCCTCTTTCCTGATGAGGCAACAGTTTGTTGCGAAAGCTTGAATTTTGTGTGTGTGTTTGTGTTTGTTTGTGTGTCTATCGACCTGCCCGCGCTTTTGTTCGGTAAGTCACCTCATCTTTGTTTTATATATATATATATATATATATATATATATATATATATATAGAGAGAGAGAGAGAGAGAGAGAGAGAGAGAGAGAGGAGAAGCCTCATGGTAAGGAATCAGCTAGAACGAAAAGGTGGCGAAGCCTTCAGAGCTTTGCTCGATGAGGGCGGTGGCCTTAATATCTTTCGTCTTTATAATTGAGGTGCCGTACTGTACGTGTAAAATTAGCTAGAAACTTGCAACAGATTACTGGAGTAAGACTGGTTGATAAGTCTTGTCATTCATAGTTTCTTTAAGTGTCAACAAACGCAGCGCTACTAATAATATCATAATTAACACTGATTGTTGCTTGGCAGAGACAGTGTTGTTGAACGTGCCTCATTCGATTTTCAAATCACACAGTCTGTCAGTAGTCAGTGTGCTCGGCTCACCTGCTGAATTCAGTTCTGCACACGTGCGGGGCAAAGTTTTATAAACCGACAAGGTAGGTAACACTCATTGTGTCATATTTCATTATGCGTAATAACGAGGAGCAGCCTTATTTACATCCATCTTTCCTCTTTCTCCAATAAAGGTTACCCACCAACAACCACTGCGACTGCGCCATGTCGATTGGATTTCAAGATAGCTGGCTTTCAGATCCAGCATTCAAGGACTGGTTGGTGAAAGTACCTACAGACCTTTATAGTGCTAAATGTGGGTTATGTCCAGGGACCCTCATTAACATCCTTACTATTGGAAGATTGGCTCTTACAAGTCACATGACAAAATCCAAGAAGCACGTCGCGAAAGCAGCTGCCATGAGAAGCACAGCAAGTTTGTACATCTACACCCGACCGGCGGCGACCACTTCAAACCAGCAGCCAGATTCTACTTCCACTACCACATCTGCGGATTCAGTGGCGTTGGCCGCTGGAATTGTTGTGCCTCCGCAAAAGCATGTCACTGCAATGTCAAAACCCGGGAATAAACTGGGAGGAATTGATCGGATGGCAATAAAGGACGAAGTAACAAAGGCAGAAATACTGTGGTGTTTGGAGTGCATCATTTCACACAAGTCACTGCATAGTTCTGCGAACGACGTGTTGCTTTTCCCCGCAATGTTCCCCGCCAGTGAAGTGGCCAAGAGCATGCGCTTACAAAAGGACAAAATCGGTTATATCGTGCAATATGGACTAGCTCCCTTCTTTGAGTCTGAAATTAAATCTGACCTCGTAAACGCATCAAGGATTGTTGTTTCTTTTGACGAATCCTTGAACAAGGTGTGCAAAAGAATCCAGATGGACATTTTAGTGCGTTATTGGGACATTTAAAAAAATCTAGTGTGCACCCGTTAATACACATCGGCTTTTCTAGGCAGTTCGACGGCAGCTAAGCTACTCGAGTCCTTCAAGAAAAAAATTCCCAGCGAGGCAATGAAAAAACTTTTACAAGTATCGATGGACGGCCCTAACGTCAACTTCGCGTTCTTAAGGGAACTTAAAAATTTTTTGAAAGAAATGGAAGGCGTAGACACCGTTTTACTGGAAATTGGAACGTGTGGGCTTCACGTTGTTCACGGCGCCTTCAAGTCCGCAGTTCAAGAAACACAGTGGATGATAATTCAGTTTTTACGTGCCTTGTACAATCTTTTTAAGGATGTCCCTGCCAGAAAAGCTCCGTGTATTTCGACAACGGAATCGGAGCTGTTTCCCTTAAAGTTTTGCGCGATCCGATGGCTGGAGAATGTGGAAGTTGCTCAGCGAGCTCTAGTAATGCTTCCGTTTCTGCGAATATTTGTTGGAAAACTGGAAGAAAAAAACAAACCAAAATATGCTAGCTACAGAATAGTGGAGGATCACCTCAAGGACAAGTTACTTGGTCCGAAAATTGCCTTTCTCAAGACTCTTGCTGGAGGCTTGACACCTTTCCTAAAGGATTTCCAATCCAATTGGCCGTTAGCACCATTCCTCCACTCTGCTTTGACAGAGATAATGGAGACAACGATGACACGTTTTGTGCAGCCGACGAAGATTTCACTGTCAGTTAATTTGGACAAAGAATCCAATCTTTTGGGTGTGAACCACGTCAAGATTGGGTTCGCCGTCAAGAATGAATTCAGAAAGGGCAGGTCTCTCACAGCCCTTGAAATCGCTCTAAGTTCCGGAGCGAATGCAGAAGAGGAATGATCAAGCTCGTGTCAAAGTTGATGGAAAAATCTCCCTTACACTTTAGGTTGATGAAAGCTGTAAGCTGCTTTGATCCCACAATAGCGTGCAGGGAGGCTGGTCCCAAACGATTTCATTCCTTTCTACAGATTTTGGCGGAGAGCAATTGGATGGATGGTGTATGTGCCGATAAAGCAGAAGCTTCTGTTGTAAAGAAGAACTGCAAAACAAAATTCGAAACATTCAACAAAAAGGAGCAACGGCTGGATGAGTTTTGGATGAAATGTCTCAAAAACCAGAATGCAACGTGCCACGAGCTGCAGAAGGCAATGGAAATCGCGCTCACTTTGTCGCACGGTCAAGCAGCTGCGAAGCGAGGATTCTCGGTGAACAAAGAGTGCCTCTTCGAGAATATGAGGGAACAATCTGTAATGAGCAGAAGACTGATGTACGACGCCGTCAAGGCACACGGCGGAGTCCAAGGAGTGCCTATAACAAAGTCCCTTATACACTCTGTAAGAAACTCACGAGATCGATATGCTGAAGACCTCAAAAATCGAAACTAGGAGTCATACATGAAAAAGGATCATCTGGCTAAAAGGAAGATTGTTGACGCAGAAATAAGACAGCTTAAAGAGAAGAAGGCAAAAGTTGAGGGGACCATTCAAAACGCTCAGATAGAGCGAGAATCTATTACAGAACGAATCAATGCTCTCGCACACAGTTCCAAGTGAGTTATTCTCCAAGGTCAATTCGTAAATTACAGTATTTGTTGTCAAACATGGTACTTCCTTCTAAATTATTTGTTGTATTGTCTAATAATAATTAAAATGTTTCTTTAATAAAATGTTTTTAAAACAAATTAATATGACAGTGTTATTTATTTGAAACTGCTAATTCCCACAGATATTTAAATATACATTTCAAACAATAACTTCTGTGATTAAAAAATATTTGAAAAATAAACCTAATTTCAGAAATTAAGTATTATAATAAAGACCAGAGCTAAAATTTAGCAACTCGAAAATCCGAAAAGAAAGGACTGTAAAAATGCACAAAATATTTTACGGAAAAAATCTCTTATTATTCTAAAACCAAAGACAGTAATTAAAGGTATTTAACAGCGATTAAACCGCAAGCTTTTGTATTTAAATAAAAAAATAATAATAAAATCAGATAAATTGAGGAATGGAAGAGGTAAAAGACATACTTGTCCTAACTGAAAGCAAATTTTAGAGCGGGGAATATAGTAGCTGCGCTTGACGCAGGTTTTCGCTCTAAAACTGGACTAATTTCATACAAGAACAAGATGTCCAGCTACCTGTCGCTTGACTGGTGCTGGCTTCTGTTGTCCATTTATAGGATTAGTTAGAAAGAAGTAGTAGCAAACGTTAGAGCTGTTCGGAGACGAAGATCCAATTCACCGGCAAAAAAAGTAGAAAAGAAGCGAACTGGTATTGTTCTGCATGCCAGAACACTTCGTCTTTTCTATACTATAGAAAAGTCGAAGTGCTCTGGCATGAAGAGACTTGTGACATTGCTCAGTAACACATTATTAATTTTTTTGAAGGTCAATTATACTTTTTGCCATCGATTGCATAATTTTTTATCTATGAAAGAACAACATTAAATATGAAAACTAACTTGATGCTCGGTTTTTTTTTAACGTGTTACACATTAAGTCATATCAAATATAAATGTGCGGTAAAATTTTAAATAGTGGCATAAATGACTTATCTTCTGGGCCCGAAATTTTTCAAACGGTTGATCCTCAAGTGTTACCGGTACGTTTTGAATGAGAGTTATAACGCCCTGTGATTTAAGAAATTCACTGCACATTCTCACACGTAACATACATCATCTTGCGTGGAAAATTACTTTGAAAGTAACGCTTCTCAAGTCACTATTCGTAATATTTTCCAGTGATCTGTTAGAAATGTAAACAATTGCGACGCAAGCACATTGAATGCACATTAGTTGTTACGGACGTACTGCATAATCTTCGACCTAAAGCCCTTGACACTTTTCGGTGTCAGCAAACTGGTCTGTGCATTGTGTAAATTACTCATTTTCTACGCAACTAAACTTTTATTTTGGTGTTATTCTCTGATTTATGTTTCATTGCTGCAGTATTATTCAGCAGCAGTGGGCTAAAGTTCTTTGTCAGCGTATCAGATCTTACACGTCAAACCTACAAAAATGTAACTGAAATCTAAAAGAATGAAAAATCCCGGAATTCTAAAAAATTCCCGGGTTTTTCCCGGATCTCCCGGATGTCCCGGGCCGTATACACCCTGAATACACTATACCCAGGTAAAAGTACATTTTTTCCACGTTAAGTAACAATATACTTTCTCTCAGAGCTGGAAGAGTTATCAGTCCTTTGAAAGGTAAAGCATGTAATTTCCTGCCACTTAAGGAACCAAAATCCAGGAAAAACAATGCATTTTGGGAAGACCTTTGTTGCATGGAAACATGTACACTGCATATTTTTGTATCACTAAAGTATAAATACGAATTCCATCAAATACAGTGCGGTAGCTTCTGAAGCACTGAAATCAAGATTACGATGTGCTTTTGTAAGCCCATTGTAGCTCACCGTCAAGTAATCTCATTGGCCAATGATAGCAGATATTCAGAGCATAGGGCACATGCTGCTGTCAGCCAATAGTATTATGACTTTCAACTAGCGTGGACATACAAATAGGAAAAGTTAATAGTTTAAATTAATGCATGTATAATTACAAGAAAACCTAAGCTGTCATGAATAATATTGGTCTTTTTTTGGTGTGTGTTGCCTTTTAATGTATAGCTAACACAAATGAGACAGTAAAATTTTAAATAATTGTGTTAAGAGCTGATCTTCTGGCCTGAAATTTTTCTGAGTGGCTGGTTGTCAAAATGTTACCTTGAAAGTAATGCTTCTTGAACCACCATTCACAATATTTTCCTGCAATCTGTTAGAAATGTAAACTGTTGTGATGTCACACTCATCGAAAGCAGTTTGTTGTTACGAAGTATTATACACCCTTCACCCTAAAGCCTGTGACACATTTTGCTGTCAGCAGACACTTCTGTGTGCACTGTGTTTTGTTATTGTAAATGGCACATTCTATTTGGCCCATTCTCTTTGTAGGTAATTTTTTTTGGTATTATTCTCTCTTTTATGTAGTATTATTCTGCAGCAGCAGGGTAAAGTAAAATTCTTTGCCAGAGTAACAGTTCTTACCAATTAAATTTATAAAAAATTAACTGAATACTAAAACAATGAAAAATGTCTGTAATTCTAAGAATTTCCTTGGTTTTTCCTAGATGAAAAAAATCCACATTTTCCCCAGATTTCCTCATTGTCCCAGGGCACATAGACCCTGATCAGACGTAAATGGAAGTTTTATTTAACAAAAAATTCATTTATTGAAAAACAAAAGGCAGTTGCAACTTATTTTTCCATAGTTCCCTCCTTAGAAATATATTTTTCTGAGTGAGAAGGCAGGTTTTTTAATCATAGCATCGTAAAATGAACCTGGCTGCATCAGGAACCAATTGCACAGGAATTTATCCATGCCCTCATCATCTTCACATTGATGCTCTCCTAGAGCTTTTTTAAGCAGTCCAGACAAATGGAAATCTCAGGGCGATAGGTCTTGGATGTAGGGAGGATGATCAAGTTGAATCCAGTGCATTTCCTGCATGCAGTATGGGTCCTGGCATTGTCTTGGAGGAGTATGAACTGTCAAACTGGTTGGTCTCGTCTTTTGGGCTGATATGCATTTCACACCTTCTTCAGCAGCTCACAGTAGTAGACAGCATTGATTTTGCATTATTCCTGCAAAAAATCAATGAGCAAGACGTCTCGCTGGTTGAAAAAAAATGGTAGAAATAACCTTTCCACTTGACAGTTGAGTCTTGACTTTCACTGGGACTCCCTCCCCTTTCCCCCAGCTTCTAGCTTGGATTCAGGAGTGTAGTGATGGACCCATATTTCATTGCAGGTGACTATCTGACTCAAAACTGCTTCATCCTATGTTCCCAATCTTGCTGTAAGGCTCTGACAGACCTCCAAATGCCTCAACTTCTGATTTCAGTCAAAAGGCAAGGGACCAATCTGGAACACACTTTAAAAAATTGTTTGGCATTTTTTATGATCGCTTGACAGCTCCCATAACTATTTATGATCTGTTCTGTAATATGTGATACTCTGTTGTCGATCGCCTTCAAGAATGTCTTGAATTATACAAATGTTTTTGTCTGTAATGGTGGTCTGAGGACAGCAATCATATTGCTGATTTTCCACACTTTCTCATCCTTCCTTGAGCTCTTTATGCCAGTCAGGCACGCGTGTCCATGACAATGTTTGATCACTGAACTGTGCAGTCAATCTTGGGAAAATTTTTGTCACTTGAACTCCTTCAGGAGTAAAAAATTTTACAATCATGCCTTACACAGTGGGCGGTGCACCTGTTGCTTCGACATAATGAGCATTACTGATGAAGCTGTTGGAAATATGTGATAGCCAGGTCTCCCTACTTCTAATGCCCCCACTCAACAATATTAGATTCGCAGGTCCGCTCCTGTCAACTGTTGATGCTCAGGAACAAAAATCCTGTTTACATTTGATTCACCCTCATAAGCGCTATAATGGAAAATACCCTCTGGTGTTTCATTAGGGTTTACAGTGTGTATATTTAGATATTAATGTATTTCATCAGTATTGGGCATTTTCCTTTCAAATTTGTGCAGAGTCGATACTCACTGACACAATACAAGGCCGTCATGTTGTATTAAGTGTGTAATGTTTATATATATGTAGAAAACATTTGTACACTGAATTACATTGAAAAACAGTACTAAGACAAATAGTGCAACAGTATAATGCCTCACAACTGTTCCACCAGTGCACCAGTGATGCAAATTAGACTTTCAAATATAAAAACCAAATACGAACAAATGTCAACTAAAAAATTTCATCACGCCATTTTCACACCATAACAGCTGATGCAAAACTATTTGCATCCCGCATAGGCCATGGTGTAAATCATAACAAACAATGAAGCACAGCTCCACACCAGCAGAAAATATCAATGGACAGCAATTTCTGGCCAACCACTGCCCCTCCCCCCTTCCAGATAGCCCAACAGCCACTCCAGCAGCAAACAGTAAACAAAAATGTCATTATGTTATGTTAAACTAAACATAAAACAAAAAGAGTGAAAAAAACTACAAATGAGTCACACAGTCATGGTTTCCAAACAAAGTCAGTATGGTCACAAGTAGTGAAGGTTTTTGAAATGCATAAACAAATGCTGAATGTCATGTATCATCATCCTAAACCATATCTTCTATTTAACTGCCCTAATTTCTACTAGACCACTACACCGGTTCTCCAATGACTGTTTCCAGATTTCCATCTTATTTTTTACTCCCATTAACCCATTTATCTTTTCCAAATGTAAACATCTAAGTTAGTAGGTTTCAATTTATTATCTCTCTCTTAACAAAGTTTCTCCATCCCTTTTTCAATTGATCTTCTGTGCTTCGGGGTAATTTAATTTCTGATAATGACCACTTTGTTTACAATGTAGGAGCCAGAGTGAAATGTGGAAGTTACGACCGGCCAAGAACGTTACTTCTGTCTGAAAACCAAATAGCAGTGCGGATGTCTACTATGTACCTGATGACTAGCAACATACCCTATACATGTGCATTTGACACTTTGTGTCCAATTGCAGGGTTAATGATGACAGACATTATAGATACGCCTTGAACAAGTATCTCATTATTGCCTCTGTATCTTCATTATAGATTATAGTAATATAATTTAATAATTCATTCTAAACAGCAATGAATAAAATATATTCAATATATTCTGATGAAATATATGCAACAGAGCAAGACAGCAATGTAGAAGAGAGAAGCTTTTTACCTGCCATTAGTGTGAGGCCTCTGTAACATCTGAACTCTGCTGTCTTTGTACAAACTCGTAGAGACTTCAGTTTTGTGAATTTGTCTTTTGGGGTTGTCAGTTTTTCTATTTAGATTATTTTATTAAAAGCAGCACACAATGAATACAGTAACACTCAAAGATGCATATACTATTTTCCTTGCTCAATTTCTGTAAGAAGCTGAGGTACATCCAGCTACACACACATGTATCACATACACACACTCAAAGTGAAACACTACAAAAATCAAATATGACTACTGACCTAAATATAGAATCTTTCCAAGAGCTGGGAGTCTTTCTCCAGCATGCATTGTCCCAGTGCTTAGACTACCATCAACTCTTAGATAAAGCTTTCGACCATATCTCCAAGCAAGAACTTGATGCCATTCTCTTGGGGCTAGGACTCTTCCACTTCGTATAACAATAGTTTCACTGCGTTTTCTTGACTGACCTTTGGTGTGGAAAAAAAATATGAAGCTTAGTAAATATTTTAATGTCACACAAAATGTCAGAGTGACCATTATTCAAATGTAACATGAAACTAGAGTTTTTCCGTTTCTGCAATACAGACAAGCCAAATTAAAAAATTAAAAGAACAAATATATTGATAGAAACCTGTTTGGAAGTGAAGAACTTCTTATTCAATAATACAGACATGTAAACAAGGAAAGACCTATTATGTAAGTAATGATTATTTTCAATAATTTAAAGAAATTTTTGTTTGATAACCGAGCAGAAGTTAGAACTAATATACACTCCTGGAAATGGAAAAAAGAACACATTGACACCGGTGTGTCAGACCCACCATACTTGCTCCGGACACTGCGAGAGGGCTGTACAAGCAATGATCACACGCACGGCACAGCGGACACATCAGGAACCGCGGTGTTGGCCGTTGAATGGCGCTAGCTGCGCAGCATTTGTGCACCGCCGCCGTCAGTGTCAGCCAGTTTGCCGTGGCATACGGAGCTCCATTGCAGTCTTCAACACTGGTAGCATGCCGCGACAGCGTGGACGTGAACCGTATGTGCAGTTGACGGACTTTGAGCGAGGGCGTATAGTGGGCATGCGGGAGGCCGGGTGGACGTACCGCCGAATTGATCAACACATGGGGCGTGAGGTCTCCACAGTACATCGATGTTGTCGCCAGTGGTCGGCGGAAGGTGCACGTGCCCGTCGACCTGGAACCGGACCGCAGCGACGCACGGATGCACGCCAAGACCGTAGGATCCTACGCAGTGCCGTAGGGGACCGCACCGCCACTTCCCAGCAAATTAGGGACACTGTTGCTCCTGGGGTATCGGCGAGGACCATTCGCAACCGTCTCCATGAAGCTGGGCTACGGTCCCGCACACCGTTAGGCCGTCTTCCGCTCACGCCCCAACATCGTGCAGCCCGCCTCCAGTGGTGTCGCGACAGGCGTGAATGGAGGGACGAATGGAGACGTGTCGTCTTCAGCGATGAGAGTCGCTTCTGCCTTGGTGCCAATGATGGTCGTATGCGTGTTTGGCGCCGTGCAGGTGAGCGCCACAATCAGGACTGCATACGACCGAGGCACACAGGGCCAACACCCGGCATCATGGTGTGGGGAGCGATCTCCTACACTGGCCGTACACCACTGGTGATCGTCGAGGGGACACTGAATAGTGCACGGTACATCCAAACCGTCATCGAACCCATCGTTCTACCATTCCTAGACCGGCAAGGGAACTTGCTTTTCCAACAGGACAATGCACGTCCGCATGTATCCCGTGCCACCCAACGTGCTCTAGAAGGTGTAAGTCAACTACCCTGGCCAGCAAGATCTCCGGATCTGTCCCCCATTGGGCATGTTTGGGACTGGATGAAGCGTCGTCTCACGTGGTCTGCACGTCCAGCACGAACGCTGGTCCAACTGAGGCGCCAGGTGGAAATGGCATGGCAAGCCGTTCCACAGAACTACATCCAGCATCTCTACGATCGTCTCCATGGGAAAATAGCAGCCTGCATTGCTGCGAAAGGTGGATATACACTGTACTAGTGCCGACATTGTGCATGCTCTGTTGCCTGTGCCTATGTGCCTGTGGTTCTGTCAGTGTGATCATGTGATGTATCTGACCCCAGGAATGTGTCAATAAAGTTTCCCCTTCCTGGGACAATGAATTCACGGTGTTCTTATTTCAATTTCCAGGAGTGTATATTTTGTGCTATGAGGCTTGTATCTGTAACATGCTATTTGCATTTTTAACTCTAAATATTTAGTTCTTTGAGCTCATTTCAGTCTCTTTACAATGGTGTTTATGACTAGTTTACATGAACAACAGGAACATTCCAATATCAGCCTTTTTCCTATTTGTCTCATTCTCAGTTTTATCATTTCTTCTCTTCTTGTTAAATGGTTTCTTGAACTCCATATACTTACAGGGATTTTACATTTGGGTTTATTTGTAAGGACTGAAAAATAATTTTATGTGTACGTAGTTGTGCGTTTATGGTAGCCTGTGTTCTGAGTATTTCATATCACGTGATAATGTTGTTTTCAGCACTTCTCGTGTAGACTGAGAGTTCTTGTTACCCTCCCAGACATAATGATGGATCAATCAACATGCATACATCCAGCATAATGTCACATGGCAAAACACTTCCAACAAATTTAATGGCTCCTTTGGACTACCATGATCTCTTCTGTCAACCAGCCAAAATTTACAGCAAGCTCTCCAGCTGACAATGATCCTTGACAATGTGGTTTTCTCCTGGGCTGTCATTTGGACTCTGTGACTACCTACCGATAACATTTGATTAGCCCCCCTGCCTCATATGTGGCTGTCTTTGTCCACCATTCAACCAACTATAGTATTTTCAGTGAACGAACTGTTGGTGTATCAAGTGGTGTTACATTCCATTCCAGTAGTAAGATGTGTAATTCTGTATCTACCTAGTCAACAAATGATGCTCACAAATTACTCATAGAAGCAATGTAGTGATTAAATATTTGGGAGAGTGCAACTTTCTGTGGTTTCTGTTACGTGTTTTTGTACACAATGAATGTACCGAGGGGTGTTGCGAGTCTTCAAGGTGAGGCAGCAATTGCAGTGACTCCACAAGATAAAGTACTTTCAATGGCTCCATGCATCATCATCCCAGGTTGGAGCATGGAGCAGCAGAGCAAGGTCAGAGTAGATGGCTTGAGTAAACAATGTGGTGAGCATTCCAGGACAAAACTGAAGCAGCTTATATAATAATCATTCAGGTAACAATGTATCAAACTGGTCTATAGACACTGTTATGTAATATCTGGGCAAATTAACATATGATGTTTCTCAGCTTGAAAAGTCTTGTATAGGAGAACTTATTTATTTTGATGAAACAATATACGGAGATTGTTATACAAGAAACTGTTTGTATTTGTTTTTGAGAGTTCCATATTTCACAGAAGACTCTTAATTCAACCATTGATTCCGGCTGAGGAGAAGTTCAGCAGTTCTGCACCAGCATGGTGAAAACACTGTTTTATTTCAGGTGCAGAAAATTATAGCCACGAGAAGTCGACAAATTCAAACCAGAAGACAGATAGGGAACATCACAATGGGTGTACCAAGAGTGTAGTTCATATCACAGTGTTTCTCTGTCGAACCTACAAACAGTGCTCTCCGGCAATTACTCAACAAACATTTAGAATGGTATCTACCTCCAGAAATCTTGTGTTTGGTGTATTTCCTGAACAGTCAGGAACTATTATTTTCTGCAATTTAATTGTAAGTAAGCTGTGTGTAATAACATAAGTGTTATTGAAGAAGCAGACTTACAATAATATCTGTGGTGTCACTGCCAGACACCACACTTGCTAGGTGGTAGCCTTTAAATCGGCCGCGGTCCGTTAGTATACGTCGGACCCGCGTGTCGCCACTATCAGTGATTGCAGACCGAGTGCCACCACACAGCAGGTCTAGTCTAGAGAGACTCCCTAGCACTCACCCAGTTGTACAGCCGACTTTGCTAGCGATGGTTCACTGACTACATACGCTCTCATTTGCAGAGACGACAGTTTAGCATAGCCTTCAGCTACATCATTTGCTGTGACCTAGTAAAGCGCCATATTCAGTTACTATGTTTTCTGAACAGATAATATTGTGACTCATGTACCGTCAAGAGCGACGTTCATCATTAATGGATTAAAGTTAAGTATCAAACTAATTATGTCCACTTTCTGAATTCTAATTCCTTGTCATGTTCCAGACCTCACATCAGTATAGTTCTTCCCTCCTCACACCAGCCTGCGTGAGCTAAAACATGTGCATTGTGTTTCTGCTAACACAACATTATCCATTTTTCAATTTATTTTCATGGTTTTTATTTTTTTGAGTTTAGACCATTTTTTAAAAGCCTTCTGTGAGCACTTCCATTTCATTCATCTTACAACACAATTTGCAAAGAATTTTGTTGATCATTTTTATTTGATGATTATAGTTTTCAGTAAATTGAAATTCTGTATGCATTCCAAGTTTTTCTTTCATGCATTCTATCATAAATATTTCTGCATAATAAAATGCAATGACATACTTACTGACATGTCCCAAAAACTTTTTCAGCTCTTTTTAACTGTCTAAGTAACTATTAAAATTTTCTTTATTTATTGTGCTGTTTCAGCTACTGCCATCATCAGATATCTGTGATTAAGATTAAAGGAACATAAAGAATGACAGGCATTTGTTATACAATAGAAAAGTATAAAAAATGAAAAATTAAAATGTTAAAAAAATACTTTTAAAAGTATGCTCTCGAAGAAGCTTAGAGTTTGCAGAACAATGTTCAGTACCCATCTTAAGACCTACGCCTAGTTGGGTGTTAACCAACAGTTGGCTCAAAAATTTGTAGGAAGATGTAAGTAGGTAGCACTTTGCTTTGCTTTGATGGGCAAGCATGCTGAGCCTGCCCTGTGGCAGGGTACACACTCATGCTATTCCTGCATGGCCTGGCAATGTTGACTTGTATTATGGCCTGTCATGGGGGCCCAGGCTGTTGGGAAGTGCAGGTGCTGGTCCTCATGCCATTGTGGACTGAATCACTCACACAACGGGTCCAGCTAAAGCATAGTCAGTCAGTGGTGATGCTGGTGGGCCAAACTGTTGACAAGACAATTGTGGGATGGGTCTGCCTTTTCGTAAGATGCGTGTGTGGTCAAGTGGAACCTGTCTCATAGCTGCAGGAGGCCCACATCCTCATGGTGCTGACGTGTCGAGCAGAGCCAGGGAAGGCACAGCACTTGATTCAACACCCTACTCTGCACCTGCTGAAGTGTGGCAATGTGGGAGGCGGCAATGTGGGTGTTAGCAGCATACCCCCATACCGTGACCACATACTCCAACACTGGATGAACCAGTATTAAGTAGAGTATAATACCACAGCAGGGGGGAAGTGTTGACACGGGGTTGAGCAAGGGATAGAGCACACAGATGCTCCCCACAGCCCTGTTCTGGATCTCATGGACATGAAGAAGCCAGGTGAGGCACTGGTTGAGTTTCACCCCACGGTAAGTTACAGTCTTGGTCCACAGGGAGCCTCTTGTGATGGCGACTGGTGGGAGAGCTGGTGGGGGCTTTCGTTATGTAAAGAGACTTGCCTTCTTCTTCACAGGATTGAAATAGAGCCCCATTTGGTGGCCCACACAACCAAAGCATCACAGACAGGCTGGAGACAGTGGCTCATGTTATACTGTGAGTGAACAAAACCATGTCATTGGCATAGAGAGTCAGTGCCACGCATGCCACCCACAGTGCATCAAAAATGTACAGAGAGTACAACAAGGGACCAAGTACAGACCCCTGTGGCATCCCTGCATGTACTGGGGAGAAGATTAGCATTTAACGTCCCGTCAACAACGAGGTCATTAGAGACGGAACACAAGCTCAGATTAGAGAAGGATTGGGAAGGAAATTGGCCATGCCCTTTCAAAGGAATCATCCCGGCATTTGCCTAAAACACTTAGGGAAATCACAGAGAACCTAAATCAGGATGGCCGAAGACGGGTTTGAACCATCGTCCTCCCAAATGCAAGTCCAGTGTGCTAACCACTGTGCCACCACGCTCGGTGCATGTACTGGCCTCAGGGTGGATGTGCCTTGTTTGGTCCTTACATGGGAGGTCCTGCAAGAAAGGTAGGACACAGGAGGACACCATCTGACATCGGAACCCAAGGCACAAAGAGAGTGCACCAAAGGCCATCATGCCACACGGAGTCCAACGCCCTAGATCTGTCCAGAAGCACCACACCAAAGTACTCCCATGTCTCCAGTGGCCTCATGGCATGATCAACCAGGTGTAGTAGTTGGTGAGAGGTGGCATGGCCACTTCTGAAGCCAAACTGCTCATCAGGCATGGGACATTCCTGGTTGACATGTGCCTGCAAACACTGCAGATGGAGCTTCTCAAAAACATTGGAGAGGGGACTGATGGGATGGTAGTTTAGTGCCAGCTGAGGGTCTTTGTTGGTTTTCAGGATGATGAACACTTCCACAAGTTACCATGCAGATGAGTAGCCCCTAAATGAAAAATCTTGTTAAAGATGTCAGCTACATGCTCAGTGGATCCCCTGTCATAGGAGAACGTTAGTGATCCCATAACTGCCCTCTGCCTGGCTGGTGTCGAGCGATTGAGGCTTCAATGCAGCTTTCTCTTCATAGATGGGAGGTACGGCACTGCCCACATCACAAGCTGCCAGGAAGGTACACAGCTATTCGTTGACAAGGTGGATGTGGTCATCATTCACAACATCCACTACTGGGGTGAAATTGACCTCAAAAGCATTGGCCACATCCTGCTTATTGCAACTGCAGCAAGGTGACCAGTCTGCCACCTTCTTCATGCACTCGCAGTTCTGATGTGACTCAGTGAACTTAATGCAATGGGTTGGCATTGTACAGTATTGCGCCATGTAGTCGAGGGCATGGTAGAAGAAGCATTGAGCCCATCTGCCACTGGCATGGAGTGGTTCAACCTCCATTATGACGTCAGCAATCTTAGTAACATGCAAAATCTTCCAGTTATTTGTGCTGTCCACTAGGATTATAAGGAGCAGTGGCATGTTCCTGTGTGTCCTAGGTGATGGCATGAGTTCGGTGGGCCAAGATGCCATAGCCCAGGGTCATCAGTTCTTGTTTGATGTGGTCCGAGTCATCTTGAGTGGGAGATGAGGAAGGCAACCTTCAGCAGATGGAGAGGCCTGATGTTGTGCATGAAGCATTGGAGCCCCTTGGTGTGGATGTAAGTCATGAGCTTGGTGTGGTCATCGGTGGTTGCCATGTAGACCTTATAAAGGTCATCATCGAGAACATGGATCAATGTCAAGTTTTTCATCTCCAGTTTATCAACTGGAAATCTTTGTATACTTCCTGCTATTATATGATGATTGGGGGAGGTTCCCTTGTTGGTGGTGTCTTAAGTCAACGCCTGCAACTGCTTCATGCATCATCTCAAAATGGTTCCCTGTAAGGATCGGTAATGATTACACTTACTTGAGCACTTGGGTCCATGCAGTGTGTTCCCACTTTGGTATGACAAAGCTGTCTGTATCCTGCTGTGGAGAAGGAGCAGGAGCACCCTTCTGTGCCCTCTATTTTGGTTGCCATGGGACAGAGGTGGATAGAGATGAGAAGTCATTCTCATCCCCCACTGCAAACTACTTGCACGAGGCCTGCGGAACTCCCATGTGGTCATCTTTATGGGACATGCCTTTTGGGTCTATACCAGATTTGCTTCAGGTAGGCCAATGGCATCTTCCTTTGCCATGACTGGCTGGGCAGCACTGTAGCCTCTTGCGGAATCGTGGCTGGCAAGGCTGATTGTGGCAGTGCTGTGGCTTCTTCATGGTGAACCACCACTGGCAGAGTCTGCCTGGTCAGGACAATGACTGCTTCAGTGGCTGTGACTGGATGAGCCTTCCTTGACAGTACTATAATGTCTTGCATCACGGCAGGGCCACTCCAGGCAGTGTGAAGTTACCGCTGGTGATGCAGCAGGATGCTGCTTCGTCTGTGCAGCAAATAATTTGTGCTCCTCATCCTCTCATCAGTGTAGTGAGCCACTGATAGCAATGTGGTTCATGACCAAAATATTCTCAGTTGTTACACAGCGAGTGTGACAAATCCTTCCCGTTGTCCAGGTCTTGTCCAGTGGCTGAATGCTGCTTCATTGTAAGTGGAGTCCAGATGGAGCCATCAATCATGCAAGCACCATCGGATGGTGATCTGTCACATCCTTCACTACAGCATGGTCCGTCTTCATCAACATCTAACTCGGAAATCATCAGATGGCACTGGAGTGGGAGAATATGCCTCTCAAATTTTATTTTATTATTTATATTTTTCTCTCTCTTTATACTTATAATAAGACAGGTAACATTTAAAATTTGAACATTTAGCACAAACATTTTCAGATGGCTTCAGTAATCCCATGTAGAGTTCATTAAACAAATAACAAGTATTCAGTGAAACTACACAATAATATCTGTATAACAGCTGCATGAAGTTTAGTATTAAATACATTTTGCATTGACAAGATGCTGCTATTATACGTTTAATGACCATACATATCAGCAGATGAAGGGATTAACAATGGGCAATAGTTTACGCAGAAGAGTTTTATAAATGATCTAGAGAACAGATTCTTTTAAGAGAACCAGTACATAGATCAGCAAATCATTTATTACAAGAGATATGTCAATATGTCAATGATATTATTTTATTATATAGAGGTAATGCTGATGAAATATAAGAAGTCACTAGGTAAATGAGTGCAAGGAGGAACAGAGAGAAAGAGAGGCTTAATCTTTCTGGGCCTTGTAACTACTGACAATGATGGGACACACAAAATAGGTGTATACACAGGAAAGCATCCAATACCATGTGATCATATATGTGAAGTCATGTCACCCCTCAAGACATAAGTATGCTTTCTGTAGGTCTATAATACACAGACTCATGAAGTTACCCTTGTATGAAGGCAAAATTGAGAAAGAGATTCAAATAATTATGCATAAAGGTCATGCAAATGGGTGTAGGAATAGTGAAATCATCAAAATGTATCAGAAAATTAAATATGAGAAAAGTACTCAACAAAGGAGCTATCAAAAAAAGATTTACAGCATTATCCAAGCTAACATTAGTAAAGGTTCAAACCAGAGGGAGCCTGGGACAAAGTTTACGCCCCAGAATTTAAACTAGACATGACAAACAGTGACTCAGTAGCATTTAAAATAAGCTGCAATGACTGTGAAAAGTTTTCTGTAGGACTAGCTGAAAGGAAACTCGTGACAATGGTTAGGGAACAATCCTACGATGTGAATGGTAAAGCACTAATGATGAATTTAAAAATGCATAAGAATAATTTAGGATAGGCAATTAAAAGCCTGGAACTATTGCACATAGTCCCTGAGGATAAGCCTTCAACAATCTGGAAGAATTAGAAATTTTTATCCACAAAAATAGAACTCTACAAACTATTTTGAATGAACAGAATTAGCTTAGCCCTAACTGGTTTTTTGAAATTTTACAGAACTGCTAGAGTGACTTGCTGACTGTGTCCGGTTCTCCTGCTGTTGACTAGACCATGCCTTGCCTCACCCCTGCTGTGCTGGTGGAGCTCTCACTGGTGTGTGCCAACCTAGTGCCTCTTGGAGCAAGTTGCTGGTTCTTATACAATATGGAGTTGCCTTCAAAGAGATTTTAATTTAATAATTTGATTGTTTTATTCATTACAATCTGTTTTATAAGTAGACACATTTTAATGAAGTTTTTGGCAAATTTTAGTTCATAGGGCACACTTTTTTTACTTATCAGTAATACTTAATTATAGCATAAGGTGCTATTTTTATAACTGCTACATTTTATCATAGCAGAATGTATCTAATACTAAAGTTCATGCAGCTGTTATACAGAGATTATCATCTAGAAGCTTCATTGAATACTCGTTAGTTTAGTGAACTCTACAAGGGCTAATTGACACAATCTGAAATGCTAATTTGGTGAGTATGCAATTATGATTGTGTTTTATAACCTGACTTTGAAAGTTTATATTTTAAAGACTGCCTATCTTTTTATAAGTATGAAGAGAGAGAAAGATATAAATAATAAAATAAAATTTGAAGGCCATGTTCCCCAATATTAGTGCCATATGGTAGTTACAACTTAACCTTTGTACAAAATTTTGAGCCAACTGTTAGATGATGCCCCAATTAGAAATAGATTTCAATACTGACACCGAATCTTACTCTGCAAGTTCAAAGCTTTTTGGTGATTGTACTTTCAAAAGCATTTTTAACTTTTTTAACTTCTTAGTTTTTTTAACTTTTGCACCTTGTTGTTGTATAACAATTATATTCCTTTAATTTTAATCGCAGTTATATGATGATGACTGTAGCTGAAACATGGTAATAAATTACAAAAAATTAATAGTGAACTATACATGGTTTATTCACAAAATATGCACAATGAGTGAAGACTCATAAAGGAAATTCCTTGTTTAATGGGAAAAGAAATGGCTGAGTGCAGACTCATAAAGGAATTTCCTTTTTTAATGGGTAAAGGAATGGCTGTCAGTTAGTTATTCTCTTCGCTCAACTATCCATGGTTTTACAGGCACTTTTAAGGGATTGTATTGCATAGTTTTATGTTTTTATTGACTCTCTTTCTTACAAAAGCAGCTTATGACTGAAACATTGGATGGGTAAATTTTTACCTAAACAAGCAAAAGTTATATGACAGTACATTACATTTCTATGCACATAAATTTAAATTGCAAATCTCCCCCCCCCCCCCCCCCCCCTCCCATGTTTGCTGTATTAATATGCTTCATACACTCAAAAATTCTTTAATTGTCTAAATGTAGTGATGCCACATACATGACTTCAAAGATTTTCCAAAGGTTTTGAGCTCAGTATTTGCTTTTATGTTTTTGGAGAGTTTCTTATAAAATTTAAGTTGCATGTGGACAGTACATTTCTGGCACAGAGATGCATGAATCCATCTCAAATGTACATTCTTATTGTCTGATATTGTGGTCATGAATATGACACTTTTTTTGCAGTTTACTATCCTTACCTATTACATTTACTTTAAAGGATATAGAAGTTTTTGTGTCCTGACCTGTTATGTGTACCATGGGGGATCAGCACCATCTTTTATTAATTTATTTGGTACAAATCTCTCAGTTGTCTCAGATACTATTTCTCTGAATTTCAGATTCATCTTGTCTATACTTACTTTGTTATTACATATGTAGAATTAAGTGGTGAGTGAAAATTTGTACCAAGGCCGGGAATCAAACCAAGGTCTCCTCCTCACCATGCAGGTGCATTAGCCACTAAGGCACCATGGCACAGCTGTTCACACAACTGTATAGATTATCATGGCACAGCTACCTCCTATATCCAAATTCTCATTGCTGCCCAAGTCTACTTTAAATTTTCCCTTACATTCAAACAGAATTGTTGATACTCTCCACATTCTGGAATAGCACTTCAGCATCAAATGTAAATGGGGGATCCAGCCTGAAACCCATGTAAGACAGGTATGATTTTATTTATACAGACTAAAGCAGTGAGTGAAAGTTTGTACCAAGGCTTGGAATCAAACCTGGGTTTCGTGCTTACTAGGCAGGTGTGTTAGCCACGAAGCTACCTTGGTACAGCAGTTCACAGAACTGCATGGATTACTCCTACCCACCTCCCACCTTAATACAAATTCTCACTGCTGCCCCAGTCTACTTTAAATTCCCCCTTACACATGAACACAGTATGCAGGTGACCCCAGTTCAGTTCCTGGCCTTGATACAAATTTTCACTTGCCACTTCAGTCAGTATACATAAAATGATATCTGTATGAGACCAATAATGTCTCTGAAATTGAGTCATTTCATTTGCATAAGTATCTGCATCTGAGTTGCAGGCTGGATCCCCCATTTACATTTGATGCTGAGGTGTTATTTCATGACATGGAGAGCCTCGTCAGTTCTGTTCATGTGTAAGAGGGAATGAATTTAATGTAGACTGTGGCAGCAGTGAGAATTTGAATCGAGGAGGGAGGTGTGCCATGGTAATCTGTGCAGTTGTGTGAACTGCTGTTCCATGTTGGCTTAGTGGCTAATGCACCTGCCTAGTAAGCAGGACACCTGGGTTCAATTCCCAGTCTTGGTACAAATTTTCACTCGCCATTTCAGCCTATATACATAAAATCATATTTGTGAGATCAGTACAGTCTCTGAAATTGTGTAATTTCACTTACACTGTTACTAGAGAAGGAGTGGAGGCTGCCTTTAGGAAGACGTCAAGAGAATTTTTATCTGCTTTTTTAAGTAGATATATTTTGTGTTTACTTTTAGTCATTTTGTATGTTGTGGTGGTCACTATTCCCTGTATCTGCCAAGATGCTCACTATTTACTCAGGGTTATTTGTCATTAGCAAGTGGTCAAGTATGTTTTTGCTACCGCTTATACTTTCAGTAGGCTCCTTCACTAATTGCTCAAAACAGATTTCAGAGACAGCACTTAGTGCAATTTCTGATGATGCTTTATACCTAACACTGGCTTTGAATACATATTTTTGCCAACAAATCAAGGGTAGATTGAAGTCATCATCAACTCTAATTGTCTGAGCGGGCTATCTATTTGTGATGAGACTCATGTTTGCTATGAATTGTTCAGCAAGTGTAGTCTGAATTGGGGGGGGGGGGGGGGGGGGGTGTCAGTAAGAGGAACCAATTATTAATTTACTGCATTGGCAAGTGGGACCTCTCCCCATAATATCTCACAGGAACTATCTACTTCAATTACACTACGAGATAAATTACTTCTAACAGCAACAAGTCGATAAATCTGCAACCTACACTATTGCAGAACTGTCTGAAACTGTGATTCAGACCCTCCATTGGGCTCTGTACCAAAGATCTGCCATTGATCTTGTCGATGTTGCTACAGATAGTGAGCTCCTGCCTTCACCACACCGGCAAGACTGGTGGTCTTTATCACTTTGGCTAACTGATTAAAATAAGAATTCTTTAGAGCTTACTCTTGCCAAAAAATGATACATACAGATGGTTTTGATAACTGTTCATATGTTCTAAGGTTACTCAAATTAATGTTGTTGTCATTGCAGATAACTACAGTCAACAGTAAATGGAAATCATTCTTCATTCATCCTCATAAAATTTCCAATTTACCCCAAGTAACAATGGACCTACGTACAATTTACCTATTCTTCAGTCAGTATGTACAGCAACTTTTTATTTTATTCATAGTCATTATTTAGCTTCATCTCAGCATTTAGTTTCTCCAAAAGTCCCACCATCCAGCCACAAAGGAGCATTCCCCTCATGACACAGTATGGCCCAGGACTGGAGCAACTGAATCACATTCTCCGCCAGGGTTATGACTACCTCTCATTATATCCTGAAATGAGGAATGTCCTCTCCAGTAGCCTTCCCATCCCTTCCACAGTGGTATTCTGCTGCCCACTGAACCTACACAATATACCCGTCCTTCCCTACATAACCCCTGCTCCCAGCACCTTGCCTCATGGCTCATACCCTTCTCATATCCCTGTTATAGAACAAGATGCAAGACCTGTCCCATGCATCCTTCCACCACCACCTACTCCAGCATCAAAGGCAGCACTACCTGTGAAACCAGCCATATGATCTACAAGCTATATTGCAACCACTCTGCTGCATTGGCATGACAACCAACAAGCTGTCTGTCCACATGAATGGCCACAACAAATGGTGTCCAAGAAATGGGTGGACCACCCCATTGCCGAGCACGCCATTCAACATGTTTTTCATTTCAGTGACTGCTTCACAGCTTGTGCCATCTGGATCCTTCTCACCACCACCAGATTTTCTGAAAAGCCTACACTAATATTCTGGTGAACACACACTAGTTGAACTATCAGACCAATATGCAACAGTATGGCAGAAGGCACTAACAACTGATGAGGACGGAAAGCTATTCAAATAACAGCCACAGTTTGCCATGCATGATGGATTGCTATAATCCAAAGGTGTGTGGTAGTGTTGGGGCCTGGTCATATGAGGTGGGGTACAGAAGGTAGATGCCATCATCTTTTGACATTTTTAAAGTCAAAATTGGAAAATCAGGGAATCAACACAAAATTTTGCAAAAATTTAAGAGATGTGTCGAAGAGTGCAAATAATGCAAATATTAAGGCACTCAAATGACAAGAGACAATGAGATGGCATACTGTTAGGTTGCTGAAACATACATTTGGCGAACTAGCCCCTATACACTGAAGGGTAAAATGAAGAAATTGATTATGCATTGTCAAGGGCTATACCAAGTCACAGAAATGACATCACAAATTAAAACTACTGAAAAGGACCTCCACTGTCCACGTAGTGTGCATTAGACCTTCTAAGAGAGCTCTGGATGCTTTACCACAAGTGCTAGTGCTGCTATCAGCAAAGAATGCTGGGGCAAGAAGGGAAGTAAAGAATCAGAAGCTTGCAGACAGGCTGCACACGAGGTACATTCACTCAGGTCATGTCAGTATGTGACAAAGCTTACAGAATGTATATGGAGCTCTGTGGTAAGTTACATTATTTTCATTTTATTGTCTTATTTTGTTGGGTTACTATGTATTCTTAGTACAGGGAGATTTGTGCTTTTACTTTCAAGTTTTCTAGTAACAGAGATTGGCAGATAGTATATGTGTAAATGGAATAAGGATATGCCTATGTACTGATGAGAGTTCTGGTGCAAAGAGCATTTTCGAGTAAAAATTCCAGGTTACAAACAAACAACCTAATTTCACAGTTTTCTCATACCAAAAAAATCTCATTTGTCTGTATCGAAAAAACCAAATTCTCATTTCCTCATTTAAATTCTTCAAATTTAAAAAGTTTTATTCTTTATAAATAAGAACCAAAAAATCACATTTGCCTACATGAAAAAAAGACACAGGAATTCAAGAGGAAACTGAGCCAGAGAAAGCTAATAATATCCAAGATAATGTACACAGCTTTGACCATAGATCTACTCGTGTCTTGTACCAGCAAAGGCTAGCAGAAAAACTTGCTGCCATTGACGAAACCTCTGCAGATAAGATGTATGAGATGGCTAAAGAAGCCATCCATAATGCAGCTTATGAAGCACTGGGAAAAAAAGAAATCCAAAAGAGTAACAGAACATGTGATGAGTGGTGGAACCATCCAGTACAAGAGAAGGTAGAATGTAAGAAGAAAGCTTATAATAAACGGTTGAACTCAAGGTCAGACAATGGCTGGCGGGAATACAGAGAGCAAAGAAAAGATGCCCAGAAAACAATAATTACGGCAAAAAATGAAGCCTGGCAGAAAACCGGTGAAAAAAGAGAAAAAGGCATGGGGAATACACATGCAAATAAATCCTGGAAGGTATTAAAAACAATGAGAACACAGAATAAAGATAAAACAGATATAAACCTAATTAGCATGCAGCATTGGGTACAACACTACCAAGGGCTTGTAACTGAGAACAGAGCAGCAATCACTGAGAACCCACCAGACATTGAAATCATATATGCCACCGATAACCCCAAATGAAGTCCAAAATGCAATTAATGCCATAAAAAGGAGAAAGATGCTTGGTCCAGGTTTAATTTACATAGAACTGGTTACAGCAGCACCATCAAAACTCTTTGAGATATTGGCAGTGACTTTTGACAAATGCCTTAGAGGTGACGAAGCCCCTAAAGAGTTGAAAAAGGCAAGAAATAAATGAATCTGAAGAACAAAATGGATTCAGATCTGGTCGCTCCTGTACTGATGGAGTATTTAACCTAAAAAACCTAGTGGAGAAAAGGACAGCAATGGGCCTCGCGAACCGCCTTGTCTTTGTAGACCTCCAGAAAGCTTATGACACAATTGCTCAGAACAAGCTATGGACAAGTCTAAACGATAATGGCGTGTCACCGAGCTATGTGAAAGCTGTCAGACTCCTCCACCAAGGTTGTAAGGCAATGGTAAAAGTGAGAAATCAACTACCTCAAGAGACTGAGGCGACAAACGGATGCACACTTGCCCTTACACTCTTTAAGATCTACCTAGAGGAAGCACTAAAATCCCGGAAAAGGAAATCCGGAGGAGTCAGTATCAAGTGCTGATTAATTATCCTCCAGTATTCAAAAGAATAATTTTAGTGAAACAGCAAAATATTTTAAGGTGACCATTAGATTTACTAATTAACAAAAGGAGTTTACCCTTGTGAATAAATGGATTCTGAATAAAGATTACAGAAAAATAAATTACTTAAAAAAGAAATCAGTTTCCGAAATTCAATAATAGAAATTCTGATGAATACAAAATTATGTAACGAATCTGAAGATTTAATTTTAGCAGACACTTTCAAAAATTTTAGCAATGCATGTATTAAATCTTATAAACTTGATCCAGCTTGGTCTTTTACAGTTCCAGGATTATCTTTGGATTCTATGTTAAAAATGACAGGAATCAAATTAGATTTATTACATGATTATGGTATGATATTATTTCTTGAAAGAGAAATTCGAGGTGAAATTTATCAGGGTATTAAAAGATATGCAAAATCAAATAATACATATATGAAATATTTTGAGCTAAAAACAATCAGATTATATTGCATATTTAGATGGAAATAATTTACATGACTGGACAATGTCTGATTTTATACCCTTTAAAAATTTCAATTGGGTGGAACCAAAAAGGTTTAACTCTGAACAAATACTTAACATGTTACATGATTGTAAATAAGATTATGTTTTAGAAGCTGATTTAGAATATCTAAGAAAATTACATGATTTACACAAAGATTAACCTTTAGTACCTGAAGGAGGAAATAAATTATTAACATCTTTAAAAATGAAGAAAAATATGTTTTACATTTTGAAAATCTTAAACAATGATTAAATCTTGTATTAAAATTAAAGAAAATTAATAGAATCTTATCATTTGAATAATCAGATTGATTGAAGAAATATATAGATTTAAACACAGAAAAGAGAAAAACAGGAAACTAAAGATTTTGAAAAAGATTTCTACAAGTTAATGAATCATTCAGAGGTCAGAAGAACATTGTCAAATATTAAAAAAAAGACAAAATACTAAAATCATAACATCATAACAGATCCAAGAAAATATAAGAATTACATTTAAAAATGAAATTATGAACATACTACAGAATTATCAAACAATTATGTAGCACTTCATATGAAGAAAATGAAAATAAAGTTCAACAAATCAATTTATATTGGAATGGGTATTCTAGATATTAAATCTATGATTTTACCAGAATGTTATGAAACCAAAATATGTTAAAAAAAGTGATTTATGTTATATGGATACTAATTTTTTCTTATACGATATAAGAACTGAAGATTTTTATAAAAATATGAAATCATGATAGATGAATTTAATACCAGTGATTAATCAAAAGATAATATTTATGAATTTCTGCAAGGAAATAAGAAAGTTTTAGGAAAAATTAAATATGAATATTGTGGAAAAGGCATGTTGGAACACTTTAGTTTAAGACAGAAAATCTACGCATATAAAGTTGGTGAAAAAGAAGAGAAAAAATCTAATGGAGTTAAGAAATCTGTTGTGAAAAGTGAAATACCTTAGATGATTATAACAAATGCTTAACTGAGAAAATAAAACAAAATAGAAAAATGAATATGATTACATCATTTAAACATTAATTATATACAGCTGGATGTAATAAAATTGTTTTAAGTGCTGATAAATGAGTTGTAATACAAAATCGTATTCATACAACACCATATGGTCATTATAAATTACATCAAAATAAAATAAATAATAAGAATGATTTCTTACAATAATTAAACAGTTGGACATAACATTAAATAAAAATAGAAAATAATTAATTTCTTAATATTCTTTCATGGTATTGTAATTTTTGATGTCTTGATACATAAAATTTACAAACAAATTTTCCACAAAAACATTCAACTTTTTATAATCTCTTTCTTTATCTTTTTGGTAAGTAAAATTTAGAAACAAATTTTCCATAAAAACATTCAACTTTTTGATAATCTCTTTCTTTATCTTTTCGATATTTTAAAGCTAATATCTCATCTTTTGAATGCTCGCAGTTATGTATATATTTTTAAGAATTTTTAATTTCCTTTGCAGATTTTTCACAAATAAATGTTTTAACATGGTAATTATGAAGATGTTCTTTCTGTTTCTTTATTTTACAATTATTACAACATGATTTTGATGGCAAATTATGTCTTGTTATTTTAATTTCTCTTGAATATCGTTTTATAGATTGCCCAAGGGACATATAATTTATTTTCACTAATCAATTGTATGGAAAAAATTATTGACATTAGAGATATACATTAATTTTTTTCATAAATGGAGTCACTTGTGGATATAAAAAATAATAAACAAATTTATAATAACAAAGAAGTTTTAATAAGCATTGATGAAAACATGATCTCTGGTTTTATGTAAATGACTTGGCGATATTTTACAATATAAACGTCTGAGGATGAACATGTTAAATGAAAATATTGTAAAACATATGAAAACTTCACTAACAGTAAAATCATGCTACTTAAAAATATCAAACCACCCACAAAATTTATTAATGAACATGGTTTATATTCCTTAGTTATTAAATACAAAATGCGTTTTGCAATAAATTTTGAAATTGGGTTAATAATAAAGTCTTATCACACATTAAAAAACATGATTATATAAAATGAAAAAGAAAATATCTCACTTCGACAATTTAAATAAAATCAGAGATGAAAGTATTAATGGTTTCAGAGAAATAATTTGTAACGCAGTTGGAATAATAAACAACAGAAATGAAGAAATAAATCTATTATTACCACATATTGTTCCTCAAGTGAGTAATTGAAATTTAAGACCAACTTTTGTTATTTTAAGGGGAGCCGGAGGTGCCTATGCTGCCCATGTTAAAACCACTAAGTTTGAGGAACATTTATGAATAAACTACCAAATAGAAAAATTTGAATTTTTTTTACATATAGAGTGGTTTAGTATTGCAGTTATGACAGAGGGATTTTGGAGTATCTTTTCTAGTTTCCTTCCAATTATTTTTTTTATTAATGACTCAAATTTTTTTACAAATAATTGGTTTATAATTAAACTGAAATGAAACTACTGAACATATTGCCAAATGGCTGTGTTACAATGTAAGTTTGACCACTAGGAGTGCTGTATAAAAATTTCATCTCTCTAGCTTGAGTGGATTTTGAGAAAATGTTCCTTATATTCGAAAAATTCTAATTTACAGGAAATGGCTATCAAAGTTTCTCAATACATTCCTGCACTATAGGATGGATTATCAGGGTCTTCTTCTTCATCCTCCAAAAGCTTCCTCTTCTGTCTTCTTTTCTGACCTCTTGTTCCATCATACTTCATATGCCTTTCTCTTCTTTCTGCTCCTCTTATCCTTCCTCTGTCAATATTTCTTAGTGCTTGTATAGTGTTCACCCCAGCTGTAAATCCTGATGCCTTCAGAACTTCACACTTCACACTGTTCCCTTGGTTGTAGGTTGCTATTGCATCATAAACGCCGAAGTGCAGTGTTTTTATGCTTACAAACACCCTTTTAGGAATCACTTTCCAAATCAAACTGTTTACGCTCTCATGAGGATTCTGCATCTTTCCGTGTAGACATTTGTGTAACAATTCTGGCTGTGCTAAGTCATGAAAAATTGGTTTTATTGCATTTATCACAGCTGCTGGCAAACCATGTTTGTGATTATAGTCCTTTTTTGCATTATATTTGCACCAGGAATCTTTTGAGCACAGGCTGTGTTGAGGGTATTCATTGGAAGAGGCAGTATGAAGGAACAATGCCCACACTGCTTTTTGCATGTCACTAACATTACTAGTATTTTGCCTTATAGCATACCCATAGTATCTCTGTAGACGTTCAATGGTTTCAGTTCCTCTATAGTAAGCCTGCCTCTCCCTCCTATTATCTTTCCATCACTGAGCTTACTTGAACCCAAAGTTTGTTTGAGCCTTCAAAGCCGTGCACCCATATGCTTTTGCACATGCACAATGCATTCCAACTTTTCAACTACAAATTCATTTCCATATGGTTTCAGTTTCTCTATAGTCTTGAAACCTTTGGAGTCACCATCCCCAAGGTAGTATTTGCAAGAAGATGTCACAGGGCTATGGCCGGCCATGTGTTACTTAGCAGAAGAATGCACTGTTTCAGTAATTGTAGTATCGCAACTTGGTATTAGTGTTAATTTTCTTTTCCCTACGTTCTTCCTCTTCTTATATTCATGGTTACTAAAACGTGGCATCGTAACCAGAACAACGCTTTACACAAGAAGTATAATACTACCAACAACAGGCGCAACACTGAACTAATTCGAAACGGTAAACAGCAAAGAGACGATGTTCCGCACTCTTAGCACTTCATTTGTCATAGAAAACAATGTAACCAATCCTTGCACACTCGCTGTATGCATAACACAAGGTGCTGTATGCGTAACAGGCCGAGAAAATCCCAAGCAGTTCGCCAGGAAGTCACGAGAGGGTGTTAGATGCATTCAGCGGCCGCCCATTTCCTCTGCAGGCGTGGGGGGGGAAATGGTAACAACCACTTCTAGGGCGAGTAGAACAATAATTCAAAGCTTACATTAAAGAGGAATGTTCCAATTAATTTTCGGTAGGGGGGGGGGGGGGGGGGGGAACACCGTAATTTTTTTGGATTTGACCACCTCCCGCTCCCCTTAAGATTATATGATTTTACCTATGAATGTTATGTATCTGAACAAAATTTAAATATGCACAAAATCAAATAGATATTGTCAGAAACAGACATCTAAACTGGGGTAAAATTAAGGACTCAATTATGCACTAAATTCAGCAAATTTATATTAACCAATAAAAGAATATTTAAGAATTCTTTGTCTCAAAATTATTTCCATACTTTGATTGATATTCACCAGAATAATTACTTTAAATTATAAATAAACTAACAAACGTTTCTCAGAATGTAAAAATAAATTTACATTTAGTTTTTTCATAATCAAATATTTAACAACATTTATAAAAAATTTTATATGCATCTAATAAATGGAACTTATTAAAACCATATTATTCCAGCAACTCGAATTCAAAATCTTCAAATGATTTTGACAATAAATCGGTTTTGTGAACCTTTAATTGAATATTAAAATACACTATATCTTTTTAATGAAATAATAAACATAATGAAAATTATATTCAATACGAAAAATGTTTAAAGTATCATTACGTAACTCCATTTAAATAGAAAACTTTTATTATTAAAAATATATAAACTTCTCCAATTTGGAGGTAATGAAAAATTATCATTCTTTAGTAATGGAGAAGATATAACATACAATTTTCGTATTTTCCCACCTATAGTGTAAATCATCGAAACCTAACCATTAAACATAGACTTTATTACCTTTCTTATTTAAAACTTTACCAACAAGGTAAACATCCAAAAAATAATTTTTAATAGTTCTTGTTCATAAAAGGGTCCTTTTACTTATTCACCATTAAATCTTACAATTTATAGGTGATTGAATTGGAATGAATAACTTCTTCAACTTCAAAAATATCTGTTGATCAGTTTGCTGTATAACTGTTTTACAAAATTCCTTTCAATTTAACCTATTCTTACTTTATCACCAATTTTATATTTAGGTTCAACATTTAACAAATTTTTTATTTAGGCTATTTTTCAATAAGATTTTTTCAGTTTCTTTATTTACATCTTTCGGTTGCATTTTTATTGTTAAATCGTATGTGTTATTTTAATCATCAATTAATTTAGAAACTTAGTCAACCCAATTACATTTTCCATAGAAGATCAAATTTCTTCCACATATCTTCTTTCAATGTCCTGTTAAATTGTTCAACAAAAGTTGCTTTGAATTCACAAATAACTGAATAATGATTAATGTTAAATTTGTTGATTTATTCTTGAATTCTTTATTATAAAGTACTTTGCCATTATCTGTTTGCAAATTTTTCGTATTGTCAACTCAAATATTTTTTCGATAGAGTCAATTACATTTTTACCTGTTTTATCATTAAGTAGAAGAGCCCATGCAAATCTTAAAAAACAAACATCTATACTATGTAATAAATATTTATAACCTTTATATATTTTTCAAATTCCTTTCAGATTACCTGAATCTATTTCAGCTAAATCAGATTGCCATAAATAATCAATTCTGAAAGATATTACATTTTTTTCATTTAAAATTTTTATTATGTAATTCAATAATAATTTGTTCACGGATAGTTATAACTTCATCTACAAAACTTTTTTAACGAATTTACTCATTTTGGTTTTACAAATCGAACATATTCCTTGAATTCTTTGTTCTCCATTTTTATTTGTTAATCTATGAGGATGACGTTTTTCAGTAAACTTTTTGCATTTCAAACAGTATGTGCAATTATCATTAAATGTTAAATCTCTGTTTATGTCTTTCATCAACAACAAAAACCTTTCTAAGAATAAAATCATATTCACTGAAATTGTGCCTTTTTTGTTTACCTCCAGTCACAAAAGTAAATTCAATAATTGGTTTAAGATAATTTAAAAAGTGCAAATATGACATTAAATCTGTTTTTGAGAAATCATCTGATAAAGCTTTCTCAATATATATAGTTTTGAAACATAATTAACACATTTATATATTGTTGTATAGGTTCTAAAAGTCTTGTTTTCAAATATCTTTTACTAACTGTATCCAAATCATTTAGTCAATCGTTGATATTACCTATTCTTTTACTCTTAAAATCAAAACAGTATTCAGATACATTAAAAACGTTATTTAATTCTTTTGGGTATTGTTTAATTACATTAACTATATTTGACTCTAATGATGATTGAATATTTTTGAATTCTTAAATTAATTCATTATTAGTGTTTTTGATCTAATGATTGAAAATCTTTTATTTTTTCTAAATCGTTATTGAGTTTATTTCCAAATGAATTTAAAATATCATTAAACTTATAATTCATACATATTAGTTTCAAACAAATCAACACAAATGCCCACAAATTACTTCATCACAATTTTGTATATTTTGAAGACTGCAGTAGATTATTTTTTTCGAAATAGTTAACAAGATGTTTCGGAATATTTCCTCCAAATGCATTAAAAACAATTTTTTTGTCTTTATTTTTATAACAAAATATCCAGTGAGTTTCAACATGATCAGATGTTATCTAAATTTACTATTCCACTTTTAAATTGTTTGTCTCATTAAGTAATCCATCAATCAGAAACATGCCATGAAAATGATTAATTTTTAATTGTTTAACTAATTCTTATAGGTACAAATTAGATACAGGACAATTAATTTTTGTGATTACTTCTTTGAAATTTTTTCTCTTTTCCAGTTCCCAATTTTTTCTTCTTCTAATTCTTTTTCCCCTTTATTCTTAATTATATCTTCATTTGCATTGCCCTCAGTGGTACAAAACAGGCTATTTTATTCATGAGTTTTGATTCAATTCACACAGATAGAACTGATTTTTCTGCATATGATGGCAAATCAAATATTAAACTAATTGATAACTATTTGAAAATTTTGATGTTATTACAATTAAAAAAGAAAATGGTATTTTATCTAGAATCAAATATCCATTTATTTCTTCTTCAACTCTTCCTTGATTGACATCACCCTTTTGAATGAATTAAATATGGAAGGACGTATTCTTAACAAGAGAAAAATTAAAACTATAAAAATTAAGTTCTTCATCCATCTAAATCATTTTGTGGATTTTTTAAAGGTTATGAAGAAACTATGTTTTAAGGTGATTTAACTGTTATTTTTACTTGGAGGCCAAATAAAGATCAAGAAGATTTGATTCTTTGTTCGACAACAGAAAATGATAATTCTACACTTCCAAAAGGTGCGCCCCTGGTAGCTGATTGGTGAGCAGGTTTGATTTCCGGCTGGGTCAGAGATTTTCTCTGCTCAGGGACTGTGTGTTGTGTTGTCCTAATCATCATCATTTCATCCCCATCGACGCACAAGTTGCCGACGTGACGTCAAATCAAATCACTTGCACCCAGTGAACAGTCTACCAGTTGGGAGGCCCTAGTCACACACCCACTCACTCACTTCCAAAAAAGGGTAAAATTGTTGTAAAAAGCATGGAAATTCGTGTTCCTGTTGTTACATATGAACCAGAATATTCACTTGAATTAGAACAAGAAAGAGTTAAAAATCAAAAAATTCCAATTTCGTTCTTCAAACTTCAAACACTTGAATATGTTGGTTTACAAGGGAAAAGAAATTCGGAACTAGATATTACTAATTATTATAATTGGATATAATTTGATACGCCTCAATTTAATTTTGTTGTTTTCCTAATCGAAAAAATAATCAATTACTTGATTCTTCTTTATTCAATCATGTTAATTTACAAAATATCTGTTAGAAATGGAAGAAATGAATTTTTTCCTCAAGGATTATAGAATCTTGAACCACCAAATAACTTTCTAAAAGCTTATGATTCTTTTAGAGATATTAAAAGAATAACTCAAATAATGATGTAAATGTAAGTTCATTCAATTTTATAATATATATGACCAGTTTCTCCCGGCGGCAGACATCGTCAATGCAGTGGAACAGGTTGCAGCGTGATTACCACCTGAAGCAGCAGAAGTGTGTTGGGAAACCTGCCGGGCTCTGACCAGAACTAAACCTATGAAGACTAACATTACCAGCAGAGAGAGGACGGCCATTCGGGACCTAAGAGAGTGCTCAGAGATTTTTATCTTACCTTCTGACAAAGGCAACGCCACTGTTGTTCTTTCCCGTAAGGACTACATTGAGAAGATGTGGTGCTTGCTAGATGACGACTCCTATAGGAAGATCAACGCTGACCCCATGAAGAAGGTGGAAAACGAGACCAGGGCTCTACTCCAGGACGCGGATCTACCAGAGGGGAACGCCAAGAAATTGTCACCTCAAGGATCTGTACCACCAAGACTTTATGGACTCCCTAAGGTCCACAAAGAGGGGGTACCTATGTGCCCGATTGTCAGCAACATTAGGGCACCTACTTACTTGCTGGCAAAATATCTGGGTGAATTACTTAGCCCCTATGTAGGTAAATGCCCTCACCATATCCGTAATTCCATGGATTTTGTGAAATGTCTCGACAACTTCAGACTGAGAGACACTGATATCCTAGTGAGCTTTGATGTGGTTTCACTATTCACCAGGGTGCCTCTACGAGAGTCAGTAGAGCTTATTGGGCAGAAATTTCACGAGAAGACCACCAAACTCTTTAGGCATGTCTTGACCTCAACGTATTTTCTGTTTAATGGGGAATATTATGAGCAAATGGATGGAGTCGCAATGGGCAGCCCACTCTCACCAGTGGTTGTGAATTTGTACATGGAGCACTTTGAGGAGGAAGCCTTGGCGTCATCCAATTGGAAACCTACTTGTTTCTTCTGTTATGTCGATGACATGTTCGTCATCTGGCCCCATGGTACGGACAAGCTCCTGGATTTCCTTACACACCTAAACTCCATACATCCAAACATCAAATTCACTATGGAGACCGAAGCAGAAGGAAGATTACCATTCCTGGATGTCATGATCAAGAGAAGAGCTGATGGTACCCTGAGCCACGGTGTGTACAGGAAGAAAACGCACACTGACCTGTAACTGCATGCAGACAGCTGCCACCACCCTTCTCAGAGGAATGGAGTACTAAAAACACTAGTACACAGGGCGCGCAGCATCTCAGACGCAGAGATTCTGCCCCAGGAATTGGAACACCTCAAAACCGTGTTCTGAAAAAACGGGTACTCGGAATGGCAGATTAGATGCGCTCTCCGTCCCACCACCACAGCACAACCTGTGGAGACGGATGAAGTCACGGAAGAAGAGGTAGCCACTGCCTTTATTCTGTACAACGGTGCACCATTGGGGAAAATCGGCCGTATATTAAAGAAACATCTGCCCGCCTAATAAAACACGGGCATTACTGGGAAGTGTGAAAGATGACCTCAGTTTGAGGAAGGCTGGCATATACCAAATTTCCTGTGAGTGTGGAAGACTTATATCGGACAAACAGTATGCACCATCAAAGATCATTGCCGAGGACATCAAAGGCACACTCGACTGCAACATCCGGTAGCAGAACACTTTTTGTCCGAGAAACATGAGATGGATTATGAGAGTACCAAGATCCTGGCTCAGACCTCTAAATATTGGGACAGCGTTATAAGGGAGGCTACCGAAATTCGCACCAGGGAAGATCTTATCAACTGAGATTGCGGCTACAATTTCAGCAAGGCTTGGGACCCGGCATTGAATGTGTAATTAAGAAGACTCTCAGCAAGAAGTAAGAACTGGTGACCAGGGCGGACGTAGCAAGCACATCGACGCTACAATAGATTCCGACACCCACATCTTCGCGACCGCAGGTGCACGGGTGCGGACGGCGAAGAGAGCAGCCCACGGGGGGAGGGGTTTTAAATCGGCTGCCCGCCCTCAGGAGCTCAGTTCGTCAGTGCAACTGATGATGGCAACATGTCTGATCGCCAAAATATTTTGCCCATTGGACACTATAAACCGGCAGTATACCCGTGGACTGTTCGAGCAACAAATACACTGGGAGAAACTGAAGAATCACATCACTGTGTTAGCATGTCCGCAGCAGACTTAACTAAATTCATTAAAATGCCAAAATCATAAAATTTGTAAAATGCTTGTGTTTCAGTAAGTCATTTGCCACAGAACTATTGTTTTCCTGCATTACTGGCATGGAAACTCTGAACGATTTTAGATTTTTATTTGTTTATTTTGTTACTGGTTACACTGACTCCAATAGCAATACAGTTTCTAGGACATGTACAGAGACAGTTTATTAACTTATTTCAAAGGACATCATAACACATCTGTTTAGGTGCTCCGTTTCAGTGAACTGGAAAATAACAGTTCATGCACATGTCAGTAAAAATGAAAACCAGCAACTGTGAAAAGCACAATGATATCATGAAATGACAAGTAATGCAAAAAGGAACTGCGTTCCTAAGTTACAAAACATTCAGAGCACAATGATGTAAAATGAATATAGGGACATGTATGGATGAATACAGATAGTGTGTAACGGATTGCCAGTACTTACCTTCAAAACAATGCCAACAGGTTTTGACAACACAAGATCCCTCTTCAGTGAAGAAAAAAGGAAGCTGTTGAGCAAGTTGGTGGATCACAATCTGTTCGTCCCCGGTAGCTGAGTGGTCAGCACAACAGAATGTCAATCCTAAGGGCCCGGGTTCATTACCCGGCTGGATTGGAGATTTTCTTCACTCAGGGACTGGGTGTTGTGTTGTCCTAATCATCATCATTTCATCCCAATCAACATGCAAGTCGCCGAAGTGGCATCAAATCGAAAGACTTGCACCCGGCGAACAGCCTACCCCATGGGACGCCCTAGTCACACGACGACTAACAATCCAAGTTAAAGGAGATCAGTAACACACAAGGGCATAAGGGGGCACAGATGAAGGAAAATATGTTGGAAGCAGTGGGAGATCAAATACATTAGTTAGCACTGGACTGACCTCAGTTCATATATAAAAGAAAGGACACCAAAGGGTGAGAGGAGTGAGTATTTGAGACAGAAACACAAAGAGAAAATAAAACAGAAACCAGAAGAATTATCCAAATAAAATGTAACACGTAAGTACAGTAAAATGGTAGTGTGTAAGGAATAAAAAAAGGAAAACAAATCCTGTGGGAATGGGATAGAGGATGGAGGGTGACATATATTGAACCCAGGTGCATGACAGTGTGGAATGTTTTACTGGAGAGTGCAACGTCATATCTCTGAAATCCAGGATGTTTCACATGACTTGTGTATCATAGAATTTAATCAGGTTCCTTGATTCTTGCTGTAAAGAATGCTGAGCAAGTGACCGCTGGATGTCCGTGGTGCACACACGTTGTCAGTGTCCATCTGTGTAGCATGGCAGTTTGATGGGAAATAAAATATAGTGGTATGGGACTGCCATATGGTCATACCTCACCTGAGTATTGCCACAAACATACAGTAAAGTTTATATTATATTGCAGTTTTACATTGTGTGAATCTTATTAATCTGCTGGATTTGAAGATAATAAGGGTATACTTCATTGGCATGTATTGATTAGAACAGTAAAAACTGAACAGTAAATGTCTGTATCACTGATAAATAAACTGTGAAAAGTTATGGGAAACTTTGGATACAAGAATACCACACAGTTTAATGGTGAAGCACAGTATAAATTTTAATTATGTATGAGAGAAATTTTTGCGGTAAAGTTATTTTTATTCTAAGTGCAAGCTAAACCTAAAAATCTACAGTACTGGTTTCTCGTAACTATCTCAACTCCTAAGATATGTATAAACTGCATTACTTCTAATTTTACTCACCTGTTCTGGACGGCTTGGCAAAGGCTTTTGACTGCAATACTACAATGTTACCAGACACACGGCTACTTTTGTTAACAAAAACAAAGTACTTCCTACTTAATTGTTATGGCCACATACCGGGGAGAATTCGAAGTTCAAGCACTCCGCCCTGAAGTGAAAGTGACATGAAACTGTTTGTATCTGGCTGCCCTATGAACAATAGGAGCCCTCTGTCAGCCAGTGGTCGAATTTCTAGTTCAATACATATTTCATTTTCATGTAGATTTTTGATAGGCAGAGATATAAAAGACCGCCTTCCAGAGAAGTGAACATCGGATGGTGTTTCATCTATTACAAATGGAAAAAAATATCTTAGTATATTCTGGCAACATTTTATTAAGATTTACAAAGATGTATATTGATTTTTGACTGGACATTCCAATTTTTGTCAATGGACACTACCTACTGAACCTGTCATTAATCTTAACATTTATGTGGAAAATCAAAGTTCATCACAATCAACATGACAAGAGAAAAATAGTAAAACATTTATTTTGTGTACTACACTCTGATGAATGCTGATGACAGTTTGTTTTACAAAGATTTATTATAGCTTACATCATTGAGCATACAAATAGAACAAACATTCATGTTATGTATTTATTAAAATGACGTATAAATACTTCAACAATGTGTGCCTGAAATAAAATTTAGTTAATAATGTTAAAACAATGTTTAATATCGATCTACCTTCAGTAAATATGCATTGACTTCCATACATTCCAGCAACATAGATCAAAGAAATAAAGTTTGAATTTTTTAAAATTTCACTGAAGTGAGTCAGTAAGCACAGCAGACAAAAATCAGCCAGCTCTTGAGATGTCACACTAACAATATGTAACACAACCACCAGGCTTGGTAATGGTCTCAATGTGAGGTGGAAGAGAGTTCACAAGTTTCTTCAGGTACGGTATATCGAGATGAAACTACTCACTGATGATTAGCTCCTGTAAAGTTACCAAATTGTGGGGATGTTGACTGCTGTATTTCATCCAATTTTTCAAATAGTCCCAGACATTTTCTCTATGATTAAAACTGAATGATTTAACATGTCAGTTGAGGTGGAATATGGTGCCTGATTGTTCATCAAACCGGGAACATATCTGGCAGCCCTGTAAAAATGGCTGTTGTTTCTTGAGAGAGGGTAGTGTCCCCACCATGCTCACTGTGAAGGTGTGTAAGTAAGGTAACACTTGGTCAAGAATATTGGCACCAAAACCCTGGTTCACATTCATGCTAACCTAAATGAATGAGGCCGGCTAAAAGAGAGCAAGCTGGACTCTTGCATCTGCTCCTAGTGCACCTCTAATACAAATTATTTTTTGGATTTTACTTATTATTCAATTTCTGTGTATTTTGTAAGCAGTATACACATGGTAGGTGCTCAACTACTTCAAAACTTTAACCAAATATTTCCCTGCTTAAATTAATTATTCAAGGCATTGCTTTCAATGTATTGATTCTTTATTTATTTATTTATTATTTATTTGCCCCATAGATCAAATCAGTACAATGGCTTGTACCACTGATACGGGATAAGTCAATACAAATATACAGTTACAGGAGTTTAAAACAGTAAACAAGAACACAGAAGAATGATTATTTTACATTAACTACAAATTATGTTACAGAGAATTGTTACATCATGTGACAAAATTGATTTAACAACCTTCAGCTTTGATACATTATCACGCACTAAGACAATTTTGATTCCAAATATTCATGGATGGTATAAAAGTAGTCTTTTATTAAAAGAGATTTCACCGTCTGTTTGAATTTATTTATTTCTTGGATTTCTTGTATAAAAGTTGGAAGATGGTTATATAATTTTATTCCCATGCACTTGACACCATCACTGTACAGTTTTTTTGAGTGGGGAAGTATTCTTAGAGAGGTTTTTGATCTTGTGTCATAATCGTGGTCATCCATATTTTTGCTAATTTTGTTGATACTTTTTTTGGTAAAGAATAATAATTCTATTATGTATTGGCATGGGAGGGGCAAAATATTTAGCTTCTTAAATAATGGTGTACAAGTGTCTCTTTGTTTTTGAACATAATTGTTCTGACTATCTTCTTTTGCAGTTTGAATATCTTAATTGATTCAGAATTTTGGCCCCAGAAGATGATTCTGTAGTTAAGTACAGAGTGAAAGAGTGCATGGTACATCGTGGTTAGGGTACTTGTGTTAGTGACATTCCTTATTGATCTAATCATGAAGCACAGTTTGCTAAGTTTTGTGCTGGTAACGTCAATGTGCCTTTTCCATGTGAGCGTATCAGTAATAGTGACCCCCCAAAATTTTATTTCGTTTTGAAGTTTAACATTATTTCTTTCCAGTGATATAGTTGGTAGTAATGGATTTCTGTTATGGGCAGTGTGGAAGATTATTCCAATTGTCTTTTTTGCATTAAGAAGCAGCCTGTTACTTTGAAGCCATCGACTTATTTGATCTGTGGTCCTATCTATATTAGACTGGAGAATTTGTTCGGACGCAGATATGAGTACAGAGGTGTCATCAGCAAACAAAAGGGTTTTTGTGTCTGGTAGGCTGTGAGGAAGGTCATTTAAGTAAAGTAAGAACAGCAAGGGGCCCTGGACGGAGCCTTGGGGAATGCCTTGCTTTATGGTATGTATGGAGGAATGTACAGTGCTAGCTTAGTTTCATTTAATTCGACATACTGCTGTCGATCTTCCAAATGGCTTTTAAACCAGTCATAGGCATTTCCTCTTATACCATAGGAATGCATCTTTTGCAAAAGTATACTATGATTAACCATGTCAAAGGCCTTTGTTAGATCTAGGAAGATACCTATGGCTGGGAGTTTTTTGTCCACAAGCTCCAGTGCATAATCTAGAAATTCTTGTATTGCATCAGTTGTAGCTTTCTTACTTTGGAAGCCGAACTGAGCAGGTGACAGGATACTTTCTTTGTCTAGAAAGGACATGATTCTGGTGGCCATTATATATTCAAATACTTTACTAAAAGTTGAAAGCAGTGCAATGGGTCGATAATTACTGGGATCCTCTTTGCTTCCTTTTTTGTGGACAGGTATAATTTTTGCAATTTTGAGCATACCAAAAAAAGCACCATTCAGGAATGAGAAGTTTATTATGTGGGCTAGGGGTTTACTGATAAAGTTACTGCAGTGTCTTTTCTGTTTCAATTTCAGATGTAGGCCTTAAAAATAGAGTCTCAGAGCATAAGTTTGGTTCTAGTTGTAAGGGACAGCTATTTTTAAGATGGTTAGCCAGGTTTTCTACTGTTTCTGTAAAGTAGTTATTGAATTCCTTTGCTGTTTCTTTCCTACTGGAGACTAATTTTCCATTTATTTTTAAGGTAATATCACTTTGTAGTTGTTTTCCTCTATTAGTATTCATATTAATACATTGCCACATGCTTTTGCTCTTATTTGATGACAATTTGAGGTAGTTGTCATTCTGTAGCTTTTTGGCTGCATTTACTACATTCCTTAATATCTTTTTATACAGAGTAAAGTATGACTTAAATGCTTCACTACTGCCTAGTTTAGATTTGCTAATGTAAAAAAGTTCTCTTTTTCTTTGTGATGATCTAATGATTCCTGGGGTGATCCAGCTGGAGAGTTTTATATCTTTGTTGATACATTTTGTTTGTAAGGGAAATTGGCAATTAAAATAATAACAGTATATATCCAAGAATGCTTCATATTTGCTGTCTACTGTTTGAGCCTCATGTACATTTTGCCAGTTTTCATTTTGTATTCTGTTACTCAAAACATATGACTAACTGAACTTTTTACTACAGTTCAACTTGGCAATTTTCATGTGAGATGGTTTGTATTTTGAACTTAGTGAGATTATTCATGAGAAAGACTGGAACCCAACTTTTCAGCAACATACTTCAGTTTCTGCAAAACCAATTATTTTGCAAGATAATTAACATTAAATTTCAGGCATAGCTACATTTCCCACTGCATATTATATCTCTGTGCTTTTATGTGCTGACCTTCATTATTCTACTTTTGTTGACCTAATTTTTGTGCACATAATGACATGATTCTTCCATTAATTAGAATTTTTGCATAATTTACCATAATTTTTAATAGGAATTTGTACTTGTAAATAGGGTATCCCCAAAGTGGATGCATAAAATTGTTTCACAACCTTTTTTTAATTTCCTAGACTATCACGTATTTCAGAAACAAAATTACTGTTAATACTCATAATCCATTTTTAGTGGCAAAGTCTAACGCAGCCATTTTTCAAATGATTATTTAGTTTCTCAGATCGTAATAAGTTCACACACAGGCCTCCAAACATTTACATGCCACCCAAAATTTTCATCCTGGGATCAACTATAGCAACGATAACATCTATAGAAGCATCTATAGAAAGGTCCCAGAACTGCTCTCATTAATAAACGGTCACAATGCCCCACATAGTACTAGGGACAGAAAGTTGGCTGAAACCAGATGTAAATAGTAATGAAATTCTAAACTCAGATTGGAATGTATACCGCAGAGACAGGCTGGATAGTGAAGGGGGAGGCGTGTTTATAGCGATAAGAAGTGCAATAGTATCGAAGGAGATCCGAAATGTGAAATAATTTGGGTGAAGGTCATAGTTAAAGCAGGCTAATTTTTGTGCACATAATGACATGATTCTTCCATTAATTAGATTGGATGTCTCTATAGGCCCCACGGCTCAACAGCTGTTGTGGCTGAGCACCTGAAGGATAATTTGGAAAATATTTCGAGTAGATTTCCCCACCATGTTATAGTTCTGGGTGGAGATTTTAATTTGCCGGGTATAGACTGGGAGACTCAAACGTTCATAACCGGTGGCAGGGACAAAGAATCCAGTGAAATTTTTTTAAGTGCTTTATCTGAAAACTACCTTGAGCAGTTAAACAGAGAACCGACTCGTAGCAATAACATATTAGACCTTCTGGTGACAAACGGACCCGAACTATTTGAAACAGTTAGCGCAGAACAGGGAATCAGTGATCATAAAGCGGTTACTGCATCGATGATTTCAGCCATAAATGGAAATATTAAAAAAGGTAGGAAGATTTTTCTGTTTAGCAAAAGTGACAAAAAGCAGATTTCAGAGTACCTGACGGCTCAACACAAAAGTTTTGTCTCAAGTACAGATAGTGTTGGGGATCAGTGGACAAAGTTCAAAACCATCGTACAATATGTGTTAGATGAGTATGTGCCAAGCAAGATCGTAAAAGATGGAAAAGAGCCACCGTGGTACAACAACCGAGTTAGAAAACTGCTGCGGAAGCAAAGGGAACTTCACAGCAAACATAAACATAGCCAAAGCCTTGCAGACAAACAAAAATCACGCGAAGAGAAATGTGGTGTAAGGAGGGCTACGCGAGAGGCATTCAATGAATTTGAAAGTAAAGTTCTATGTACTGACTTGGCAGAAAATCCTAACAAACCTTGATCTTATGTCATAGCGGTAGGTGGATCAAAACAATATGTCCAGACACTCTGTGACCAAAATGGTACTGAAACAGAGGATAACAGACTAAAGGCCGAAATACTAAATGTCTTTTTCCAAAGCTGTTTCACAGAGGAAGACTGCACTGTAGTTCCTTCTCAAGATTGTCGCACAGATGACAAAATGGTAGATATCGAAATAGATGACAGAGGGATAGAGAAACAATTAAAATCGCTCAAAAGAGGAAAGACCGCTAGACCTGATGGGATACCAGTTCAATTTTACACAGAGTATGCGAAGGAACTTGCCCCCCTTCTTGCAGCGGTGTACCGTAGGTCTCTAGAAGAGCGTAGTGTTCCAAAGGATTGGAAAAGGGCACAGGTCATCCCCGTTTTCAAGAAGGGATGTCAAACTGATGTGCAGAACTATAGACCTATATCTCTAACGTCTATCAGTTGTAGAATTTTGGAACATGTACTATGTTTGAGTATAATGACTTTTCTGGAGACTAGAAATCTACTCTGTAGGAATCAGTATGGGTTTCGAAAAAGACGATCGTGTGAAACCCGGCTTGCACTGTTCGTCCACGAGACTCAGAGGGCCATAGACACGGGTTCCCAAGTAGATGCCATGTTTCTTGACTTCTGCAAGGCGTTCGATACAGTTCCCCACAGTCGTTTAAAGAACAAAGTAAGAGCATATGGACTATCAGACCAATGTGTGATTGGATTGAAGAGTTCCTAGGTAACAGAATGCAGCATGTCATTCTCAATGGAGAGAAGTCTTCCGAAGCAAGAGTGATTTCAGGTGTGCCGCAGGGGAGTGTCGTAGGACCGTTGCTATTCACAATATAGATGGTGCAGGGAATGGCAATTGAATGTCATTGTAGACAAGTGTAATGTGCTGCGAATACATAGAAAGAAAGATCCATTATCATTTAGCTACAAAATAGCAGGCATTATCATTTAGCTACAAAATAGCAGGTCAGCAACTGGAAGCAGTTAATTCCATAAATTATGTGGGAGTGCGCATTAGGAGTGATTTAAAATGGAATGATCATATAAAGTTGATTGTCGGTAAAGCAGATGCCAGACTTAAGATTCATTGGAAGAATCCTAAGGAAATGCAATCCGAAAACAAAGGAAGTAGGTTACAGTACGCTTGTTTGCCCACTGCTTGAATACTGCTCAGCAGTGTGGGATCCATACCAGATAGGGTTGGTAGAAGAGATAGAGAAGATCCAGCGGAGAGCAGTGCACTTCGTTACAGGATCATTTAGTAACCGTGAAAGCATTACGGAGATAAACTCCAGTGGAAGACTCTGCAGGAGAGATGCTCAGTAGCTCGGTACAGGTTTTTGTTGAAGTTTCAAGAACATACCTTCACCGAGGAGTCAAGCAGTATATTGCTCCCTCCTACATATATCTCGCAAAGAGACCATGAGGATAAAATCTGAGAGATTAGAGCCCACAGAGGCATGCCGACAATCCTTCTTTCCACGAACAATACGAGACTGGAATAGAAGGGAGAACCGATAGAGGTACTCAAGGTACCCTCCGACACACACCGTCAGGTGGCTTGCGGAGTATGGATGTAGATGTAGATGTAGATCCATTTACAACTAGCCTGTAAAAAATCTATTGTCGGGAAGTACTCACCCAACACATATGTGAGATTTCAAGAAACTGCAACTAGCCAGAATGTTGTTTAAATTGGATTTTGGCATTCTATCTCTGAAGTGTTGATGATTTACTATGCTGACATTCATACAACCATTTAGTATTCACGAAGTTCACATTTAACATTTCTATGAAAAATATTAGACTATGTACATAGGGCCAGCATATGTGTATGAATCATCTGATGTACTTTTATCAAGCAGTGGTTGGGTTAAGTCTCTCAAAGCAGTGAATGTATTTTTCTTCAGACTGGTATCATGTTAAGTATTTTATGTTCACTCATCTCAGGGACTGCTTCAAATCTCATGTGTATGTACTGCTTCTATAATCTATAAACACTGTGTTCTGGAAATATTGTCTCTACAAAGGACTTACACCAGTGACTGTATTTGCCACTGTGGTACTGTGTCATACGGAGGGTATGGGTGTCTACTTGCATAGAAACATTTGACATGCAAACAGATCCAGTCATCACAGTGGCTTTGGAGATAACAAATGAGGAAACGACTTGTTATCTGGAAACCTTTGAACTGAACATCATGTACATTATTTCTAGAAAACAATTTCCAGCTATTTTACAAGATGTCGATCGTTGAGACTCTAAGGGCTCTGTCACACAGTCATAGTATGAAAAACTCCCCCAAAAACATCACAGAACCACCTCTGACCGAGACTACACCTTCCATGCACTGCAAGTTAAACTCCTTATTGTGCCATAAGTTTATTTGATATCTTTTATTATTTAAAAAGAACAAAATCAAGACTAATTGGAACACACTACATGCCTCTTGTTAGCTACTACTGTCTAGTGTCTTTGTTGTTTGGCTCATCAAAAACATACAACTTTATGTGCCACTGTGAGCAATGGCTTTTCCCAGGGTACCTTATCCTAAATGCTCAATGCATGCAGTTCCCTTCACAAAGTTCTCTTGGAAGCTGGTTGAGATGGACCAGCAATCACTTACACCAGCATCTCCTGTCAAGTCTGAAACCTTATTTCTCAGGTATTCCGCTGACTTCTTGCCATCTTCAGGCATTTCTGATGACTGACTGTCTTTACTAGGTGCTGGCACTATATCCCCTCCTTACCACCTGCAGCCTCCAGCCAGCCACCTCCAGGCATGGACCTGGAGCAGGGGTGGGGGAAGTGCATGACTGGAGTAAGATCCCATGTTCTCAGTCACACTGCTGCCATTGCCTGACATGGGTCTCTACTGTCATGGTGATAGTATGCCCTCATTCTCTTCAGTTGCCATGATGGGAATGGTTGCTTTGTTCATGCTCAAGGCTGGATCCGAGGCCTTGCTAATTGAAAACTGTAGTCTTTATTTAGTAGTCTGTTGTGTTGTCAGATCTCTACAGTCTTTTTTTAGAATACAATCCCAGATGGTGTTTGACTGGTGCAATAACTTAGTGCCATCATACTTCATGACACGTCTGTGAGAGACGCATTGCTCTGCCACAGCAGACTCTGCTGCCTGTTTGTTGCCTTTGCAGCATTTATGTCCAGTGAATTTTGCCGCACGTGGTAGCCGCACAGTCTGAGGCGCCCTGCCACGGTTTGTGCGGCTCCCCTCATCGGAGGTTTGAGTCCTTCCTCGGGCATGGGTGTGCATCTTATTCTTAGCATAAGTTAGTTTAAGTAAGATTAAGTAGTATTTAAGCCCAGAAACTTACCACAAATTTCCAAAAAAGTTCAGTGCATTTTGCCTGTACCACACAGATACTCTGGCCTAAGTACACTTGCAGTTTTCAGAGTCCTAGGTCATCCTTGACTGATCCCAAAAAGGATTTCATCTTGAGTGTTGAGCGGAACAAACTCTTGAAATTATGTTACCGATTCTTCCAATTTTTGATTATGGGTTCCTCACATGTGGGATAACTGCCATCACAACAGGTTTCATCTTGGGAAGGCTGTGGTCTCAGCTTCTTCAGTCTTAAGTCATACTGTATATGGTGGTTGTCATAACCATTCATACAGAACATGGCCTGCAGGAAGGGGCATGGTAGCGGAAGGCATGCAAGTACTAATCTGTGTGCATCAGTTTACAGCAGACACTGTGTCCTAATGTGCCATCTGGTGTTTGCCCGATTAGCACATCCAACTGTGACCAGAATCTGACAAGACCGTGGATGACTCAAGAACCTGCAGACACTGGCCACCGGCCAAGGGCTATCAACAGCAAGTCAATGGACATGACAGGGGGACAACAGCAAAATGAACATGGGCAATGAAGACAGAATGGTACAATAACAAATCCATTTAGTAATCCATAAGTGAAACCAAAGGTGTAGTGAATCCTGAGACCAAAACAACAATGTATAATTAGAATGATAGACTGTTATTGTTGTGGTCTTCAGTCCTGAGACTGGTTTGATGCAGCTCTCCATGCTACTCTATCCTGTGCAAGCTTCTTCATCTCCCAGCACCTACTGCAACCTACATCCTTCTGAATCTGCTTAGTGTACTCACCTCTTGGTCTCCCTCTACGATTTTTACCCTCCACGCTGCCCTCCAATACTAAATTGGTGATCCCTTGATGCCTCAGAACATGTCCTACCAACCGATCCCTTCTTCTGGTCAAGTTGTGCCACAAACTTCTCTTCTCCCCAATCCTATTCAATACTTCCTCATTAGTTATGTGATCTACCCATCTAATCAATGATAGACTAGTGCAGTAAAATCACAACGGAAGACAGAGCCTCTATGCTGCTAGCTTTATAGTGTCACCATGAGCATTAATTGCCCAGCGAGATGGGTATGATTCTGCAGCCAGAACTGCATTGGTGAGATTAACACTCACAGATGTAAGATGTAGTGGTACCATCTACCAGCCATCATCAAGTTCCATGCCCTTTGGCAGACTTTCAAAATTGCTGGTCCAAGATACGAGAACCTTCCCCCTGACATGGGCAGGAAGTGATCACTGCTTTGAAAGGCAAACTTGAGCACAGAGTCCCGTCACTTAAATCCACCAGCTGGATGAAGGACTTGGAGGTGTTATACAATGTGCTAGGACGCGGTATCATAGTCAACATCAGTTGAGTGTGGTGAGTCCTTCATCTCTGTGAGTTCATGAGAACCATCACTGGTGTTCTGGTGCACGAGTTACACCTGTGTGAGTGTGGGATCATTACAGGCAGGGTTTCCATGTCCAATTGAGCCACCTGTGCATCTGGTAGGCATGCACACAGTCTGTTGGTATGATTGCGCTCCAAATACGTCAGAGTGTCAACTATCATAATGAGTCACCCATGGAAAGGTAACTACTGTAGCTGGCATCCACACATTTTTGTTACGTACAAGTGTGCCCACACTGCTGCACCTGGTGGATAGCACTCATTGTGCCAGATCCAGGTTTCCTGGGGCAGTGGGACTAGGAGATGGAGAAGAGTGGGAGTGGTCCTACGTACCAACATCATGAACACATCTGTGGTGGTTCCTACCACTCTTAACTTTTGCTATTTGGATATCTGCACCATACACCCTGTTTTGCTATTGGAGGGTGAGTGAAAAGGCAAACTAAATGGGTGTTTGAAGCTGTCTGAAATTCAGAACTGTTCAAAAACTGTCACCATAAACTGTGGTCCACTCTGCAACACAATGGTTCAGGTAAGCCCCTAAAATGCCAGCAATCGAGTAGTTGTGGGCGCACTAAAAGAAGGAATACAGAAGCAATAATAAACTTAGTGCTTACTCATTCTGTTGACAGAGAGATGAGGAGTTTCAAAAATAATGACATAGCTCACTGTAGCATTTCTACCACTAGCAGTACACATGAGTCAGTGAAAATATTCCCAATCACTACACATTCTGATTGGAAAACTGACTGTTTACAATAAAAAGTAATTGAATTAGGTTCAAAACCTGATGAGACTGCAGGCACTGCCTTCACTTTTAAAGGGTGCTGTTCAGAACATGGGACTCCTTGATAAGAGTATAACATTCACAGGAGACAATTGTAGCACAATGTTTGGAAGATTGGTATCAGAATTGTTCAGGGAAAAACATTTTTTCAAAACTTAAAAAATTGTTGGGGAGAGAACTTTTGACTGAGGTCTAGTATCCAGCTCACACCCTAAATAACTGTATTTATCAAGCTGGGGATGCAATTACGATTGATATCAAAAGTGTAGTTTTCAAATTGTTTTAGTATTTTCAGAACTATACAGTCTAGACTATTGAAGTTAGAGAATTTTCAGAATATATTGTATTGAAACCAAGAAATTGTTGTCCCATAGCAAAACAAGGTAATGATCATTATTTTGGGGTATAAACACACTTATCAATATGTTCTCTTATCTGAAATCATGTTTTCTCTCACAGCTTAAACCCACTTACAAACATTAAGAAGTTCTTTGAAAATGAACTGAGTGCGATCTATCTATATACAAACACATCAGCATGTTTCATTCATGCACAGCAGAGTTTGAGAAAGAAACTAATTTGCTTGTTGAAGTCTGTTAATAACATGTTTTCTGATCGTGAGGCCAGTAAATTTATGTGGCTAAAAATGAAAGCTCAGTTGGATAAGAAACATAAAAATGGACTGTATGCGGAATGTGACAAATTCACTGCAGCAGTAGTTGGATTCTATGAAAGATGTACAGAATATCTGCAAAAGTGCTTGGTACCCATGCAAGAGTTCACATGTTTCAAGTGGCTGCCTGTTCAAATATTGCCTGAGTGGGAGCATGTGGAATCAACCATTAAATATCTTTTGGATAGAGGTGTACCTGTTTATCACATGAAACATTTCAGTGAATTCTGCTGCTTGAAGAAGTTTGGGAATAAGAACATGAACATAAACAAGATTTCATTAGCCTTGAATTTCACAAAAACTGGACTCTATATTTTGAGAAATTCAGACATTCTTCCAGCTATATGAAAATGATAAAAATTGGTCAGTTTTTGTTTGCCATTCCATCTCAAAATGCAGAAAGACTTTTATCCCTAAAGCAGAGTAAGTGAAAAAAAGAATGGAATAGTTTGTGAACACACTTTGAGGTCATTTGCAAGAACAATATAATTAGAAAAATGATGTTTGCAAAGAATCCCTCAGCTGTCTAATGATTGACAAATGACTATTAAGGAAGATAAGCTCTACAGAAAAATATTCTTGGGGTACTGTTAACCAGGAGCAAATGGCGAGAAAAAAATAAAGTAATTGTTTCTAAATATAAAAATGTAAAAATAAAGCATAGCTACAATTTGTTTACAATTTCTTGATCCATGAGCCCATTGTTCTGATCCATACATGCAGTAAAAATCAGAAGACTGTGCACATGCTGCTACTGCCAACTTATGTGATTTAACAACAATTGTGTTATAACAGTCTCAATTTAATTTTGTATACATTATTACTAATATGCGCTGCATTTGAACATGAATGTCTCTTTGATAAGCTTTTAGAAAATTTGTTACTTTTGATGTCGTTCCCACTGCAGAAGATGAACACTACCACTGAGTAGGACAGCAAAAGCATTCCCTTACACCTCACCCCTCCTCACCAGTGATCTTTTTTCGCTCCCTGAGCCCATACCGCACATGGGTCAACAATAGGTGAAAAAGCAGTAGTTCTCAATGTAAATATAGTTACTGTAGTATTCTGGATCTGTTTGGAAAAAGCTGTGTTAGGCCTCATTATCAGGAGTATCAATTTTTTCCTTCCTTTTCTAGCTCGCTATATATCTCAAATGCTTGTGGAAAATGGATTCCAAAGGATTCCTACAAGTCATGAATGAAAACTATTTGTTGTGGTAAACTGCCCTCATTTTATAGTTTTACCATTGATAATACATAATCAATGTTAATTGTGTGGGTATTGAGTAATATATCGTCTTTTCTAATTCCAAAATTTGAAAATGTCTTCTTTTTCATTTTAAAATAAAGAAAGTATCCTCTTTTTCACATTCCTAGAGATAAAAATTAAATATTAGAGATAAAAATGAAGGTTGAAAATGAAGTTGTGAGTGAAGTAATTCAAGTCTTGAGAAGAATGTTGACTGTAGGTACAAGTGTTTTCAAAATATGTTCCTTTACTATTTTATAACAGTTTTTTCCTCTTCAGACTATAATATTAAATACCAAGGGAAAAAAGAAAGAATCGGTAACAAAGAGCATTAAAATATCTAGTGAGAGAAACTAAGTTCTACAATAATATTGTAAAATACATATAGTTTCACAAGAATTTACTGACTAATGTACAGTCCAAAAAAACCTATAGCAGAGTAATCAAGCAGGGAACACTTATGTTCAATGACAATATGATCTCCACCTTAAATATACAGAGAGTAGCATTGTGGCTGCAACTACATCAGCGAGATATGTATGAAGACATGAAGAGGCTATAATAACATAAAGTTGCTGAAGAGTGTCAGCAACCTTTCAAGTAGTTGCAGGGACAAGAGTATAGATAATTAACTAATCTGATCTTGTAACATAGCCAACATGACCATTCACACTAATATGTGGCACAGCTGAAATTGAGAGGAAAGTACATTTCACTTGGACATGCACCTCTACTGTATGGTTTAATGAAAATTGCATCCTCCTGGGTAAAATATTCAGCAGGTAAAACAGTCCCTCATCTGGGTCACTGGGTGGGAAATACTCAGAGAAAACAAATCTGTCATTTGACGGCTCAATAACTTCAACAAGGAAAAGGGGCTATATATTTAATAAGAAATTAGGGAGGGTTTTGGACATCAGGTGGAAACAAATGAAAACAGTTGACATTAGCAGGTGGGCAGAAGTAGCAGTTTTGAACATGGCACTGACCCCTTACACCTGTTGATGTCATTATGCTTGTGATGATTGGATCTGTGGTAGGCTACTTAACTCACTTTCCTGCAGATGCTGGAAATTGTTGCCTGATGTGTATAAGGGGGCCACATTCCCTATTCTGGTAGTCAAAAGTTTGAACTCCTTGGGATGTTGAAAGTGACATCTATTGAAAGCTCAAGAATGTAACAATACTCCTCCTTCGAAGGCATTACCTACAAACAAATCCGTGGTATGGCTATGGGCACCTGCATGGCACCATCCTATGCTAACCTACTCATGGACCATTTAGAGGAATCCTTCCTAAAAACCCAGAATCCTGAATCCCTCACCTAGTTCAGATTCATTGATGACATCTTTGTTATCTGGATTGAAGGTGAGGACACCTTATTCACATTCCTCCAGAACCTCAACAACTCCTCCCCTATTTGCTTCACCTGGTCCAACTCAACTCAACAAGCCACCTTCCTAGATGTTAACCTTCACCTCAGAGATGGCTAAATCAGTACATCCATCCATATCAAACCTACTAACCACCAGCAATACCTCCACTTCGACAGCTGCCACCCATTCCATACCAAGAAGTCCCTTCCGTACAGCCTAGCCACCCATGGTTGTCGCATCTGCAGTGATGAGCAGTCCCTCTCAAAATATACCAAGGGTCTTACTGAAGCCTTCACTGACCGTAATTATCCCTCCATCCTTGTACAAAAACAAACCTCCTGTGTCTTATCTTCTCAGTCTCCCACCACCTCCCAAAGTCTCACAGTCCGGCCACAGAGGAGCATTCCCCTCATAACTCAGTACCATCTGGGACGGGAGCAACTGAATTACATTCTCCACCAGGGTTTCGATTACCTCTCATCATGCTCTGAAATGAGAAATGTCCTGCCCACTATCCTTCCCACCCCTCCTACCGTGGTATTCCGCCATCCATCAAACCTACACAATATACTCGTCCATCCTTACACAACCCCCAATGACTTACCTGATGGCTCATACCCATGTAATAGACCTAGATGCAAGACTTGTCCCACACATCCTCCTACCACCACCTACTCCAATCTGGTCACTAACATCACCTATCCCATCAAAGGCAGGGCTACATGTGAAACCAGTCATGTGATTTACAAGCTAAGCTGCAACCTCTGTGCTGCATTGTATGTAGGCATGACAACCAACAAGCTGCTTGTCCACATGAATGGCTACCGACAAACTGTGGCCAAGAAACAAGTGGACCACCCTGTTGCTGAACACGCTGCCAAACATGATATCCCTCATCTTAGTGACTGCTTCACAGCCTGTGCCATATGGATCCTTCCCACCAACACCAGCTTTTCTGAATTGCGCAGGTGGGAACTTTCCCTGCAATACATCCTACATTCCCATAACCCTCCTGGCCTCAACCTTCGTTAGTCACTGTCCTCGCCCATCCAGCCCCCTCCCTGTTCCCATTCCAGCACTACACAGCTGTCATTTCACTGTCACACCCAGTCTTTTAATTTCTTTTATTTCTCTCCTTTCTGCTACTTACCCCCTCCACACCGTCTCTCCTGCCCTCCGTCTAAACTGCAACACTTGACTGTCCGCCACTCCCACCATACTATCCCTCCCCCTCCCTGCCCCAGCCTCCTCCTTACCCCCACCCAGTCGCCACGCAATGTGGTCTCAGCTCTCTGAGACTGCAGATGTATGTGCAAGTTGCGTTTATGTGAGTGAGTGTGTGTGTGTGTGTGTGTGTGTGTGTGTGTGTGTGTATGTGTGTCTGCTGCTGACAAAGGCCTTAATGGCCGAAAGCTTTAATTGTGTGAATCTTTTTATTGTGTCTATCGCGACTCAGCATCTCCACTATATGGTGAGTAGCAACTTTCCTTCTCTGGTATTGTTACATTCCATCCTGGATTTTCCATTGTTTGAAAGCTCAAGAATTTTATTTTGACTGATGTGTTTTGAAAATTGAACACTTTGTTCTGTTGTATGAATCAGTCCACTTTTTTCTGATCTGCTGAGAGTCGCTGCTGATTCCTCTTCTATCTCCCAGTATTCCCCTACATACCTATCTGCTCCACACTTGTTTTGTTCTCCAAATTATCCCAATTCCTTTCTCTCACCCAATCTAATCTCCATGGACAATCATTCTTAAAAAGTGTTGCCAAGGCTGCAGAGGTTTGTGTGTATGTGTGTGTGTGTGTGTGTGTGTGTGTGTGTGTGTGAGAGAGAGAGAGAGAGAGAGAGAGAGAGAGAGAGAGAGAGAGAGAGAGAGAGAGCATGAACATACGTAGTTTGCAGAAAGAAAGAGCACAAGTATCAAAGCAGGTACCACCTACAATTTATCCTTGTATGACTGATGTGTTTACACATTTTTGTTTCTTATTTCTGCCCCGTAATTTTCATTAGTGACATAGGCTAAATATTCAGATTATTGTATAATGGAAGCTACTACAACCCCAACAAAACTAAAACAATTCACGGAAAACCTTAAGATTTAATACCCAAGTAAGGCATACAAAAGAACAACAAAGCGTATCAGATTTCTGGTTTGGAAGCAGGCAAACTTAAGCATGGGAAAAATGACATAGACAAAATCTGGTTTACAATGGGTACAAACATATTTTAAGGAAGAAAATGTCTTATCAGTGAAAACAAAAACATTATTTAAAATGTACTTCTGGGTTATGTTCCCTATGTACTCTGTAATGTTACCCTACTGCGTGTTGCACCCATCCAGAATATTAACAATGTAAAGGACAATAATGTGAGGACTCAAAAGTTACTAATTAAACATAAACACTAAAACAGATAAATATATAACGAAATGTTCTTGGAGGAATGGGTCAAAAAATAAAGGTATCAGACAACCCAAATCAAAAAAATCAATAAATAAAGAGATGAACCAAAGCAACAATCCTACTTCATTTGCAACCTTTAGCTTTTGTTTTTGTAATGGTGCAGAATTTTCCATGATCAAATTTGGGATTTTTTCCTTTTAAAAGTGAGAAGTCGGAAGTTTTCTGTACCCTCATTGTCTCGCAATCATGCAGTTTATTGATAAGTGTATGGGCAGACAGAACCATGTTTTGCATGTGGTGTTATATATTCCTACATACAGTTTGTGTTGTTTTATTTTCTGTTTGAGGTACTCCTTAGGCTGCGTGTGACATTTGAAGTTAGTCAAGCAGATGCCTGTTACATCACAGAAAGTATGGCTCAGAACTTCCAACTCTTCATGGACATTGTAAGGAGAATTTCAGAATAAGAGGTTGAAGACCATCAAGAAAATTCATACACTAGAATTTATATGCTATAACTAATACAAAAAAGCTTCCAGTTTGTTTTAGTACTGAGAGTGATGTTGAACTATCGACATATATAGCATATTGTAAAGGTTAATGTAATAAATGCACACTGTTTATTAATCCTGTGGATAATCATTTAAAGTATACTAAAGAGAATAATAATGATAAGTAATATGTTTAAAAGCAAGCTATTTCATGAACAACAAAATTTTATGAATTCGCCACCCAGTGAAACCCCTCATTTGTCTAGATTTTTTCATTATACAAATACTTTTCTATCCCACTTTTCCTTCTATCTCCTTGTTTCACACCTTATTTGATCGCTTACTTGTTAAGAACATATGTCTGTAAATGCAAGTTTCCTGTGTTCCTAGGCAGAGTCCTGTACAGGACATTGAAGTGACGATATCCTGTCATGTTACCTAAAGGAGACGTTCAAAGTTGCTCTTACAGGCCTTGAGCCATCCCCACATACACTAAGTCTTTCATGTACCCCCACATACATAAGTCGAAAGTGTTGAGATATGATCAACTGGTGCACCATGCAACTGGAGCACTATGTCCAATCCACTGACTGAAGTAAATGTTGTCAAGGTTATCTTCATAATGTAATGCTTATGTAGGTTGGAGCACCAGTCAGGAACACGATCTTCCACACTGAAAAAGAACTTCTTCCGCAAGGTATGCAGTGAGCCCGTCAAGAAGTGTAGATATGCACTGGATGTGGGGCACTGTGTAAAGGTGACAGGTTTCAAGAGACAGTTAGCAGTAATCTCTGTCCACACATTGAGACTGAACCAGTAATGGTTGTTAGAGGCTGCCATCCAATGTAGGTTCCTTGTAGCCTTCATATATCTGTTGTGCAGATTGGTGATACTGTTCATCGTTTATTATGATGTGAATACAACTGTCTCTACAAGGAAAACCATAACTTTCTGAACATGCATACACAAGACTTTATTTGTTTGTTATCTCCAAATGGGCTTTCTCAACTGGTTTCTTTATCATTGCTCGAAAGCAGCCTTTCTGCCTGTATCTGATGCCAGCATGAATTGAAGTAAAATGTATTTGCCTGTACACATCAGCTTCTATGCTTTCCTTGCTTAGGCCACCTCAAGGAAAGTTTCTTCCAAGGTAAAAGGATTCTTTTACTTTTTTAGACACTGTCTTCTGCACAGTTAAACTTTTGACAATTGACTTATCTTCTTTCTACTACAATTCCAGACTTCTGTCTTTCTTTCATTTATTTAAAATTAAAATCATGTACCAAGTAGCTAAAAATATATAAAGAACTATTTTCACCAACAGAAATACAGCAGCTTAAGTTCATAAGTCCATGCACACCTACATGTTGGGCACAACTTAAGGTCCATAAGGAAAACATGTCTACAAGACTGTTCATTAAAGGGAGGGGTGGTCCTTTCAGTAAATTTGCCAGGTTAACTTTGAGTTTTTTAAAGAAACATTTTCACTACAATAGGCAATGTTCAGTCAAAAATAGATATGGTCACTAAAATTCATAACATACCAACAACAGTAGACATGAAGTTGGTTTTTTTAGACCCAGTAAACCTAAATACTAAAATACCATCTCATAGCGATATTGAAATTATAAGAGAGAATCTAAATGATCATAACTGGCTTTCTAGATATGAAATTGATGGGTTCATTGCTTTGTTGCTTCTAAACCTGAAATATAACTTTTAAATTTAATGATGAAATATGAAATATTCCTCCAAAATGATGAACTTAGTATGAATCAAATAATGGAAAATCCAAGATGACATGTAACAATATTATGTGAAGGAAAGCTGTTACTCACCATATAGCGGAGATGCTGAGTCGCAGAAAGGCACAATAAAAAGACTCTCACAGTTATAGCTTTCGGCCATGTAGGACTTCGTCAACAATAGACAGACATAAGCACTTGCGCATGCACGCAATAACCCCCCCCCCCCCCACACACACACACACATGCAAACACAACTCACACACATGCAGTCTCAGGCAACTGAAACCACACAAATTTTTATCACAACCTACAAAACAAATTTTTCACTTGAAATCCGATTATACTATTTCAGATACGTTGATGATAATCTTTTGTCAGTCAAAAATAATGATGGTGCTATTAATGACATCATCACTAAGTTCAATGATTTACAAGATAAAATTAAGTTTACACCTGAAATGGAAATCAATGGTTCCATTAATTTTTTAGATTTGAATATCAGGAATAACAATAGAAAACAAAGTTTTGGGATTTTCAGAAAACATCCTTGCACTGAAAATATTGTAAAATGTCATTCAAACCAGCCAAGCCAACATAAAAATGTCGTTTTCAACTTTAGTATAAACACCTATTCGAGTTCCCACTTTTACAAGCTGAGTGAGAAACATAGCTAGATCCCATTAAACACATTGCCAAAGTGAATGAATATCCTCAACATTAATTAAACAAAATCCATAATAAAATTACAGCTAAATACCCACAAGTTGTTAAGACCCAGTATTAGCAAAAATTTTGTTTGCCATACAACAATACAATTAGTACAAGGGTAGCATTTGGTTTTAGAAAAGATAAAATAGTGGTTTCATTCTCAACTAAAAATAATCTTGGACATACTTTAACTAACAGTGTTGAAAGAATCAAACAATGGAAAGGCCACGTTGGGATATCAACAATGTAAGGAAAAGATAGATTGCTAGTTACTATAAAGATGTCATTAAGTGCATGAGGTTTGCTTGCTTTTTGAATGAATGTGTGTGTGTGTGTGTGTGTGTGTGTGTGTGTGTGTGTGTGTGTGTCAGGGGGAGAGAGAGAGAGAGAGAGAGAGAGAGAGATATTCCTTTTCTGATGAAATCATTGGCCAAAAGCTAATGTGTAAGTGTCTTTTTTGTTGTGCCTGTCTGCAACTTAACATGTTATCTTTACAGTAGGTAGCAATCTATCTTTGCTTTGTAGTACTGACAGAAGAAGTATTTATCATGAATAAGATGTTTATAAATTTAAATGTTGTGGGGCAGAGAGGAAAAAGATTTGAAGCTTATCACAACCCAGGAGGAATGTAGGAATTTTTATCAATTCTCCTGTTTTTATGACAACACCTAATAATTCACCAGGTGAGATCTAATCAGAACAAAATTTATCGTTATGTGTAGATGTTGTTTGTCTCCTAATTTTTGATATTATCTTACTCATCAATGTTTTTATGGTCAATTGCATCAAATATGATTTGATTTGATCCCTTATAAGTTAAAGTGTAAGGCAATTTGTGTACATCTTTTCTTCGCTGCAGCTGAGGCACTGCATTTCAAACAATGTTTTTCCATTAATTATTATGGTTACCATATTTTAACAGATGACACTGTAATAATAATCTGTGAGTATGACTGGCTACTCTAGGCTTTTCTCAAAGTATAATTTTCATATAGAAACATTTTACAGTATTTTAAAGTGTTTCCCACATTTGTTCAGTGGGTTAATTTTTCCATTTATTGAATGCTATGTAACTGTAAACATGCAATTTGTTTTATTATTAATTTAAATAACGGTTACTTGTTTTATCTTATTAATATTAATAATAATTTTATTCTAATAAATTGTACTGGAAACTTTATACTGATGTTAGTAGCAAAGAGGGCATTGCCCTATCCTTATGATGTAAGCTGTGGCTGCTTCTACTGCTCTGTAAACAACAGCTTCAGTTGCAATCTGGCCATGTCCATCTGAAGATGTATACTAATATGTGCTGGCTGCCACATGCTTGATGAGTATATATGACTCTGTTAAATGGTACATTACATAATATTTGAGCATTAGTACTGTTAAAAGGTGGTTTTAAGTACTGATTACTGTAAATTTTCTTGTACATTTTTTTACAACAGATGATAGCTATTCAATAGCTGAAATCTAGACCTGCAATCAAAATAGAGATTGGATTTGGGACTGATTGCTCATTTCCTTTTCCTTTTTTGGATCCATTATGTGCAACATTTCTTTAAAATCTTCTTTGCTTTCAGGAAGAGTGGATTATATTTGGAAAGAGTGGATTATATTCTCTATGAACCTTTGTACTGGTATTTCCACCTCCTGCAGTCTTAGTACAATTCTCCATTACTCCCTTGACATACAAGTTAAATGACGACAATAAGCTATAACACTACCTCACACTTTATAACACATCAGCTTGTCTTTTGTGATGCCACACTGTCTCACAACTGTTTAACATCAATTTATTATCCATGATATTTGCTTTTACTCCAGTTTCAATAGATTTAACAGATTATTCACCTGTCTTTATCCTATATCCCTATTGTCTACAATATTGCAAATATGGTATATTAATCTTATCTCTCTGTGCTTTCCCTTCTATAGCCATTCCCAATAACAAAGTCAATAGTGAGACAACTGCTGATGTTTATACAGACTACTTGGTCATAAAAGCCATTTTGTAGCATTTCTGTTGTGTTGTGGTGAAGGAATTTTTTCTATACTTGGCTGATTTATGTATTAGTGCACTGTATGGCTAGTCTTTCATCCTGGGATGCTACTGCAGAACATGTCACAAGATCACCAGAGTGCCCATGATCTTCAACTTTTGATCAGGAAAAATGTTGATAAATGCTGTCTCAATCACCCCGTCCAATCTGTCAATGCTTGTGAACTTATTATTTATTCTATGACTGAATCTGATAAAGAGCAAGTTGCCCATGACTTCTACATTGTTTTTTAGCTGTGCTGCCACAATACTCACACCAGGTCATTGGTATTTGTGTGTTTATCACAGGTTTTGTACATATATTGGGTTTATTGAAGGAGGTGTGAAGTGAGACAGAGGAGTTAATGCACTTCATTTTCAATATAGCCTTTGCCTGTCTCTTAATCAGCTGTATGGAAATTCCTGTTGCACTGTAATTGTGATTTCAGGTGCTTTTTCTGCAACTTATTTCTTCTTCTTATCTGTCAGTATTACAGTGAAAGTTAAAGTATAAGTTAAAATGGAATGACTATGACAGCAGTAGGTAAGAGGATTTTATTTAATGAAAGTTACAGTATTTTTAAAGCTGTTTTTAAGTAGTTGATTTATAGTTTCTTAGTTATATGTGAACATTCTCATTATGGAAAGTTGTTCAGCTATTTGTTTAGATCTAATCCTGAGCCCACAGGTTACTATTATAGTTTGTAATTTCTTTCACGACCACTTAAACATCAACTTTTATTTTTGACTTGTTATGATTACACTGAATGATGATAGTTTTGAGTTTAAAGTCCAACTTTTATGGTCGTATAATATCAGGCAGATACCACAGGTTGCTTTATATCTGTGGTTAGACAGGGGTTTCTGAATATTTTCTTCTATGTTTGGGCTGAAACTTTTTAATGTTATGCTCTGTCTCTTAATAATATGAACTTCCTGATGTGCTTGACTATGGCAGGTACCCTGAAGGCCACCCATAGAAAATATTGATTTTCTGCTGGTCCTAGATTTTTCATAAATATTATTCTGGTCTTTGAGCAGAGATATATCTTTCCTGGATGATTTCTTTAACTGAACTGTCTTGGATATTTTTGATTTATAGTTGACTTCACTGTTTGATAGTGCAAGTTGGATTATCTTTGGTGATTGAAACCTTAATCTTTGTACATTATATTTCTGAAACTACTGCCTACCTGAGACATATTTGCTTTTGGGTTGAAACACTGGATGTTCAGTAATATCCTGACTTCAGAATTCACAATGGTTTGAAGGTTAGGTATTTGGAAAGCAGTTTGTACTGTATGTTCTCTCTGAGAAAACTGCATTTATAGAAGTCTGGTATGGTATATTCATTTCACTGACAATGCGCTGATGGAAATCATCTGAACACCAACAGATTAGTATTTGGCCATTAGCCTTTGCCTCTGTGCATACAGTATGGATCACATTTAAGTGTTTTCTTCTGATCATCCTAGGCCTCACTATCACAGAAGCCCCAAGACAATATAGAAAAAATCAGGCTCTAGGTATCAGGTTTTACAAGGTATCTATGCCAGGCACAGATATTACAAGGTATAGGTCTTCGGGCAGTGGTTACAGTTGCAGTCATCTCTCAGTAGGCTCTACTGGCAATAAGTAGGTCAAGAGTCAATCCCCACTGCTGTGAGGGGAGTGAGACTTCTGTGGCTGCTAGGAAATGTCCCTCTTGTTGGCATGTAATCACTGAGATAGGGCATTTTTTTGCTGCATCTTGAAAATATGTGCATTATCAGTTCAGTGGAGAAAGATAGATATGTGAAAAAACCACTAATCAAAAGGTGTTAGAAGAGGCACTCATGGGCAGTCATTCTCTACCTTGGGAATTGAAGAAATGGAGGAGGAGAAAGGAATAATGAAGAAAAAATTGAGAAATGTGTCATACATATGTGATTCAAGGTTATGTGATCTAAAGAATGCTTTAATCTACTTACGCCAAAACAATTTGATTTTATTTATGTTACAAATGACACATACTTCTTTCACAGTAAGTGCCCACTTTTCCAAAAGGGCAATCACACTCATATCCATTAATGAGTGGTACACATGTTGCACCAGAGCTGCATTTGTGTTGTGATGAATCACAGGGATTGTACTGTTGTGCGCATACTGGTCCAAACCACCCATCTGCACAAAGACACCTACGAAAGAATAAATGTTAAAATTAGATTTCCTCCAACAACAAGTAAAAGAATATTTTGTATGACTATATTTTCTTATAATGAGTGTAGTACTGCTCAACTGTTATCAAAATGAAAGATTCCTAACACCTTCCGCAATTTGTGCTTCTGTCTGACACACACGCGCGCGCGCGCGCACACACACACACACACACACACACACACACACACACACAAATGCCTAGGGCACATGTCCTCGCAGCCTCCTTGTTTCTGTGTGGGAAAAGACTTTCAAGCTAGAGCAGTTTTCTGATATGTTACACATGATCCCTGTTATGCACCATCTACGTCAGTACATCAGTCATGTTTATCTGCCACCCATCAATCACTTGCAGGTGAGTAGTTGCCTTTACTGCTTTTTGATTGTTTGCCTGATACACAAATATGCATGATGAGATTATAAAGAAAAAGTGTGTTTGCGATTGGAAGATAAACTTCTTAAAATCCGAGATGAGAAATAGAAATTATTAAATAAAATTACTTAAAATTCCACTGTGGTGGTTTGTGGACTTCCATTAATATTATTCTCTATTATGCAATGTCACAGTTCTTGAGAGATTTTACTCTTTTACAAAATAGCATCAAGTTACTCACATTATGTATCTCTAGGAAGTTTGGAAAAATGCCAAAGTTTTCTATTTTACATTCTCAGATTCAATCGTTTCCTTGCATTTGTGCATGTCCTGAATTTTCTATGACCTCTTTGTATATGGTCTGATCAAGAGCCCTGTTTTCTTTAACCACATTGTGTTTATTACCGTTGCTTCTATCCAAAGTGGCATCTCTGTTGTATGACAGTCCACAACCTCGAGATAGTGCCCACATCAGGTGGCATTGTACCTGAGACACATCACTTTAGGTGACTGCAGTATTAGTGCCTCAATAGTATGAGCCACTGTTACTTTCTGAAATAGTCATTTTTGTGTATCACAACTCTTTGGTACTAGTATTAAATTGCTGGACTCTGCACTCTAGTCACAATCTCCTTTTATTTTATTCCCACATTCTATGGATCCATACAGTGTAATGATGTGGAACATTTTAATATTTGACAGTAATTCCGATTCCCAGCCCAGCCTGAGTATCAATATGGAGGACAGGTTAGAGGTACTTGGGCTTCATACTCCAGCTACAGTTTGCATGATTACGATGACTCCTCTCTGCACTGGACACTGTTTGAGTGTAGCTGTTCACTTTAATTTCATCATTATCATCATCATCAATGTCAGGACCTGCTTGTTCATTCTACCAGTCTCCGCAAAGCCACCAGTGCGAGTGGTCATAAACTGTCTTCTTTCAATGCAGAGTAGGACAGAAAATAGGCAATGAGGGCTTTCTAAATGTTCGACTATCCAGCAAAGAATGGACCCCAAGTTTCTGCAGTTGTGGCAGCAGCAGTTGCAGCTACAACAACAGCTGCAGCAATAGCAATAACAGTAGTGGGAATTTCAGAAGCAGCAACAGCACGAATAGCAGTGGGAATTCCACCACCAGCAGCAGAAATTGCTGTAACAATGGCTGCAAAATCAACAAATTCTCTGTCCACCATACACTTGCTTCCACAAGGCAAATGAGAGCTGTGAGGTATTTACATCAATTTACATCATTTTGTTCTTCACCATAAGGCAAGTTAAATAACTGTCTGAGAATGACTGGCGTGCTTACTGTCTTCATGTGAGAAATTGTAAGAAGTGGTGCAAAAACTGCACTCATTTTCAGACCCCTGAGGGTTTTCTGATGTTTGAGGTTTGCTGACTGACCATTATGCTTAGTAATAGAATGGACTGGTTACAACATGAATACCTGCAAAGTAAAAAAAAAGGCTAATGGAATGTGACTGAATCAAATTAGGTGCTGCTGAGGGAGTTATGTTAGGAAATGAGACACTAAAAGTAGTGAACAAGTTGTGTTATTTAGGCAGCAAAACAAATGACAATGGCTGAAGTAGAGAGGGTATAAAATGCAGACTGTCACTGGCAATATAAGCAATTCTAAAAAAGAGAAATTTGTTAACATCAAATATATTACAGAATGAATTTTAACTCTACAGCAGAGTTTGCGCTGATTTAGAACTTTCTGGCTGGTTAAAATTGTCTGCCAGACCAGGACTCAAACCTAGGCGGATCTGAGCACTGGTTCAGCACACAGTTTTAATCAGGCAGGAAGTTTCAAATCAATGCAGACTCTGCTGCAGAGTGAATTCATTCTCAAAACAATCCCCCATGTTGTAGCTAAGCCATGTCTCCACAACATCTTTTCTTTCAGCAGTGATAGTCCTGCAAGATATACAATAAGACTTCAGTGAACTTTGGAAGTTTGGAGAACAGTTACAAGCAGGTCATGAGTCATAATTTGACAGCTCAGTGGGTAGCGCAGTTTCCTGGAAAAGACAAAGGGTTCCAGTCCTAGTCCTGCAAACAGTTTAATCTGCCAGGAAGTCATAAATTTAAATGTTATGGCAGCTTTTCTGAAGATATTTGTCTGGAGTATATCCTTGTACAGAAGTGAAACATGGATGATAAACAGTTTGCAGAAGAAACAAAATATAAACTTTTGAAATATGCTGCGACAAAAGAACGCTGATTATTAGATATGTCAATCAGATAACTAACAACATGGTAGTGAATTGAATTGTAGAGAAAAGAAATTTACGATACAACTTTATTTAAAAAAGGGTACTAGATGATAAGGCTCATACTGAAGCATCAAGAAAATGTTAGTTTGGTAGTGGAGGGAAGTGTGGTGGATGACTCAGTAACCAGGTTCAAACGGATGTACACGGTGTGTCCCAAAATTCATGAAATACATTTCCTAAAAAAAGATTTACTACCTACTAGCTGACAAACCCACCATAGCCTGGAAATTCATTTTATCTATTTTCAATTAGAAACAAAAACAAGAAATGAATTGTGTCTGTAGCGTAATATTGAAAAAAATTCATTTCCATGTATTTGTTTGTTTGGTGTGTAGGGCGCTCAACTACATAGTCATCAGTGCCCGTACAAAATCCCAAGTTTTACACAGTCCAATTTTTTACACGCTCCAATCCAGCCACTGTCACAAATGATAATGATGAAGATGATGATGATGAAATGATGAGGACAACACAAACACCCAGTCCCCAGGCAGAGAAAATCCCCAACCTAGACAGGAATCAAACCTGGGACCCTGTGATCCAGAGGCAACAACACTAGCCACTGGACCACGAGCTGCTGACTTCATGTATTTGTGAAAACAGCTTTGATATTGTGAAATAGTTTCTGTGTGCCAGGCAGAGCTGCTTCACAGGTCTACAATGTGATTTTCTAAACATCTCTACAGCAATGCCTCTCCATAGCTCTATAAACGGCTATTGTTTTTGCCTATAGCTGTTTGAACTTCACAGCCAAAAGCTGTCAAAAGTGCTGACAAATGTCAGGGACTTCCTTAAATTGACTCAACTGTAGGAGTGTATGAGTAGTAAAGGAAGGATTTACCCATCCTGGCACACCTCTACATGAAGGGCTAAAAGACAGTGAAACAACAGTAACAAAAGGCTCCAAAAGTGTTATTATTGGGGTAGGTAACAATGTATATAAGAACAAAACTGTAAATGCAACCAGGGCTCTAAGAGAACCTTCAGGGAAACTTACACATTCTGATGTATATGACACAAGCATTCCACACAGTCATGACCTGATAGAAGGTTCATGAGTAAACAGAGAAATTACAACACACACATATTTATTGAAGCAATAAGCTCAGTGAGAGTACATTTCACAAAGCATGCCCTGCACAGAAGCATCTATGATAACAAATTCTGTGCAAAGAAATATTAGAAAGAATTAGCAGCCCACAAAAACAGGTACATAGACTTATATCACTGTCAAAGAGGGAAAAAATAGAAGATACAATACTGTATCCAGTAACGACTCAAAACAGCCACATGACGAAAGAACAGAAGAGGAAACATCACTCTGCCCTACAAAGGAAGGAAAAGCAGTGTTATCATCATCAGCAGAAGAAGAAGAAGCAGTGCCATCACCAGCAGATGAATGAGTCTTATCACCAGCAGAAGAAGCTGTGTCATCATCCACATAAGAATATGCTGTGGCAGAGATCCCACAGGCAAGATAAGGGTGAGGAGAAAGAACAAAGAAGCAAAAGCATCTCAAGGAGCAGGGCTTTTTCTACCAGAAGGTAAAAAGACAGTTGCCATAGACAATCAAAACATTAACACAAGTACTTCTAATATAAGGATCTTGCAGCAGGATGTACAGTATGCATCCAGTAAATTAAAACAGATAGAAGTACTAGTAGCTGCAGAGTTATCACATATACACTCCTGGAAATTGAAATAAGAACACCGTGAATTCATTGTCCCAGGAAGGGGAAACTTTATTGACACATTCCTGGGGTCAGATACATCACATGATCACACTGACAGAACCACAGGCACATAGACACAGGCAACAGAGCATGCACAATGTCGACACTAGTACAGTGTATATCCACCTTTCGCAGCAATGCAGGCTGCTATTCTCCCATGGAGACGATCGTAGAGATGCTGGATGTAGTCCTGTGGAACGGCTTGCCATACCATTTCCACCTGGCGCCTCAGTTGGACCAGCGTTCGTGCTGGACGTGCAGACCGCGTGAGACGACGCTTCATCCAGTCCCAAACATGCTCAATGGGGGACAGATCCGGAGATCTTGCTGGCCAGGGTAGTTGACTTACACCTTCTAGAGCACGTTGGGTGGCACGGGATACATGCGGACGTGCATTGTCCTGTTGGAACAGCAAGTTCCCTTGCCGGTCTAGGAATGGTAGAACGATGGGTTCGATGACGGTTTGGATGTACCGTGCACTATTCAGTGTCCCCTCGACGATCACCAGTGGTGTACGGCCAGTGTAGGAGATCGCTCCCCACACCATGATGCCGGGTGTTGGCCCTGTGTGCCTCGGTCGTATGCAGTCCTGATTGTGGCGCTCACCTGCACGGCGCCAAACACGCATACGACCATCATTGGCACCAAGGCAGAAGCGACTCTCATCGCTGAAGACGACACGTCTCCATTCGTCCCTCCATTCACGCCTGTCGCGACACCACTGGAGGCGGGCTGCACGATGTTGGGGCGTGAGCGGAAGACGGCCTAACGGTGTGCGGGACCGTAGCCCAGCTTCATGGAGACGGTTGCGAATGGTCCTCGCCGATACCCCAGGAGCAACAGTGTCCCTAATTTGCTGGGAAGTGGCGGTGCGGTCCCCTACGGCACTGCGTAGGATCCTACGGTCTTGGCGTGCATCCTTGCGTCGCTGCGGTCCGGTCCCAGGTCGACGGGCACGTGCACCTTCCGCCGACCACTGGCGACAACATCGATGTACTGTGGGACCTCACGCCCCACGTGTTGAGCAATTCGGCGGTACGTCCACCCGGCCTCCCGCATGTCCACTATACGCCCTCGCTCAAAGTCCGTCAACTGCACATACGGTCCACGTCCACGCTGTCGCGGCATGCTACCAGTGTTAAAGACTGCGATGGAGCTCCGTATGCCACGGCAAACTGGCTGACACTGACGGCGGCGGTGCACAAATGCTGCGCAGCTAGCGCCATTCGACGGCCAACACCGCGGTTCCTGGTGTGTCCGCTGTGCCGTGCGTGTGATCATTGCTTGTACAGCCCTCTCGCAGTGTCCGGAGCAAGTATGGTGGGTCTGACACACCGGTGTCAATGTGTTCTTTTTTCCATTTCCAGGAGTGTATTTATTATGTCAGAATATGGGCTAGAGGGAAATGAAATTAATGTTTACAACATACAGACATATAAAAAAAGTTGCTATTTTCTGCAGACCTGAACATAAGGGCAGAGGGGCAGTAGTCTATATACACAGTAAAATAGAGGATATCATTCCATGGTCAGTAGACAACGGTGTGTAAATGCTGTTTGAAGCTGCAGTAATACGGACAACATATAATGGGGAAAAGTGTGTGATAATAGGGCTCTATAACCACCAAACAGTCAGATAAATGGATTTCTAAAAGAATTAGACACCTCGTTAGATAAGGTTAGCAGGGAATTCCCTTATATAATTATAGAAGGTGATCTAAATATTAATACACTAAAAAACAACAGCTATACAAAGAGTTTTCAAGATCTGATTAAAACTTATGGCCTTAATTTAGCAGTAGACAGTCCCACAGGATGCTGTAAAAATACAGAAACATTAATATATCACGAACATACCAACAGCAGGCAGACAGAACAGTTCATACAAACAACCATTGCAGACCACTGTGGGGTATTAGTTGAAGTAGGAGGCATTGTAGGAAGGTCAGAAAAAATATGTAATGAGTTTAGACAAACTAAGCAAACAAATACAGATATGCTACAAAGGCTATTGGAGGTAGAAAACCTAGATAAATGATGGGAATCACTCTGCAGTACATTAGACCATTACATTGATGTTACATGTCCATTAGTACGTATGAAAATAAATGAGAATTATAATAAAAATTGGCTCACAATAGAGGTAAAAAGGAAGAGGGAAGAGGTGAAAAGCATGTATGAAAATTGTTGGCTAAAGCCAACTCAAGAAAATAGGGATGCATATAGGAAAAAGAGGAAATGGTACAACAAACTGATGCAAGAAACCACATCGACATACCATAAAAACAAGATAGCAACCCCAACAAATATCACAAAAACCATATGATCTCTCATAAATGAAGAGATCAAAAATGTAGGTGTGGAAAACACTTATACGAGGGCTATCCACAAAGTACATTACGTTTTGGAATTAAAAATAAATAAAGTATTGGAAATTTTTTTTATAATATACAGATGAAAGCCATACTTAAATACTACTTTTCTACATAGTTGCCATTTAAATTAAGGCACTTATCATAGCGATGGATGAGCTTGAAAATTCCTTTGTCGTAAAATTCGGCTGCCTGTGCCTTCAACCACGTGGTTACCTCTTCTTGAAGCTGTGCGTCATCATCAAAACGCTGCATAGCCAACCACTTCTTCATTGCTGGGAATAAGTGGAACTCGGTCGGTGCCAGGTTGGGACTGTACGGCGGATGAGGAAACAACTCCCACTTAAAAGATTCGAGAACTTCACGAGTGGCATTTGCCATGTGGGCCCGGGCGTTGTCATGAATCAGCAAGATCTTTGAGCCCAACTTTCCCCTGCGCTTGTTTTGTATTGCTCTTCTGAGGTTGTGCAGAGTTTGGCAATACCCTTGAGAGTTTATTGTAGTGCCTCTTTCCAGGAAATCCACAAAAATCACACCTTTTCTGCCCCAAAAGAGGTAACCACGTGGTTGAAGGGGCAGGCGGCCGAATTTTACGACGAAGGAATTTCCAAGCTCGTCCATCACTACAATAAGTGCCTTAATTTAAATGGCAACTATGTAGAAAAGTAGTATTTAAGTGTGGCTTTCATCTGTATATAATAAAAAAAATTTCCAATACTTCACTTATTTTTAATTCCAAAACGTAATGTACTTTGTGGATAGCCCTCGTACTATAACACTTGAGGTAAATGGTAGGGAACTCAGGGATGCACTAAATGTCAGCAATACTTTAAACAAACATCATCTTGAAGTCGTGGACAAACTAATAAATCAAAATTATACTTCAAAAATAAACACAATAAATATTCCATATGGGACAAAATGCTTATCCCTGACCCCAAGATATGAATCAGTATTGTAAAAATAATGCATAGTCTAAAGGGAAAAAAAAAACACGGAGAGTCTAGATGATATATCCACTAAACTTATGAAATGCTGATTGCAGTGGGCAGTAGAGTATTAGCTTGTCTGATAAACTTATCTATAGAAAAAGAAATATTTCCAATGTGCCTAAAAAGAGTAAAGTAATTCCTGTGTACAAAAGAGGCTGCAAAAAAGATCCAGGCAATTTACATTTGTACCATCTAAACTAATAGAAACTGTAATAAAAGAAAGAATATTAAATTTTATTCAAACATGCAACATTCTCAACAATGAAAAACATGGGTTCAGAATGGGGAAATCTACCAAAACAGCAACAGCTGATTTTGTAACTTTTGTAAACCCTCGGTGCCAGTTGTGTAAAGGCCTCGTCACTACTGCTCTGGAGGCTGAGTCGCCATTGTAGTTACGGTAGGCTAAGTTTATGAGTTCATGAAACAGCTTATGGTGCAGTACACTGCTAAGACAATGTCTCCCTGCCACTATCACAGAGCTATGCCTCAGGGTCAGGTAAGAGGGTAGGAGAAGAAAGGTTCTACAACACTTCCACAAATTAGTAACAAAGTCACACAAAACAAGTAAAAGTGTTTACTTATCTTTGTGACTTGTTGAATAATGAAGTCTGCAACACTGCTTTTAATGTAACAGAAATAAAAGGCTCTCAATGGCAAAGTGCAAATGATCATAGGTAAACTTCACAGTAAATAGCAAATGCAATTTACAACTGTCTGTGCACTTCTAAGATTTCACTATATGACATTCCCTGTCTGGTTCATCCCTGTACGATGATCTGTAACCAAGTGGACGATGATCTGTAACCAAGTGGGCGAGAGCTGCTTTTCTATTTTCTGAGTAGACTTCTGTCCATACATCTGGTCATTGGCGGGATGTACTCGGCCGGCAATTGGCCAAGGCAAAGTCGATATCTTCATCCTCAGTGCCGCCCGTGGCGCTGGTGGAAGCTGCACAAGTTGAGGTTCTCTATGGCACTGCCACCAGATTGAACCTTTGCACATGTGGTGCTTTTGCCCTGGTGGTGTCTTGTTTGGATGACACAGCAGTAACACTTGTAACTAAAGGACCTGATGAACAAGACAAAGTCTGCGGTCTGTTACTTGCCCTATCTAACGCTTTTGATTGTGTATGCCGTGACATCCTATTAGAAAAGCTTCTATTAGAAAAGACATCATTAAATCATTTTTGGAAAATATAAATCAGTGTGCAGAAACAAAGCAAAAAGTAAAAAAATAATATTAGAAGTGTCTTTTCGAATTTTGAAAATGTGAAATACAGGGTTCCTCAAAGACCCATCTGTGGTCCACTACTTTTCATCCTGTGTACCAATGATATGATCAAAATAGTATGTTGTTGTTGAGGTCTTCAGTCCTGAGACTGGTTTGATGCAGCTCTCCATGCTACTCTATCCAGTGCAAGCTACTTCATCTCCCAGTACTTACTGCAACCCACATCCTTCTGAATCTGCTTAGTGTATTCATCTCTTGGTCTCCCTCCATGATTTTTACCCTCCACGCAGCCCTCCAATGCTAAATTTGTGATCCCTTGATGCCTGAGAACATGTCCTACCAACCGGTCCCTTCTTCTTGTCAATTTGTGCCACAAACTCCTCTTCTCCCCAATTCTATTCAATACCTCCTCATTAGTTATGTGATCAACCCATCTAATCTTCAGCATTCTTCTGTAGCACCACATTTCGAAAGCTTCTATTCTCTTCTTGTACAAACTATTTATCATCCATGTTTCACTTCCATACATGGTTACACTCCATACAAATACTTTCAGAAACGACTTCCTGACATTTAAATCTATACTCAATGTTAACAAATTTCTCTTCTTCAGAAACGCTTTCCTTGCCATTGCCAGTCTACATTTTATATCCTCTCTACTTTGACCATCATCAGTTACTTTGCTCCCCAAATAGCAAAACTCCTTTACTACTTTAAGTGTCTCACTTCCTAATCTAATTCCCTCAGCATCACCTGTCTTAGTTCAACTACATTCCATTATCCTCGTTTTGCTTTTGTTGATGTTCATCTTATATCCTCCTTTCGAGACACTGTCCATTCTGTTTAACTGCTCTTCCAAGTCCTTTGCTGTCTCTGACAGAATTACAATGTCATTGGCAAACCGAAAGTTTTTATTTCTTCTCCATGTATTTTAATACCTACTCTGAATTTTTCTTTTGTTTCCTTTATTGCTTGCTCAATATACAGATTGAATAACATAGGGAGGAGGCTACAACCCTGTCTCACTCCCTTCCCAACCACTGCTTCCCTTTCATGACCCTCGATTCGTATAACTTCCATCTGGTTTCTGTACAAATTGTAAATAGCCTTTCGCTCCCAGTATTTTACCCCTGCCACCTTCAGAATATGAAAGAGAGTATTCCAGTCAACATTGTCAAAAGCTTTCTCTCAGTCTACAAATGCTAGAAACGTAGGTTTGCCTTTCCTTAATCTTTCTTCTAAGATAAGTCGTAGGGTCAGTTTTGCCTCACGTGTTCCAACATTTCTACAGAATCCAAACTGATCTTCCCTGAGGTCGGCTTCTACCAGTTTTTCCATTCGTCTGTAAAGAATTCGCGTTAGTATTTTGCAGCTGTGACTTATTAAACTGATGTTGTTGTTGTTGTGGTCTTCAGTCCTGAGACTGGTTTGATGCAGCTCTCCATGCTACTCTATCCTGTGCAAGCTTTCTCATCTCCCAGTACCTACTGCAACCCACATCCTTCTGAATCTGCTTAGTGTATTCATCTCTTGGTCTCCCTCTACGATTTTTACCGTCCACGCTGCCCTCCAATACTAAATTGGTGATCCCTTGATGCCTCAGAACATGTCCAACCAATCGATCCCTTCTTTTGGTCAAGTTGCGCCACGAACTTCTCTTCTCCCCAATCCTATTCAATACTTCCTCATTAGTTATGTGATCTACCCATCTAATCTTCAGCATTCTTCTGTAGCACCACATTTCGAAAGCTTCTATTCTCTTCTTGTCCAAACTATTTATCGTCCATGTTTCGCTTCCATACATGGCTACACTCCATACAAATGCTTTCAGAAATGACTTCCTGACACTTAAATCTATACTCGATGTTAACAAATTTCTCTTCTTCAGAAACGCTTTCCTTGCCATTGCCAGTCTACATTTTATATCCTTTCTACTTCGACCATCATCAGTTATTTTGCTCCCCAAATAGCAAAACTCCTTTACTACTTTAAGTGTCTCATTTCCTAATCTAATTCCCTCAGCATCACCTGACTTAGTTCAAGTACATTCCATTATCCTCGTTTTGCTTTTGTTGATGTTCATCTTATATCCTCCTTTCAAGACACTGTCCATTCCATTCAACTGCTCTTCCAAGTCCTTTGCTGTCTCTGACAGAATTACAATGTCATCGGCGAACCTCAAAGTTTTTATTTCTTCTCCATGAATTTTAATACCTACTCTGAATTTTTCTTTTGTTTCCTTTACTGCTTGCTCAATATACAGACTGAACAACATCGGGGAGAGGCTACAACCCTGTCTTACTCCCTTCCCAACCACTGCTTCCCTTTCATGCCCCTCGACTCTTATAACGGCCATCTGGTTTCTGTACAAATTGTAAATAGCCTTTCGCTCCCTGTATTTTACCCCTGCCACCTTTAGAATTTGAAAGAGAGTATTCCAGTCAACATTGTCAAAAGCTTTCTCTAAGTCTACAAATGCTAGAAATGTAGGTTTGCCTTTCCTTAATCTTTCTTCTAAGATAAGTCGTAAGGTCAGTATTGCCTCACGTGTTCCAACATTTCTGCGGAATCCAAACTGATCTCCCCCGAGGTCCGCTTCTACCAGTTTTTCCATTCGTCTGTAAAGAATTCGTGTTAGTATTTTGCAGCTGTAACTTATTAAACTGATAGTTCGGTAATTTTCACATCTGTCAACACCTGCTTTCTTTGGGATTGGAATTATTATATTCTTCTTGAAGTCTGAGGGTATTTCGCCTGTTTCATACATCTTGCTCACCAGATGGTAGAGTTTTGTCAGGACTGGCTCTCCCAAGGCCGTCAGTAGTTCCAATGGAATGTTGTCTACTCCGGGGGACTTGTTTCGACTCAGGTCTTTCAGTGCACTGTCAAACTCTTCACGCAGTATCATATCTCCCATTTCATCTGATAGTTCAGTAATTTTCACATCTCTCAACACCTGCTTTCTTTGGGATTGGAATTATTATATTCTTCTTGAAGTCTGAGGGTATTTCGCCTGTCTCATACATCTTGCTCACCAGATGGTAGAGTTTTGTCAGGACTGGCTCTCCCATGGCCATCAGTAGTTCTAATGGAATGTTGTCTACTCCCGGGGCCTTGTTTCGACTCAAGTCTTTCATTGCTCTGTCAAACTCTTCACGCAGTATTGTATCTCTCATTTCATCTTCATCTACATCCTCTTCCATTTCCATAATATTGTCCTCAAGTACATTGCCCTTGTATAGACCCTCTATATACTCTCCTTCCACCTGTCTGCTTTCCCTTAGAACTGGGTTTCCATCTGTGCTCTTGATATTCATACAAGTGGCTCTCTTTTCTGCAAAGGTCTCTTTAATTTTCCTGTAAGCAATATCCATCTTACCCCTAGTGAGATAAGCCTCTACATCCTTACATTTGTCCTCTAGCCATCCCTGCTTTGCCATTTTGCACTTCCTGTCGATCTCATTTTTGAGACGTTTGTATTCCCTTTTGCCTGCTTCATTTACTGCATTTTTATATTTTCTCCTTTCATCAATTAAATTCAATATTTCTTCTGTTACCCAAGGATTTCTACTAGCCCCCATCTTTTTACCTACTTGATCCTCTGCTGCCTTCACTACTACAACCCTCAAAGCTACCCATTCTTCTTCTACTGTATTTCTCTTCCCCATTCCTGTCAATTGTTCCCTTATGCTCTCCCTGAAACTCTGTACAACCTCTGGTTTAGTCAGTTTATCTAGGCCCATCTCCTTAAATTACCACCTTTTTGCAGTTTCTTCAATTTTAATCTACAGTTCATAACCAATATAATGTGGTCGGAGTCCACATCTGCCCCTGGAAATGTCTTACAATTTAAAACCTGGTTCCTAAATCTCTGTCTTACCATTATATAATCTATCTGATACCCTCTAGTATCTCCAGGATTCTTCCATGTATACAACCTTCTTTTATGATTCTTGAACCAAGTGTTAGCTATGATTAAGTTATGCTCTGTGCAAAATTCTACCAGACGGCTTCTTCTTTCATTTCTTACTCCCAATCCATATTCACCTACTATGTTTCCTTTTCTCCCTTTTCCTACTCTCGAATTCCAGTCACCCATGACTATTAAATCTTCATCTCCCTTCACTATCTGAATAATTTGTTTTATCTCATCATACATTTCATCGATTTCTTCATCATCTGCAGAGCTAGTTGGCATATAAACTTGTACTACTGTAGTAGGCATGGGCTTCGTGTCTATCTTGGCCACAATAATGCATTCACAATGCTGTTTGTAGTAGCTTACCCGCACTCCTATTTTTTTTATTCATTATTAAACCTACTCCTGAATTACCCTTATTTGATTTTGTATTTATAACCCTGTATTCACCTGACCAAAAGTCTTGTTCCTCCTGCCACCGAACTTCACTAATTCCCACTATATCTAACTTTAACCTATCCATTTCCCTTTTTAAATTTTCTAACCTACCTGCCCGATTAAGGGATCTGACATTCTACGCTCCGATCTGTAAAATGCCAGTTTTCTTTCTCCTGATAATGATGTCCTCCTGAGTAGTCCCCGCCCGGAGATACGAATGGGGGACTATTTTACCTCGGGAAAATTTTACCCAAGAGGACACCATCACCATTTAACCATACAGTAAAGCTGCATGCCCTGGGGAAAAATTACGGCCGTAGTTTCCCCTTGCTTTCAGCTGTTTGCAGTACCAGCACAGCAAGGCCGTTTTGGTTAGTGTTACAAGGCCAGATCAGTCAATCATCCAGACCGTTGCTCCTGCAACTACTGCAAAGGCTGCTGCCCCTCTTCAGAAACCACATGTTTGTCTGGCCTCTCAACAGATACCCCTATGTTGTGGTTGCACCTATGGTACGGCCATGTGTATCGCTGAGGCACACAAGCCTCCTCACCAACGGCAAGGTCCATGGTTTATGGAGGTGGCAAAACAGTATCTGATAGTATATGCAGATGATACTTCATTTCTTGTTACTAGTTCTACAACACATGACTTGCAAGAGAAGGCTTTCCTAAATATGAAAAGTGGAAACAATAATTTCAGAAAAAACAATCTCTTTATAAATGGAGCCAAAACAACATATATGCAGACTCATGCAACCAAAAGGCACACTTGGCTTGGAGATCTACATTGCAGTCAGGCTTGGAGATCTAGAACTAAAGGAGACAGACAGCTATAAATTTCTAGGCATAACAGTGGATAGGTAGGCCTATATGATATGGGAGAACCACATAAATAACATTTGTAGCAAAATAGGTTCAAGCATAATACTTCTGATGAGAAAAATGTCAAAGTCGGTAAATAGACACACTCTACAAACAATGTACTATGGACTAGTCCATTTGCACCTCTCATACAGCATCTTGGTTTGGTGGGTACCATGGACTAGTCCATTTGCACCTCTCATACAGCATCCTGGTTTGGTGAAATGCTGCAAATGTGCCCACACAAAGGGCATTAAGAACACAAAACAGAGCCATATGATGCATCACAAAAGTATAATCACATGGATATGATGTGAGTGCCTATCAGAATAATAAAGTACTGTGCTGCACATCTTAGCCCTGTATTTAGCAATATTTATAATTTTTCCTTTAAGAATGGTCAGATTCCTGAACAATTTAAGTACTCGTTAGTAAAGCTGCTTTATAAAAAGGGGGAAGGCACAATGTAGGCAATTTTAAACCTATTTTTATGCCATCAGTGTTTGCTAAAGTTATTGAAAAGGCTGTGTATGTATGGATAATTAATCATTTTATTTCACATAAAGTTCGGTTTTAGCAGTGGTTTAACAACTGAAAATGCTATATTCTCTTCTCTCTGTGAGGTACTGGATGGATTAAACAAAAGGTTTTGAAAGCTAGGCATCTTTTTCGATTTAACTAAGGCATTTGCTTGTGTTGATCACAAAATATTGCTATAGAAGTTGGACCATTATGGAATATAGGGAGTAGCTCACACTTGGTTCACCTCTTACTTTAACGACAGACACCAAAAGGTCATTACCCACAAAGTTGAGAATGGCTGTGATGTGGGGTCTGCGTGGGGCACGGTCAGTGGAATCAGTGCTGGGGCTACTCCTGTTCCTTATTTATATAAATGATATGCCCTCGAGTATTACAGGTGATTCTGAAATATTTCTATTTGCTAATGACCACTAGCTTGGTAGTAAAAGATGTTGTGAGCAGCACTGACTAATCTATTTCAAAGAGTACAGTTCATGATGTAAGTTCATGGCTTGTAGAAAATAAACTAACACTAAATCATAGTAAGACTCAGTTTTTACAGTTTCTAGCAAACAATTGAACAAAACCCGAGATTTTAAATTCACAGAATCGGCATATGACTAGTGAAACTGAAGAGTTCAAATTTCTAGGTGTTCAGATAGATAGTAAAGTGTCGTGGAAAGCCCATGTTGAAAATCTTGTTCAAAGACTTAATGCTGCCATTTCTACTTCTCCAACGGTTCTGCACTAAGTGATAGTTCTGACATGAAAAGTAGTCCACTTTGCTTATTTTCATATGCTTCTGACATATGGTATTGTATTTTGGGGTAACTTCCCATTCTCAAAGGATATTTTTGGCTCAGGCACAGGCAGTTTTGGCAATAAGTGGTGTAAGTTGTAAGTTCACGAACATCTTGTTGATTTCTGTTCATTAGTCTGGGTATTCAGACATTGGCCAATCAATATATATATATATATATATATATATATATATATATATATATATATATATATATATATATATATATATATATATATAAATAATAGAGGGAAACATTCCACGTAGGAAAAATATATCTAAAAACAAAGATGATGTGACTTACCAAATGAAAGTGCTGGCAGGTCGACAGACACACAAACATACACACAAAATTCAAGCTTTCGCACAAAACTGTTGCCTCATCAGGAAAGAGGGAAGGAGAGGGAAAGACGAAAGGATGTGGGTTTTAAGGGAGAGGGTAAGGAGTCATTCCAATCCCGGGAGCGGAAAGACTTACCTTAGGGGGAAAAAAGGACGGGTATACAGACACAAGCAGACATATTTAAAGACAAAGAGTTTGGGCAGAGATGTCAGTCGAGGCAGAAGTGCAGGGGCAAAGATGTTGTTGAATGACAGGTGAGGTATGAGTGGCGGCAACTTGAAATTAGTGGAGATTGAGGCCTGGTGGATAACGGGAAGAGAGGAAATATTGAAGAGCAAGTTCCCATCTCCGGAGTTCGGATAGGTTGGTGTTAGTGGGAAGTATCCAGATAACCCGGACGGTGTAACACTGTGCCAAGATGTGCTAGCCGTGCACCAAGGCATGTTTAGCCACAGGGTGATCCTCCGGTTTGCTTCAACTGGACTCACACAGGTCATTGCAGTGAACAAGAGTACTTGCTTTTAGTAAACAGAGGTGAAACAAATTTCGAAAAATCATCTGAGTTTTTCAAACATGACCTAGACATTGAGAGACTGCACTTACACTTGAATATGTTAGCCAATATCGCTAATAAAAAAACTGGTCTTAAAAAACATATGTGATGTAAGAAAGTACATTACACAAGAGCCCGCAGTTAGAGAAATGTTATGTGAAGCAGTGAAATGCATTAAGCTTCTCAAAGTAGTTCCAGTCATGAAAGCAATAGCAGAATGGTCATTTAGCACCCTGGGACAGAAGGGATTGAACAACTTGGCTGTTCTTCATGCTCACCAAGATGTTTTGGATGAATTGAATATCCGACCAATCATCAACGACTTCATATTCAGCAATCCAGTCAGACAGTCGACATTTGCACCTTTCTAAAGACACTCCAGCCCTAATAATGGCTTTTGGAGCAATATTAGAAATCTTTATAAAATAGAGAATTACATACACACATAATGTTAAGTTGTCAGTTTCAAAATATTAGTACTAGTTTAGCACTCTATTACTATATTATTAAAGTACTGTATTTTCAGGGTGTAAGACCCAATTAAAACCCGCTATTTACATAATTTTTGACTGAAAGTATTAGGCATACTGCATTAACTTTATTAACTGTATTAAAGCATTATTCTTTTAATGATAGTTAAGCATTTATTTAAATATAATTTCAGTTTTTTCAGAGCTATATATTCACTGCTCTGTAATAGTCTACAAGCATGATTATTCTGTAAATTAATGAACAACAAAATGACTCTGTTATGAGAAAGGAATGGATGCAGCCAGGGGCTTACAACATATGTGTTATGCTGTGCCATTGCCATAAATCTTCAACTATTTCCATTTTTACCATTTGTGTCATGTGTTTCAGATTTAGTTAATGGGAACTGATTACTGCTGGACGGATTAATAACAGAAATACAAGACAGAAAATGAAAGTTAACATGAAATGAGAATGGTAGGTACAGAAAAAATATTAAAAGCCAATGGTGTAACAGCAAAAATATCAACAAAGGGTGTAAACATGGAATTAATGTAAACAGAAACAAAAATAAGCTGATGCATGAAGGGAACAAGCTAGTAAACTGATGATTTCTTGTCAATCTACATACAGGTACTTGTACTAACCCACTGTACTTACACAAAAGATGCACCATGATGCAGGCATGCACCTCCATTCTGACAGGCATGTTCATGACATTCTGTGGTTCCACACTGACCAACACTTCTACCAGTGGCAGTCCTTGTCTTCTGAAGTGGAACTGAAATTCTGCCTGTCCTCAACTCCACATCAAAAAGACAACCTGAGAAGCCACTGTGCAATGGTAGATCATGAGGTAGCAATGAAAAATTTGCTGATTCATGGCCACCTGCAAAAGTGAAGAAAAATATTAGTTTCTACAACTGAAACATATTAGTCCACAAATCTTTTTTTCCTCACAATGAAGCACTACCAATGTATAATGGAGAATGTGTATTTAGCTGAGTCATATGACCAGGAGATGTTCCGGTAACATTCTTCAGGTTATCAACACGAAGCCAAGCATGCTTTCCTGATCTGCCCAGACTCACAAAATGTGGTCTTTTTGCTCGCTGAGTGACAGGACGTGGTGTGAAGATTCTCCGTGGTCCTGAAATTTATTAATAAACAGCTGGATCAGTAGAGCCAACAGAACTAACATAAGACTGTTGAAATATGTGACTATTCTTAATGTAAATTTTGAAGCTTCTTAACATTTTTACAGTTAAGTAATTACAAAAGAACATAAAAATATGTATGATTACAATGTATACAAAAATAACAAGATACAATATGAGCACATTGATATAGTTGGCTGAACAGCTTCATCCAGCTTGTTAACTCATATTTATAAATCTGAACTATGAAGAAGTGCGACAAACTGCAAACTTGATGAGTGAGTTCATTCATTCTTTTATTCATTATGTTCGATGGAGCTCATCAAATAAAAGAACCTACAGGGGTAGGGAAAGAATAAAGATGCTGATTAACAAAAGGGAAATAACTCAAAGAAAGTTTAAAATGTGTAAGGAAAGTTGAAATGTACCTATGACAATGAAAGGGATAGTGACATAAACAGACAATGAAAAATTAGGAAATTTATGAAGTTTTTGAGCTTGCTAAGAAAATCATGGGAGATCCAACAGGAAAATATAATAGACATGAATCAAACTGACAAGACATCAGTACATTGGTGTAAAAAGAAAATGAATGACAAGGATAAAGACATGGATATAGGAACCAGAAAAAGCAGGAAAAAAGAGGAAAAGAGCAGAAGAACAATTATTGTTTAATGTCTGTTTCACAAAAATGTTAATATAAATGAAGCACAAGCTTGGCCTGCAGGAGGATGGGGAAGATTAGCCATGCCATTTCAAAGGAACTATCCTCGCATTTTCCTTTATAAATTTAGGAGAATAAAGGAAAATCTAAGTACAGATAGCTGGATGAGGTTTTGACCATCTCCATCTTCCCAAATACAGGTCTAGTGTAACCACTGTGGCATCTCACTTGGTAGGAAAATAAAGTCTAAGAGAGACAGAAACAGAAAGAATGGCATACACAATTCTTCCAAAAAATTCCAAGACTGACATTATCACTTCCAAACAAGTGACATCATCACAGTGACTACAGCGTCAGCTTGAACTAACAATTATAAAAAACAGATATGTGTTGGACCAGTCAAATGTGAGCAGGAAATGTTAATTAGTGGATGTTTGGCCGTAATGTGCCAATGCTTTTGCATCAAATCACAATGGAGTAGCATCCCTAAATCAAGCATTCAAGACTCTCCACAGAATGTTTTGAAGGAGAGAAAAGTCTGTGCAAAGTTTGCACGGCATGTCTTAACAAAATCAAATCAACAGTGTGTGGAAAACTGCCATGATTTGATTGAAATGCGAAATGCAGACATTTCTTTTCTGGAAAATATCAACACAGAGGACTTGCCCTGGTGTTATAAATACAAACCCACACAATGGGGCAAGTTTCATCTGATGACTAGCAAACTGACATAAGCTATTGCCACAATGCTCTTCATTCTTCATAACCTGGATGTTGAGCATGACTAAGTGATGAATTCCTGCCAGCATGTTCCACATACCTGACAGCCCCCTTTCATAATGTGATTTATGGAATACAATGCAGTAGTGAATTACAATAATGAACTGTAAATAGTTAGTGAGAGTACAACTGAAAAAACTGTTGGAAACACATGTTGATCAACTAAATTGGGAAGACCACTGTAAAGTTACAATAGTAAGACCTCTTTGTCTTTGGGGACTCTTTGGATTACATTGAGAGTTGAGTTGTGGTTAGGGCACTGAGAGGAGTAGGGCGATTGTTAGAAGTTATAAAAGTAGCTGAAGTACTAAATATATCAGAAAAGAAAAGGCAAACGTGTGTGTTAATAATTTGTGATCATAAATAATGGCAGTAACATACAAAGTTCTGATTTAACTGTGTTTTCCAAAAGTTTATATATTTCTGATTATCCAAGTGTAATGAGTGACATGGCACATGATGATTTGGTACTTGCTCCCCTGCACGATACATTACAAGTGTAGTGAAACACTCTCATCAGAGACTCCATTCAGCATATTTTGCTCTGAGAATTGTTTCAAAAATTTGCATACAGAAGATGCTAGAGTGGCAAACTTTGGGTACTTCCAGTCCCCTGTGACTTGTGACTAATGTTCTGGAGGTCACATTCTGTTTACAAGACAATGATAGATATGAGGGGATAACTCAAAGAGGGTGGTGGAGGGTATGGCCATACTTTTCAAACAGTTTTTATTATGTCTGCAAATTATTAGCAGTGTGGTGCTACATAACAGAATTTACAATTTTGGAGCATTAAACTCCATATACAATGAAGAGCCAAACAACTGGTACACCTGACTGATATCATGTACGACCCCCGTGAGCATGCAGATATGCTGCAACATGACATGGCAAGGACTTCACTAATGTCTGAGGTACTGATGGAGGGAACAAACACCATGAATCCTGCAGGGCTGTCCATAAATCTGTAAGAGTATGAGAGGGTGGAGATCTCTTCTGAACAGCACGTTGCAAGGCATCCCAGATATGCTCAATAGCATTCATGTCTTGGGAGTGTGGTGGCCAGCAGAAGGGTTTAAACTCAGAAGAGTGTTTCTGGAGCCAATATGTAGCAATTCTAGATGTGTGGGGTGTCACATTGCCCGTCGGAATGCACAATGGACATGAATGGATGCAGGTGATCCGACAGGATGCTTACGTACGTGTCACCTGTCAGGGACATATCTAGCAATCCTGGATGTGTTGGGTGTCACATTGTCCGTCAGAATTCACAATGGACATGAATGGATGCAGGCGATCTGACAGGACACTTACGTATGTGTCACCTGTCAGGGACGTATCTAGACACATCAGGGGTCCCATATCTGCCAACTGCACGTGCGCTACACCATTACAGAGTCTCCACCAGCTTGAACAGTCCTCTGCTGACATGCAGGGTCCATGGATTCATGAAGTTGTCTTCATACCTGTACATGTCCATTGCCTAATACAATTTGAGATGAGACTCATCCGACCAGGTAAAATGTTTCCAGTCACCAACAGTCCAATGTCAGCGTTGACAGGACCAGGCGAGGTGTAAAGCTTTGTGTCATGCAGTCATTAAGAGTACATGAGTGGGCTCTCAACTTCAAAAGCCCATGTCAATGTTTCATTGAATGGTTCACACACTGACACTTGATGGTCCAGCATTGAAATCTACAGCAATTTCGGGAAGGGTCGCACTTCTGTCATGAATGAATCTCTTTAGTTATGATTGGTCCTGTTCTTGCAGGATCTCTTTCCAGCCGCAGCGATGTCAGAGATCTGCTGTTATACCGGATTCCTGATATTCACAGTACACTCATGAAATGGTCATATGGAAAATTCCCACTTCATCACTACCTTGGAGATACTGTATCCCATGGCAGACTATAACACCACATTCAAACTCACTTAAATCTTGACAACCTGCCATTGTAGCAGCAGTAACTGATCTGACAACTGTGCCAGATACTTGTCATCTTATATAGGCATTGCCAACCGCACTGCTATATTCTGCCTGTTTACAGATCTCTGTATTTGAATACGAATGCCTATACCAGTTTCTGTGGTGCTTCAGTGTATTATGTAATATCCTCAATTTTATTTTAATAATTCTCTTCATATCCTATAAACTCTATAGCATTTATTGGTCGTAGAAATTATATTTCTATACAGTTTGTACACATGGTTTTATCTCATATTAAAAACAGTAAGTTATCAAATGCAACATGGAGCTTCTGTTTCTCATTAGTTCATATATTTCATTTTGAACAATATAATTCCTAAAAAGTTCATTTTAGTCATACTTTTAATTTCAGTTGAGAGCACTATGATAAGGAGTGCCTACTGAATTTACATTATCAACAAATATATGAAGGGAATAACAGTGAAAAAAGGTACAATATGAAATCCAAACTTTAATGAAATAACACTTGATGCACATAAAATAAAATCTATGTATTTCTGCCAGTTTTGAAAATACATGCAGGTGATTACCTGATCCAAGATTCCAAGTAAGAACAACATAACCTTTTATGAAGCTCACAGAAAGATGATCAGATTGAGCATCATGAGAACCATCTTGCCCAACAAAAATCATTAGTGCTATCTGTTCCATGCTTGATGGTTTGAAACGGAATCTTAGTTCCATATTGTGGTGAATAGTTCCTGGTAAAGGGTATGCAGTGTATGATGAAAATCCAGAAACTGACGGAGAGAAAGAAGGCTGACCAATGTCTAAGTCTAGAAAAGTAAGAAACCAACATGGAACATTACGAAAAATACCCTTCTACAATTTGGTGGTTAACTAGTTTATTTTTGTTTTTGGAAATTACAGAATAACATACCATGCTCACAGAAAATTCCATGTTTTCCCAGAGGGCAAAGACAAAGGAAGCCACTACCAGGGAAAATAACACATGTTGCACCAAACTGACAAGGATTTACTTCACAGACTGATTTCTCACAAGCTTTCCCAACATACCTGAAAAACATAGTAATGCATGCAAATACAGGTGGAAGTGAAATTTGAAAAGGAAATATTTTCTCAAGCAGAAAAAAGTGACATAATCACTATGTGCTATACTCATAATAAGAATAATGCATTTGATTTCTTTGAAATCTTACAAAAACTAATCTTCTCTCTTTATAAATCTTAGGAGATGACATTCCTTTGGATTTGTTTTGTAACATAAGAATTTTAACATTTTAGAACATTTATTAGTTTATTATTTATATAAAATAAAGCAAAGGCAACCCACACATTAAGCAGACTGATGTGAGCCACAGAAACTCTCATAACAGAATACAGTGTTAACTAGCTTTTGAGACCTGGATCTTCTTCTGGCAGAAAGTACACACACACACACACACACATACATACATACACACACACACACACACACACACACACACACACACACACACACAAAAGACACAGACAACCAAAAGCATGCTACTGTGATGTGGCAATGAGTCTGTGGTAGTGTATGTTTCGGTGTCTGTTTTGTTCTGTGTACTTTCTGCTAGAAGAAGAGCCAGGGCTCAAAAGCTAGTTAATACTGTGCTCGGTTATGGGTGTCTATGCACCACACATCAATCTGCTACATATAAGCGGTTGTGTTTCCTTTATTTCACATACTGTTCTGTTCAAAAGTTTGCCATTTCTTGTGCATTACTGCAAGAGTTTCAAAAATAAACTATGTACCTTACCCTGAAGGACATAAACAGTTCCACTCATCATTATGTTCTACACATGTTCCACCATCATAACAAGGATTTGACAAACATGCAAGTGATGCACATTCAGAAATGCCTGAAGCACTCAATGAGTCATGTAAAATATGACGTGGCATATTATCAACCTAAAAACATAAATACAAGTAAAAAATTAATATTTTTTGTATCATAATTAAATGATACTACATGATAATGACTTTTGGAAAATCAAACATTGTTGTCTAACTACTATCAATCCATTCAGATTAACTTTGCACATTGTAGCTACTGAATAAATTGTGTAGCTCCCTAGTTGCTGCTGCTGATCCCAAACCTGAATAAGAGACTCGAGAAGTCATAAAAAAAGCTGCAAAGGAACTTGAGGGAAGTCTCAATAGCTTTTGTAACTATGAGGCACTTTAGTTCAGTCTCATTACTATATGCAACTTTTAGCAAGATGGAGAAGTTATGTCAGTCAATGGATTCTGTGAGATCGAATCATGTGACAATATCAAAGCTCCCAAAATGTCTGATTTTAGTTATGACATTACACAGTAACTTAAAAATTATAACATTTCTCAAAATGGGGGGCAAGGTTACTCGCGTCCGTGACATACCCTAAGTCACACATGCCTCCTTGGTAGTGCTAAATGAGTAACAACAGGATGAGACCAAACTGCCCGAAAAAGCCTCCCGGTCATAGAATGCAGAGTAAACAGCCAAAAAGTCCTTAGTTCATAGAACTGGACCATCTATTCACATACGCCAACTTAACATCGAAGGAATAAGCAAGTCGAAATGTGACTGTCTATTCAAACTATCGAAAAACCATGCAGTCGATGTCATTGCACTCCAAGAAACACACACAGCAGATGATCAACAGATAAGGAGCAGAGGGAAAATACCAGGATATAAACTAATAGCCTCAAATAACCATCCAAAATACGGTCTTGCAATTTACGTCACGCATAATATGAAAAATTATCAGATAGTTTCAGTGAGCAGCGAAAACGATATTTTCATAATTTCAGCAAAAATTGATAGGGTAACAATAGCCAATGTCAGCAAGCCTCCTGGAGTAAACTGGCCTACTCCTCCTCTACCATCTCAGCATCATCCATCTTTATTCCTGGGCATCTTCAACAGCCATCATTATCTATGGGGATATTGTTTAAACTACAGTAATGAAGAAGCTCTTTGTGAATGGATGGAAACCGAAAATGTGGAAGTAATTTTTGATGCCAAGGATCCACCTACCCTTCATTCAGGACATTGGAACAGAGGATATACACCTGATCTGTGCTTCACAACTCAGCTTCACAGCACCCATACCCAGATACGTTGCTTAATACTTGAAGACTTGCCCCACAATCAGCACAGACCTATCATTTTAGAGACTGGAATATGTGTAATCCTTGTGCAGTCTGAAAACATTATGGAATTTCAAGAAAGCTAACTGAACTGAATTCAGAAAACAAACAGATAACAATATCAGATGGATCAAGCCAATGCACAGTAACTACAGTCAATTTATAGGTATAATTAAAGGAGCAGCCAGATGATTTATCCCTAGAGGCTATCGTAAAGAATATACACCTGGCTAGAATGAGGACAGTGAAAAATTGCTTGAAGAACTGTTAGCAAAGCTACAGATCTTCTGCAGTCACTTGATGAGAATAGGAAGAAGATCTGGCATGAAGCCATAGAATCATTCGACGACACACATTCAAGTCCTAAAGCTTGATCTGTTATCCGAAAACTGGATGCAACAAACTCAGCACCGGTGAAACCTAAAACTGTCATCAAGCTGAATGATTTTGCCAATCATTTAATCTCAAATTCCAAGAGCTCAAAGGATAAGCAGACAAGAAGGGAAATCAAAACCCAGTTCAACACCAAGAAAAGAGCACCCCCAAATTACTCTTAATTTTCCAATCCATTCAATGAAGAGGAATTAAGAGATGCCATCAGAAACATGAAAGTTGGGAAGGCAGTTGGATTTGATGGGATGTACCCTGAATTTCTCACACACTGTGGACCAGCAACTATCAGATAGCTTTCTAGCTTCTTCTCAGACATTCCTTCCACTGGAAATCTCCCATCATTATTCAAGAAAACCGAGCTAATAGCAATCCTTAAACTGAACAAAGACCCAATAAAAGTAGAAAGTTACCGCCCACTAGCCGTGTTAAGTGTTACTTACAAACTACTTCAATGACTCATCTACAACAGGATCTGTGAAACAATTAATAAACAAATACCCATAGAACAAGCTGGATTCAGGCCTGGTAGAAGCTGTAATGACCAAGTGTTTGCATTAACAACCCATACTGAAAATGGATATGAGAAGAAATGCGTAAGCAAAGCTGCTTTCTTGGATCTATCCGCCGCCTATGACACCGTAAGGCGAGAAGGCCTTCTCTTAAAATTTGTGACCATCATTCAGTGTCGGAGACTCACAAACCTACTTAGCGGCATGTTAAGCAACAGACTTGCCCCGCTGTACTCTGATAATGACAGAAGCAAAGTCTTCCAATTATGTGACGGACTACCTCAAGGATCTGTATTGGCCCATCTCCTTTTCAACTTATACACTTATGGCTTGCCAGCCACAACCGCAAGGAAATTCATATATGCTGATGACATCTGTTTGGTAACCCAGAGCTCCAGTTACACCACTGCTGAAAGCACATTAACTGCCGACATGGAAATCCTGGACACGTACTTCAGGAAATGGTGCCTCCGCCTAAACCCTCAGAAAACTGTTACTTCAGCATTCCACCTATGGAACAGACACTCTGACCATAAACCAGAAGTTAAACTCTGAGAACAAACCTTACAGTACTGCAGCACTCCGAAGCACCTAAATTTCTGACAACATATCTCTGACGTGGCCGCAAAGGTGAAGACCCTGTAATAATATCATTCAGAAGCTTGTTGGTACCTCCTGGGGTTGCTATGCTCAAACCCTAAGATCAACTGCTTCGGCACTATCATACTCTGTCACTGAATACTGTTGCCCAACTTGGATGAACGGTGCTTGCTGCAGCAAGATAGATATGCAACTCAACCAGACAATGCGACTTATCACAGGCTACATACGTAGCGCTCAAACTGCATGGCTACCAGTTTTAAGTAACATCCAACCTCCGGCTCTACAAAGATCAGATGCTCTCCTGAAGATCTGGAGAAACATTCAGAAGAACCCTAAGCTACCCGTACACAGCAATATATTAATAGGAGAACATCAGTGTCTGAAGTCAAGAAAACCACCTTGGTGAACTGCGCAACATCTTGAAGCCTCTGACTTTAACATCAACAAAGTATGGAGAAGTCAACGGGAAGAATCATCAGTGTTCTACGGTCATCTGGTTGAAAAGCCTTCCATGCGAGTTCCATGTTTCACACTCCCCAGATGCCAGGGGAGATCTATCAACCGTGTCCGAACAGGACAGGGGAACTGTGGATATCTAAAGCACAAAATAGGGCTGGACAACATCTCCAGATTGTGACTGTGGAGCTGCCCTGCAAACAATAAATCACATTGTTGGTAAATGCCCAAAACGAGCCTTCAGGGGGTGAATAAATGACATCCATCATGCATCACCTGAACAGCTCAACTGGATCCACAGATTGGACTTTGAAAGCTAAGAACTTGTGTAATGTGTACAAAATTTAGTATAATACTTTGGACATTTGATTCTGTACCTGTATTTTGCTTGTCATTTCTTACACTGTATACTCTTAAAATTATGTATTTGATCCAAGCTCTGTATCATCATACGATAAATAAAATTTCTCAAAATTGGGAAATGAAAACAACTAGTGGATGAAATTGACAGTCAAATTATGTCAATATAAGAAACTCTGTACAGAGACTAAATAAATTTTGAACTCAGAAATTATATGAGCTATAGAGGAATGCTAGGAACATCCACTTCCAATGAAATGCCCCAATGTGGCACAGCATTTGCAGTTGTGAGAAATATTACAAATTCATTTGCTATATTTCATATATATGACAGAAAAATTTCAATTCTCTCTATCAAGTAAGGGAACAGGTCACACATGTCAATTAAAGTGCACAACCCCACAAAACATCTATAACTGAAAGGATTTAAAAAAAATAGATGACTTCTAGAATCACTGGCAGAAGTTAAAAATACAATTACAGCACACTGCGTCAAACTATTGCTGGAGATTTCAGTGCACAAACTGGTATACAAAAAATTTAAGTGAACAGAGGGATTATACTCTTTGCCTACAAGAACAAACAGAAGAAGTGAAAGGTTAACTGACTTAGGTCAAATGTTTCATCTGACGGCAATGTCAACACACTTACTGCCTCCCCAGAAAGAAGAAAATATGAATATCTCCAACAAATGAAAGCACAATGAGAGCAGATCCAGCTAGCAGCCACTGCAGAAGTTCTTGGTAGTGGGTGAAGGTGCATGAATCCAGTAACTTTACTGACTGTATTGCTAGGTGTGCATGTTTTTGTTGCCTATGGAAATGATGCTAAGTACTCCTGTCATGTACTTCACAATGGTGTACAAACTGTATGTGTATATGTAGAAACATCAGACAAAATTTCAAACTGAACAGCTGACAATTACCACAGAAAAACAAAATGAAAGTATCGAAAAAGAAATTACCTGTTTGGATAAGTAGATATATGTAATAAGCGTCTGAGCATAACAAATCCAAAATGAAAACCCCTAGAACAATAAGATTTAGCCCTAAAGTCCTTAAACGTGTATCGTATAATTCTTTTCTAATTTACTTTCCTAAATATCACTTGATTCTCATAACTTACAAAAAACCAATATGACATGAGTCTCAAAACCTTGGCACTCTGCAATGAAAAATAAAGCACAGATGCGGAAATGACACCTATGACAGAATTTGCAGAAGAAAGAGTTGAAACATAGCTATTGTGGAAATCTCACAATTCGAAATCAAATGGCAAGAATTCCTCAAGATTCAAAAAACATTCATCTAAAATCACCAATACATAAAAATGTAAATATAAACACTGTGGACTAATGGAAATTGTCCAGTACTTTTCAAGAAATAACGCCAGAACTTTCTATCAGAAATTTAAAGAGAAACTTCAAAATTATCAGTCTTACAGTTCATGCTTGAGGAGTTCAAAATAAAAAATAAAGAGCTTCAAGCTGTTCCATCCTACTTTCAATACGTATCAAGTCCAAATTTTCACTTCATAGTTGAGAAATTCATCCCAAATATGATCTAACAATATGTGACTGACATAACATCTAAAGTTAATTTTTTGCAGGATTTAAGATCAAGCCAGGGGTAAGAAGGGGAGATGGCTTATCCCCAGTAATGTTTAACTGAGTTTTATATAAACTGATTAGAAAATGGAAAAAATAAAACTAAGGACATAAGTATTGGTTGATGTCTCCAAAAGTATCTTGACTGCCTGATAATTGATGATGAAATTGCAATCCTCTCCAATAATGGATCAGAAACAATCCTGTCTCAAGGGAAACGTCAAGTAGTTGAGACAAAAACCGTCATAATTATGCCTTTCAGTCCAGTCCATAACCTGAACAATTTGTTTGTTTTCTAATGATTTCCAGCTACCCTCTGTTACTAAATGACTTTCACTTTCAACGTCCATGTTTGTCTCATTGCCATAAACGAAAACTGGTAATACACAATGTAAGGTTTCCTTTACAAAGGCATAGGCAGCTTAGTTCTTAAAATACAGTTGAGTTTATTAAAAGCATTCAAAGCCCTTTTTACTGTAAGCCTTTCATCTATTTCTTTCACTGCAAATCCAGTTACTGTCTACAAATGCTCTATATACAAAAAAAAGCCTCATCTACTGTTTGTATAACATCGTCGTTAATTTTTAATTTTCTTTTCATTGTGTTGCTTATATATTATACACATCTTAGTTTAATTGATTTTTAGACCTACTTTCAAAGTGCTATATTAACCCTTTTAGTGCCAAATACGATCTGATCGTGATCCAGATTTTCGGCGAAAAATGCCAGTAACGATCTGATCGTGATGCCTTTCTCATTCGCTAGGAAATACTAACAACTTTGCCTTCAAGTGCGGAAAAAATGAATGAGAAAGGCATCACGATCAGATAGTTACTGGCATTTTTCGCCGAAAATCTGGATCACGATCAGATCGTATTTGGCACTAAAAGGGTTAAGTTCTTCCTTTTATTATAAAAGGTCATCAGCAATGGAAGCAAACAGAACAAAGTCAAAATCAAAACAGCAATGGTGCACAATTGTTCCAAAAACACATATTCTTCTCTTGTTATCATCATACAGGACTGCTAAAAACAAATTTGGTGGTATGGAAAGTTCTTGCCTGACTGCTCTCTTTAATAGAAAGTGTTGCATTGACAATTGTATACCGGCGTGCAAAACTTACGGATGAAAGTAACTTTCGTATGATGTATCACTACCAATAAACATAGCTGGATGAAACTTGAGCGATACACAGAAAGCACTGCTACGTATAGCACAGAAGATAACTGAAAGAAATACACAATGAGACGAACAGAAATGACACTTTTATTCAAAGACAATAATTACACAGAAATCACAATTCGTTATGGCCCATTGGTTATTACAAAAGTAGGACCATGGTTCTTAATAGAGTTTATGATTACCAAGGATGGCAATGAATGCTCTGTGGTCAACATACCCTCATATAGTGAGAGGTAGGAACATGCAATGCACCCAGAACATAGTCGAACATGATCGTTTTAGTGTCCAGGTGTTATGGTGTAGGTATGCATAATGTTACATGGGTGTACTGACCTCTATGTCTTTGAACATGGTACAATCACCATGACATGTTACTATGCCATTGTACTTCTTCATCAAGTGGATCTTTTCAAGGGAGTGTAGGCCTGGATTTCATTTTTATAGATGACTATGTGCAAACACGTCAAACAGAGCAAGTGGAGGAGCGCTAAGAATGAGAGGATATTTTGTGAATGGTACGACCTGCCCTTTCTCCCAACTAAAATCTCGTTGGTGCATTGGGCATTCGTACTGCAGCACATCCACATGCACCAACAATGTTACAGCAGTCGTCAACCATGCTGGTGGAGGAATGCAGTGCCCTACCACAAGAACATCAACCTTCTGCTCAGCATGGTGGCATATTTCAGAGCATGCATTACCATCCGTGGTGATTACATCATATTAAGAGCCATGGCTGTCCTTTCGAAACGTCCAGGGGACAATCATAATGACAGTGACTTCAACGTAATTACTGTCTTTGAATAAAAGTGTCACTTCTGCTCATCTTGTTACATATTTTTTTCAGTTACCTTCTTGCTATACTGCAGCAACTATGTCTATGGTTGGTCCAAATTAGATCTTGCATGGCAGTGACACACAAAGTGAAAGTTAGTTCCACCATTATGTTTTGAACACAGTGTATTCTTTAGTATATTAGCATAAGGTAAAGCAATATCTTGTTATTCATGTGCTGTTTACACAGATTTTCATGTTCAAGTCTTCTTAATGGTGATACATAAAAAGACTGAAAATTAATCAAACGAAAACACAGTTTTGAGTGTCAATTAAAATAGTGAATAATTTTCATTGACTGAAACTGAATTTTGTTTTACATTGTTAAAAAATTTTGACACTGTATTGTACAAAAGAAAGGTCAAGGTTAAGATTCTGAGATGATAGACTTTACCAAAGTTTTCACACTGCCTGAGAAAAATCCCATTATTTATTTCTAATGTAACTAAATCAACAAATAAGGTTTTGTAGAATATGATAAATTGTTCTAAATATATAATAGGAAATCTCAGGCACAAAAATTTCAAATTATTTGAATAAAGAGTCCCTTTCTATATAATTAAAGATTAGTGGTGAAGAATTGAGTACCATAAGGCCATGCATGCAACCGATGAATCCAGTTTTCATCTGAACTTCACTGAGATCAGAAAATTCTGCAGGGAATCCTCCTAAGTACAATACATTCACTGTTCTGCCAATCTGAGAAGTTGCAGCTATCTGTTCTCCACTCATGGCAAGTGAATCATTAATTCGTAAGTATGCATTGCAGTGCTGAGGAACAATGCTGTAAGGTAGTAATTCAAGCCTGAAAATAATTTTGTTCCTTTAAAGACTTATAAAATTTCATTTTTCATAGGCTGTTCAAATAATTTACTTGACAACATCATCAATACATTTAAAACTTATTAAGTAAATAGAAAAATAAATGTAAGTGCTTAAGAACAAACACACTGAATCATAACCAGTGATGTTGATTAAGTTATATACGGATCAGTTATTTCCATTTTTATTGTAATACCTTCTAAAAAGACTGAGTAACACTATAAATGCAACAGACAGAAAACTAGTACTTACTAAATACTAGAACAGAAGTGATAAATGTCAGACAGACAAGCATGTAAATAATGGAGAAAAAGTAAACATCCTACTTTAAGGATTTTTTTAAAATACATGAAATAGGAAAACAATGGGTATCACCATAAATGTTAGGATGAACAAGATATTCTTCCACATTTTGTATCATTATAAAGATAATACACAGAAAGTGACAAGTCATTGTCCATTCTCATTTCTTGGGTTGACAGTTAAAAAGACAAAGAGCGTGGGGGGGGGGGCAGAGAAAGAGAGTGTTGCAGGTGGGGGGGGGGGGGGGGGGATTACAGTCAAACTGGAAGTACAATATCAGAACAGAGGATAGATAAGGTGGAGAATGACAAGAAAGAAAAGTGCAATAAGAGAGGAACAAGTCTGTAAGGGAGTGAGTGTTAAATACTCTGTTGAGTTCTTGGTGTTGAAGTGAGCAGCATGTAAGTCTGTGGTTGATGGCAGTAATTAATGTGGCTATACAACAGGTTAGTTGCCATACTCAGCTAAAATGCTTCCCTTAAATAGCTGTTCTACATATTCCATCCACTTTTCATCCTATTCTTTTCTGCTCAGTACTGGCTTCCCATCAGAGCTTTTGGAATTCTTGGAGTTGCTTATTTTTTCTCTCATGAATTTTCTTATCTAGAGGGCAAAATAACTAACAATGGCCACAGTACATTGAGGGTATAAAAGGGTATAAAATGCAGATTGGCTATAACAAGGAAAGAATTTCTGTGAAAGAGAAATTTGTTAACATCTAATGTAAACTTAAGTATTAATAAGTATTTATATTGAGTGTAGCTTTGAATGGAGTGCAGAAGTGAAATGTGGATGATAAGCAGTTCAGATATGAAAAGAATAGAAGCTTTTGAAATACACTGCTATGGAAGAATACTGAAGATTAGATGGATAGATCAATGAACTAATGAGGAGGTACTAAATCAAATTGGGAAAACGGAAATTTACAACACAACTTGATTAAAGGAAGTGATCACTTGACAGGATATGTCCTGAGGCAGGCGTCAAGGAACTCAAAGTGGCAGAACAGGGTGGACACAATCACCTCTGATTTTGTCAGGACATAACCATAACATGTATACAGCTAATAATAAGAAATTACTGCAGTCAAGGCATGCAGCCAGAACAACATTCTAACTTTCTTTGATTCTAAATGGAGATCAACAGCTGAAGCTCTCAATTGTGTGTTCTTGGGCGGTAAAACAAAATTCTTGGTCACAAATGCAAACCACCTCATTCTATTCCCTTGTTTATTCTAGAGATGAAATGAAATTCTCTACATACAACAAGCTAAAATGTAATGCAATTGTTGTTGTGGTCTTCAGTCCTGAGACTGGTTTGATGCAGCTCTCCATGCTACTCTATCCTGTGCAAGCTTCTTCATCTCCCAGTACCTACTGCAACCTACATCCTTCTGTATCTGTTTAGTGTGTTCATCTCTTGGTCTCCCTCTATGATTTTTACCCTCCACACTGCCCTCCAATACTAAATTGGTGATCCATTGATGCCTCAGAACATGTCCTACCAACCGATCCCTTCTTCTAGTCAAGTTGTGCCACAAACTTCTCTTCTCTCCAATCCTATTCAATACCTCCTCATTAGTTATATGATCTACCCATCTAATCTTCATCATTCTTCTGTAGCACCACATTTCGAAAGCTTCTATTCTCTTCTTGTACAAACTAGTTATCATCCACGTTCCACTTCCATACATGGCTACACTCCATACAAATACTTTCAGAAACGACTTCCTGACACTTAAATCTATACTCGATGTTAACAAATTTCTCTTCTTCAGAAATGCTTTCCTTGCCATTGCCAGTCTACATTTTATATCCTCTCTACTTCGACCATCATCAGTTATTTTGCTCCCCAAATAGCAAAACTCCTTTACTACTTTAAGTGTCTCATTTCCTAATCTAATTCCCTCAGCATCACCTGACTTAGTTCAACTACATTCCATTATCCTCGTTTTGCTTTTGTTGATGTTCATCTTATATCCTCCTTTCAAGACACTATCCATTCCGTTCAACTCCTCTTCTAAGTCCTTTGCTGTCTCTGACAGAATTACAATGGCATCGGCGAACCTCAAAGTTTTTATTTCTTCTCTATGGATTTTAATACCTACTCCGAATTTTTCTTTTGTTTCCTTCACTGCTTGCTCAATATACAGATTGAATAACATCGGGGAGAGGCTACAACCCTGTCTCACTCCCTTCCCAACCACTGCTTCCCTTTCATGTCCCTCGACTGTTATAACTGCCATCTGGTTTCTGTACAAATTGTAAATAGCTTTTCGCTCCCTGTATTTTACCCCTGCCACCTTTAGAATTTGAAAGAGAGTATTCCAGTCAACATTGTCAAAAGCTTTCTCTAAGTCTACAAATGCTAGAAACGTAGGTTTGCCTTTCCTTAATCTAGCTTCTAAGATAAGTCGTAGGGTCAGTATTGCCTCACGTGTTTCAATATTTCTATGGAATCTAAACTGATCTTTCCCGAGGTCGGCTTCTACCAGTTTTTCCATTCGTCTGTACAGAATTCGTGTTAGTATTCTGCAGCTGTGATGTAATGCAATTATCATTGCTAAATAATTATTTCTGCACGAAGACACATAAAGTGATGTATTGGGGGAGAGGGGTCCAGATTAAATTTAACAAGCTATCTGACCACTCCAGAATTACATAACCTTTCACTCTCCACCAGAATGTGCCCTGTTTTGAATCTTCTTCGTAGATTAAAACTGTATGCCCCATAAGCTGTGGCCACATCAATCCTTGACATCATCACTTCATCCACAATTGGTAATCCAGCAATGTCTGCAACACAGCTTCAGAGAAGCTCGAAAAGTGGAACACAGGTACTGGCAAAATTCAAACTGTGAAGGTGAGTAAAGAGCTGTACCTGGATACCTCAGTCACTAAAGGCTTCAGTCTTAAAAGGTTAGGTTCCAAGTCTGAATCCCAGCATGCTATACGGTTTTAATCCAGCAGAAAATTACAAAACAGTGTACATTCCACTGCAGAGTGCAATTCATTCTGGGAACAAACCCTAGGCTGTGACGAGACAATTTCTCTGCAATATATTTTCTTCCAGCAAGATATACAGGAAAGCTCCTTTGAATTTTGGAAAGTAGAAGAAAGACAGTTGCAGAAGTGAAGTTCTGTGGGAAGGTCAAAACTCAGCCAGTAAGATCACTGCACATGATGAAATGCAAGGTTCTCAGTTCAAATACCAGTCCAGCACACAGTTTTAATTTATCATGAAAAATCCAAACAATTTTAGAAGACAAGAACGATTTCATCTGCCACAGCCTATACAAATATGAACCCTATGAGCTATTGTTCAAATACGGTATTGCAGATTCCTTGTCCTAGGAGAGTAGAATGTGTAGTATGTAGTTTATTCATCTCATAACGTACAGTTACAAATCAAAGATTTTTGTACTGGAGACACGTCAGCTTATTATTTTATAAAAATAAGGTTACAATAGTTAACATAGTACAGCAGGCATTTCTGCATTTTTACACATGAACAACTTAACAAGAACTTGTATAATACTTACGCTCATTTTGCAGCTTGGAATAAAATTTATACAATATATTAACAATTTATTACACAATACATACTCTTTATTGTTTCTGTTCTTTTCAAATTGCCATACTGTCCTGCATGAGTTCTTTAATGGAATAATAACATTTTTCCACTATTGTATTAAATACCAATCTGTTTAGTGGGTCAAAATCCATATTTAAAAGATTTATGTTATTTAATTTATTGGAAATTTTTAATCCCATGTACAATGGTGTTTGAGTGTAGAGTTTTAACTTATGAGAGAAAAGTTTGAAGCTGTGTCTCTGTGACGAGTACTGTAATTGTGGTTGAAATGAAAATTGTCAAGTGAGTTTTGATTTTTATATATAAAAAAAAATTTTTATAGATGTACACAGAAGGAATGGTTAGTATTTTTAATTTTTTATGTAATGGGCAATTTGATGTTCTTTTTTGGACTAAACACATGTTTCTTATGTTTCTCTTTTGAAGTGTAAGTAATCTCGGGCTGTTCATAGAGTGTCCCCAGAAAATTATTCCACATTCAATATTCTCAAAGTAGCTGTGGCAGACTATCTTCCTGGTACCATAAGGGTGGAACCAGATAAAACATTCATCACATAAGCTAGGCTGTTTAGTTAGTTTGCTAAGAAGTCTACATGTGCCTTCCAATTTAAATTTTTGTCAAGGTTTAGACCTAGAAATTTTACATAACTTGCTTCAGTCATTTCCTGATCACCCTGCACTATTTTTATGGTAGATGCTGATGTTTCAGTGCTGAACTGCACTAATTGTGTTTCTGTGACATTGAGTTTTAATCCATTGTGCTGAAACCATAATTCTAGGTCTCCCATTATATTTTCCACAGTATCATGAAATTGATCTAAATTGTCATTTTCAATTAAAACCGAGGTGTCATCTGCGAATAAAAGGGAGTCAACATCAATTTTTAAAGGTAAATCATTTATGTACAGCTGAAAATGATAAGGTCCTAAAATTGAGCCCTGTGTGACCCCTGTAGAAAAGTGTTCCCAATCCAAGAATGATTTTTTTCCATTTGAATTTAGAATAACTCTCTGTTTTCTTTGTGACAAATAAGATTTGAACCACGTCAATGCCCTGTCCACAATCCCATACCTCTCTAACTTGTGTAGAAGTAGTAAGTGACTGACTGAGTGGATTAAGTTATCAACTTTCTGCACATGTAGTTGAAAATGACTAACTGATGGTCTATAAAGCCATAAAGGAGGACTTTTCCCTTTATTTTCTAAACTGACAGTTATCTTTATGTTTTTGGTTATGTCATTATGTACTATGTGTGTGATTCAACACACCAAAAATTGCACAGATCATTGTGTTTCAAGAAACCTCTAACCTTATTCTTGACCCAGGTTGTATTCTGTATGAAAGTATTCTACTTCTTGCAAAAGTAAAATGTTGAACTTTATATAACTGTACCTTCATTGTTCCATAGTACAGACGTCTCTGAACTAATTTTTACTCACATTGCTTGCACTTTTAAATCATATCCATTGTTAACCAGACTTCGGACTTCTGTGAAAAGCATGGTTTGAACTCCACAAGAGAACTGGAAATTGAGTAATCCATCTTCAATGTAAACAGCCATATAAACATTTGATGTAAGTTGAGCATGCAGCAGAATACCACTCAGCACTAGTGTTCGTGCCTGGACTTCAATTTTGGCACCTGTTTTTTCAATAAGGTGGTGTGTAACGAATGAATGCTCTCTGAATGCAACTGTATCATTTCCTGTGTACACATCACATAGAGGCCCAGTCCATTCAGACTTACATTTGCACTGAAACATGAGAAAAAGCTCAATATTAAATCACATTTATTTTATTATACCATACTTCCACTACCTTATATTAAAAAGTGAAGAATTTGAATCATTCTGAATAGTAAATTGAATAGTTTTACAAAATAACACCAAAAATCTGTGCAGTTTATGAGAAAACTTTATGTTACAACATAGTCTTCTTATGAGGTGTTGTTAAAGTAAGAGGTTAACTTGAACGGAAGGAAAAATATAAGATTTATTTTAATTTTGTTTATTTATTTATACACCTGTGGATAACAAATACTGAATAGTTTTCTCCAACTGCACGTGAAAAACTTATGTAAATTCATTGTAAGGAAATAGTCATATATATATATATATATATATATATATATATATATATATATATATATATATATATATATATATATATATAAAAATAGAGGGAAACATTCCACGTGGGAAAAATATATCTAAAAAGAAAGATGATGAAACTTACCAAACAAAAGCGCTGGCAGGTCGATAGACACACAAACAAACACAAACATACACACAAAATTCTAGCTTTCGCAACCAATGGTTGCCTCGTCAGGAAAGAGGGAAGGAGAAGGAAAGACAAAAGGATATGGGTTTTAAGGGAGAGGGTAAGGAGTCATTCCAATCCCGGGAGCGGAAAGACTTACCTTAGGGGGAAAAAAGGACAGGTATACACTCGCACACACACACATATCCATCCACACATACACAGACACAAGCAGACATTTGTAAAGGCAAAGAGTTTGGGCATTTTTTGGGCAGAGATGTCAGTCGGGGCGGATGTACAGAGGCAAAGATGAAGTTGAAAGACAGGTGAGGTATGAGCGGCGGCAAATTGAAATTAGAAATTAGCGGAGATTGAGGCCTGGCGGATAGCGAGAAGAAAGGATATGCTGAAGGGCAAGTTCCCATCTCCGGAGTTCTGACAGGTTGGTGTTAGTGGAAAGTATCCAGATAACCCGGACGGTGTAACACTGTGCCAAGATGTGCTGGCCGTGCACCAAGGCATGTTTAGCCACAGGGTGATCCTCATTACCAACAAACACTGTCTGCCTGTGTCCATTCATGCGAATGGACAGTTTGTTGCTGGTCATTCCCACATAGAACGCTTCACAGTGTAGGCAGGTCAGTTGGTAAATCACGTGGGTGCTTTCACACGTGGCTCTGCCTTTGATCGTGTACACCTTCCGGGTTACAGGACTGGAATAGGTGGTGGTGGGAGGGTGCATGGGACAGGTTTTACACCGGGGGCGGTTACAGGGGTAGGAGCCAGAGGGTAGGGAAGGTGGTTTGGGGATTTCATAGGGATGAACTAAGAGGTTGCGAAGGTTAGGTGGACGGCGGAAAGACACTCTTGGTGGAGTGGGGAGGATTTCATGAAGGATGGATCTCATTTCAGGGCAGGATTTGAGGAAGTCGTATCCCTGCTGGAGAGCCACATTCAGAATCTGATCCAGTCCCGGAAAGTATCCTGTCACAAGTGGGGCACTTTTGGGGTTCTTCTGTGGAAGGTTCCGGGTTTGAGGAGATGAGGATGTGGCTCTGGTTATTTGCTTCTGTACCAGGTCGGGAGGGTAGTTACGGGATGCAAAAGCTGTTTTCAGGTTGTTGGTGTAATGGTTCAAGGATTCCGGACTGGAGCAGATTCGTTTGCCACGAAGACCTAGGCTGTAGGGAAGGGACCGTTTGATGTGGAATGGGTGGCAGCTGTCATAATGGAGGTACTGTTGCTTGTTGGTGGGTTTAATGTGGACGGACGTGTGAAGCTGGCCATTGGACAGGTGGAGGTCAACGTCAAGGAAAGTGGCATGGGATTTGGAGTAGGACCAGGTGAATCTGATGGAACCAAAGGAGTTGAGGTTGGAGAGGAAATTCTGGAGTTCTTCTTCACTGTGAGTCCAGATCACGAAAATGTCATCAATAAATCTGTACCAAACTTCGGGTTGGCAGGCCTGGGTAACCAGGAAGGCTTCCTCTAAGCGACCCATGAATAGGTTGGCATACGAGGGGGCCATCCTGGTACCCATGGCTGTTCCCTTTAATTGTTGGTATGTCTGGCCTTCAAAAGTGAAGAAGTTGTGGGTCAGGATGAAGCTGGCTAAGGTAATGAGGAAAGAGGTTTTAGGTAGGGCGGAAGGTGATCGGCGTGAAAGGAAGTGCTCCATCGCAGCGAGGCCCTGGACATGCGGAATATTTGTGTATAAGGAAGTGGCATCAATGGTTACAAGGATGGTTTCCGGGGGTAACAGACTGGGTAGGGATTCCAGGCGTTTGAGAAAGTGGTTGGTGTCTTTGATGAAGGATGGGAGACTGCATGTAATGGGTTGAAGGTGTTGATCTACGTAGGCAGAGATGCGTTCGGTGGGGGCTTGGTAACCAGCTACAATGGGACGGCCGGGATGATTGGGTTTGTGAATTTTGGGAAGAAGGTAGAAGGTAGGGGTGCGGGGTGTTGGTGGGGTCAGGAGGTTGATGGAGTCGGGTGAAAGGTTTTGTAGGGGGCCTAAGGTTCTGAGGATTCCTTGAAGCTCCGCCTGGACATCAGGAATGGGATTGCCTTGGCAAACTTTGTAAGTAGTGTTGTCTGAAAGCTGACGCAGTCCCTCAGCCACATACTCCCGACGATCAAGTACCACAGTTGTGGAACCCTTGTCCGCCGGAAGAATGACGATGGATCGGTCAGCCTTCAGATCACGGATAGCCTGGGCTTCAGCAGTGGTGATGTTGGGAGTAGGATTCTGAATGTGGCTCTCCAGCAGGGATACGACTTCCTCAAATCCTGCCCTGAAATGAGATCCATCCTTCATGAAATCCTCCCCACTCCACCAAGAGTGTCTTTCCGCCGTCCACCTAACCTTCGCAACCTCTTAGTTCATCCCTATGAAATCCCCAAACCACCTTCCCTACACTCTGGCTCCTACCCCTGTAACCGCCCCCGGTGTAAAACCTGTCCCATGCACCCTCCCACCACCACCTATTCCAGTCCTGTAACCCGGAAGGTGTACACGATCAAAGGCAGAGCCACGTGTGAAAGCACCCACGTGATTTACCAACTGACCTGCCTACACTGTGAAGCGTTCTATGTGGGAATGACCAGCAACAAACTGTCCATTCGCATGAATGGACACAGGCAGACAGTGTTTGTTGGTAATGAGGATCACCCTGTGGCTAAACATGCCTTGGTGCACGGCCAGCACATCTTGGCACAGTGTTACACCGTCCGGGTTATCTGGATACTTCCCACTAACACCAACCTGTCAGAACTCCGGAGATGGGAACTTGCCCTTCAGCATATCCTTTCTTCTCGCTATCCGCCAGGCCTCAATCTCCGCTAATTTCTAATTTCAATTTGCCGCCGCTCATACCTCACCTGTCTTTCAACTTCATCTTTGCCTCTGTACATCCGCCCCGACTGACATCTCTGCCCAAAAAATGCCCAAACTCTTTGCCTTTACAAATGTCTGCTTGTGTCTGTGTATGTGTGGATGGATATGTGTGTGTGTGCGAGTGTATACCTGTCCTTTTTTCCCCCTAAGGTAAGTCTTTCCGCTCCCGGGATTGGAATGACTCCTTACCCTCTCCCTTAAAACCCATATCCTTTTGTCTTTCCTTCTCCTTCCCTCTTTCCTGACGAGGCAACCATTGGTTGCGAAAGCTAGAATTTTGTGTGTATGTTTGTGTTTGTTTGTGTGTCTATCGACCTGCCAGCGCTTTTGTTTGGTAAGTTTCATCATCTTTCTTTTTAGATATATATATATATATAAATAAAACACGCAGAATATGCCGTGAGGGTGAGAATTTGCAGCTATAAACTACAATGCAAATGCCACCTCCTATGTCAGGGTGGCTTGAAGAAATTACATTAAAAGTCATTTTGAACAATTTAAATGTATGTTGATTTCATATTAGAACAACTACTGCTGGTAGTATGTTCGGATGATGTTCTAGAGATCTCTGGGTGATGGAGATGTGACAGTGCATGGCCAAGATAGCAGTGACAGATGGTTTACATATCTAGCATCTCCCTGGCTCCAGACTATCATGGAATCCCAAGTAGACAGTGTTCAGCTATGGATATTGTATTGACAGAATACTGTTTAATGATATATATTTTCCTCTGTTAGGAGATATAATGAAGAATAATCTTGATACATTAGCTATGTAGGTGACCATGATGAAGCAACACTGGCAGGCATCACATTTTGCTTAATAAATTTAAGTATGTGAAGACTTTACCATTGTATTGCAGTTTGGAGTACACTATAAGCTCAATGGTTCTTTCAGAGGCAAAGTTTGCTATGAAATCTATGTCTGAGTTACGGTTACTGAATTTCAGAAGTCTGGTGACCTTAGTGAAGCACATGGATCAAAAGTTAATCAAAGAGAGATAAGTTTAAATATTCTATCATACATTAAAGAGGCTTCCCTGAAGCCCAGGCATTCTGTCATACATGATGACTGTGACAGGACCTGAAATAAATCTCAAGAGCATCTAATCAAATGAAGAATTAATTTTGAAAGCAAAGAAATAATACAAGAATGAAAGATGTCACTAACACAGAAGACAATTCAAATTTTCTTGGTGAAAAAAAAAAAAAAAAATACACAAGGAATAAATGATTAATTGATGACTGAAGTTTCATTAGCTATTTGTAGTGCATTCATTGTGTTGGTACAAGAGTGGTTAAGTGAGCTGAAATGCTACAAAAAGCTAAAGAGGGCAAAGAATTTTGAACACCAATTAATATTAACAGATTGTGTTCAACTGAAACTCAATAATACTTAGATCAGCAACTACTTAGCAACATCTAAATATTGTCGTAGTTAGCATCTGGAGAGCAAGTTTTCAGAAACATAGAGGTTCCTATTAATAATTAATGAAGAAGTAATACTATCAACTGATGATCACTGATTGGATTGCGAGTCTATGAAGAGATGATTCAGGGACAATACAGAGTCAAAGAAAATGATACGCAACCAAGTACTAGTATGACATGTTACATTAGTAAATGAGTGGCACAGTTAGGAGGACAGTAGACAAGAAGAAAAGGAGAGAGGGATAAACATTCCGTTAATTTTATCGGTGCATATTTGCAGTTTTTGCAGTATTTTAGAATCAGAATGGCTTTATGAAAAATAAGTTAACTTTAGCAACTACAGTAGAGTTAATAGGCAAAACAATCACTGCCAGAGAGACAAGGGGTATGTTACTGGTGTGTTCTTTGATCCTGAAAAGGCTTTTGACTGTGTGAATATCTCCATGTTACTTGACAAGTTGTGCAACTTCAGTATTAGAGGAACTGGCTACAAGTTGATAAAATTGTATATGAGCAACAGGGAACAATTTGTCAAACAACAGAATCTCCAGATTGGAATATCAATAATATAAGGAATAGATAGATTGCTACCCACTATAAAGATGACAGACATGAAGACGGTATCTGTTTTTTCGGACAGGTCTGAAAGAACAGGTACCATTGGTGATTGTGCAGCTCTTGAAGAATGAAATTACAATGAAATCCAGACCGTTAGCGTCTTACAGGCATTGATAAATATTAATGGGGACAGTAGAAAATGTGTGTGCCGACGGGGACTCGAACCCAGGATCTCCTGCTTACAAGGCAGATGCTCCACCCAACTGAGCCATTGAGGACACAGAGGGTAGTGCAACTGCAGGGTCTTATCTCTGATATGCTTCCTGGGAGACCCACATTTCCAACTTACTGTCCACACATTACAATTGTAGTGCCCCTGTCCACTATACTTATTACTCGCTGCAGTCAATCTACCAATTCCCGTAAGAGTTTGAGAAATGTGAGTGCCACTGAAGAAGATCATTGGCCGGTAAGCCTTATCTATATGAAGATGATATTTGTTCTTTCAGACATGAAAATTATCAAACCAACTAAAAAGAATTTTAACTGAAAATTCATTTTATTTTCTAGATGAGTTCTTCATCTTTATGAAAACTGATTTGTAAGTATGTCAGGCTCATAGACTCAGGTAATTCACAACCAATCTAATGAATATAAACAAATTTGTAACACTGTTTCTTATATATTAACAATTGTAAAATTTATTGTTAAACACAAAACTTTAGTTTATACATTGTAGACTGAAGTATTCAGAAGAAGAATCTGTGCAATTCCCTGAAACTATATTCTTTCTAGGGGTTAACAACAATATAGAAAGGACAGAGTGCAACTCAACACATAGAGGAAGCATTAGAGTCACAGACAGGCACAATGAAAGAAACTGCTAAAATAATTAAGCTTTCGAACACAGTTTTCCAAAAAAAGAAAACAAACACACATTCACACAAGTGCAAATCCCACACACACATGGCCACTGTTTATGGGCACTAAGGCCTGACTGTAACTGCATCTGATGTGAGCACCAATACACTGGTGTGGGTGTTGGGTTTAAGGAGGAAGCATAGGGTGAGGACAGGGAGGGATCGCAGGGTAGGGTTGGGGGAAGATGCTGTGCTGCCTGTATGAGTGTGCAGGGACATGGTGGGGACAGGAGAAGGTTGCTAAGTGCAGTGATTGAAGGTTGTTCTGTGGAGGAGGGAAGGGGGAGTTTGAGGAGGGAAGGAAGTGGAGAGAGGAGAGCCATAGAGGAGGAGACAAGACTAGTAGGTGTGCTGGTGGGATAGAAGGTGTGTGTAGTGCTGGAGTGGGAGCAGGGAATGGGAGCGTAGGTGTGAGGACAGGGGATGATGAAGGCTGAGGCCAGGGGGTTTCACAGGAATGAAGGATATACTGAACAATTTAGGAAACCTGGTGTTGGTGGGAAGAATCCAGATGTTACAGGCTGTAAAACTCATTCAATTAAGCACATCGCGTTGGGCAACATGTTCAACAACCGTGTCGCTCAGCTCTCTCTCAGCCACAGTTTGGCAGTGGCCATTCAGTCAAAACCCTGTTGGAGAATGTGATTCAGTTGCTTCAGTCCTGGGCAATACTGAGTCATGAGAGATGTGCTTCTTTGTAGCCAGAGAGTGAGTATGTGTGATCTGGTATGTAACCGGAGAGACAAGGCATGGGAGATATGTTTCTGGACAAGGTTTGGAGGGTAATTTTGGCCCATAAAGGCAACAATGAGACACTTGTCATATTTCCAGAGGGACTGCAGAAAACCAGTCAATGATAATTTTAATTCTTTCTCTTTCTGTATGTATGCTCCTTCTGTATGTATGCTTGGATTAATTATAATACTAATGTCACCCATAAAAAAATAATTTTGCTTATATGTTACGCAGAAGATCATTTAGATGTATGAGAAACAATAAAAGGTCCAAGGTTCAGCCTTTGTGAACCCCATTCATGATTAGTTCCCTGTCAAAACAATCTCTCCTAATCCCATTGGTTGGATTACTAAGAGCAACTTTCTGCATTCTTTTGGATAAATAATACATTATCCATTGGTTGGTTAGACCATCATTCTATAAAACCTCATTTTATCTACAAGAATATTGTGATTTACAGTCAAATGTGTTGGAAAGGTTGCTGATAATACCAACCGATGCTATTTTTTTTTTATTTTACGCTTGTCAAATTGGTGAGTGACTGTGTGAATGGCTTTCTCAGACGAACAACTTCAATGAAATACAAACTGTGATTTACTAAGAATACTGTTGTTGCTCATGTGGAATACTATTCCAGAATACATTACCTCAAAAATTTTGGAAAATAATGTCAACAGTCACTAGTTATTGAGATCTGCCCTATCACCACCTTTCTTATAGAGGGGTTTAACAATGGCATATTTCAATCTCTCTGGAAAGATGACTTGAGTTAGTGATGCATTACATATTTCAAGTAATACAGGACTTACTGTACGGGAACAAATCTATAGTACTCTATTGGAAATTCCATCAATAGCTGATGACTTTTTATTTTTGAGAGAATGTATAATTTTCTTAATGTCGAAAGGAGAAATTGTTTTCAGTATTTTTGAGACAGATTTCCTGATCCTAGTATTCTTCTCTGTTTCTACTTTCACAATATCCAATACATCAGACTGTCTTATAAGGCTACCATTTTTCAGAACTTTTGTCTTGGTAATTATATTTTAATCTAGCATCTTGTTATTCCTAACATATTCAGTACGCTATGGATGTGTGAATGTTTTCATATGAGAACTTAGTCCCATGAAGATTGAAGAAAAGGCATTACAAGCATCACTGGCATATGTTATTGACAGCAGTTCTGCCCCGGACCCATTACTCAGATGATTTTTAAAAAATATTCAAAGTTTTGTGCAGAAAAATTTAGGTATTTGTTTCTTTCAATAGCACGGGAGAAGTTTTGAGCACAAGAACACTGTGCTTCAAAAGCCCTAAATCTGTTTTTTATTTCTACTTTTGTAGATTCTACATTAGAAAGAACGTTGTCAACAAGAGTTTTTGTATTATTTGTTATTCTTATGTTTTCAACGGTAAATATACCAACAGAGAAGTAAGAAAGACATTTTGACATTACAATATGACAAAAGAAACAAATCTAGCTTCAATAATGTAGCAAATTAAATTATACATAGCACAACAATTAGTAGTACAGTATTTCCAAATTTTTTGTCCTCTTCTGTGCAGCACTTTAAAAAATTGCCAAATGATAAAAGATACGAGTTGTGTGAGAAAAGTAACAAGACTGATTTTTTTTAAAAAGTTTTTATTTTTTTTCAAGCAACAATACTGGCCCCTTCAAAGTAGTTCCCTTCAGTAGCTATACACCAACAGAACTCTCATTCTTGGAAGCAGCACTGAAAGACTTTAACTGATAGGGCCATTAACATGTCAGTCACATTATTTTGATTGTTCTCCAGAGTCCCAAAATGACATCCTTTTAAGATATTTTTTAATTTTGGGAACAGGAAAAAGTCACAATGACTCAAGTCAGTTCAATAGGGAGGCTGTGGAACAACAGGAATGCCTTTTCATGTCAAAAGTTCCATGATGGAAGTGGCCATGTGACATGGGTTATTGTCATGATGCAGCATCTGCTTCTCTGCAATGTCCAGTCTCACTCAGTTCACCCTTTTCCTGAGTCGTTCATGGATACCTTTGTACATCACTTGGTTGACATCTTGTTCTGGAGGAGCACTCTCACAACAGCACGCACACATTTAACATTTTCGTCAGTATTGAACCTGAGTGACGTTCATCTTCAACATGTTCCCAGCCTTCCAAAAATGATTTATGCCAGTGAAAAACTTGTGCTCGTGATAAGGAATATTCCCATAGGCCTGTTTCAGCTTTTCAGAGGTCACACTCATGGATTCCCCAAACTTACCATAAAACTTGACAGTATAAATTAGCTCTAAATTCCGATATTCCATTGTCGGCATTCAACACAGCACTGCCAGATTTCTAGTAGTGTGTCAGTCTCATTACTTTTTTCATATACCTTATTTACAACACCAGCTAGGCATAGTTAAAAGCAGTGCTTTCCAAGCTAACTTTAGGGTGAATAACTGGTGCTGAGTACACAATGGCTAAATTTCTCTTTAATTTACTGTCCAGAGAGTATTACAGTTGAGGCATGTCTGTTATTTCCTGCTAAAACTAATTTTTCTTTATCATCACATATCTTGTATTTTTGTGCTACATCATAAAAAGTATATATTTAAGATACTTATGCTACTCCAAAGCAAGAAAAGAGACTTATACATACCTGACTCCCACCTTCAAAATATGTACAAGTTCCTCCATGGAGACAAGGAGTAACGGAGCAGTCTGGTATTTTTGCAGTTGATGTGTACACTTCTGTCTCAGCAGATGGAATAACTTGAGTGGCAGTGGTATATTCCAATTCTGTTGTATCTAAGGCACTTATATCTGAAGTTGGAGCAGTAGTCTTCACAGTTTGCAGTACTGTAAATATACCATCACTGAATGTTTCTACACCTACAGAAGTGAGAGATATGCTCTTTGTTTCATCTGTTTCTCCTGAAGGAGGTGGCAGTGTTACTTTTTCTGTTGTAAATGGTCCCGTTGTATAATAATCTGGTGGTATTAAAGTTGACTTCTCTTCAACTGAAGGCAGTGTTGTTATTTCACTAACCATTTCAGTATATGAAGGTACAGTCAATGTCTGAACACTTACTGGTTTTAATTTCTCAGTTGTAATATTTGTTCCTAACATTTCAGTACTTGTCAATGTTGAACTTTCAGTCTGTGGTGTAGTTCTGGAAGACTTCTCTTGGTACACTGTAACATCTGTAAACATTTGTTTTGCAGTAGTTGTACTCAGTTCAGTATCTGGCACCACTGTTTCACTTGATGATGTAAAATATGAAGATATTGGTTCAGAAGGTGGATGAGTTGAACTAGTGCCTGCCATAAATGAAAAAGTAGATGAGGAAGGTAATACTGTCTCTGTGAATGTTGGAGCTGTAGTGTGAGAAACCTTTCCTTCAGCAAGTGTGGTAGATTTAGGTACAGTTCTGTCAGAAGAAAATGCTGAAGTCAAATATTCAGTTGAAGCCACAGTTGTAGTTTGTGTAGGAAATTCACTTGTTGATGGCAATATGAATGAGCAATTCAAATGCCCAGGTGAAATTATAAGGCACTCACAGATTCTTCCAGTAAGATTGGGTGGACAAGAGCAAGTGAAATTATCAATACCATCTAGGCACGTACCACCATTCAGGCACCTGTTAATAAATAAACAAACAATTAAGCTATAGAATATGGTTACCTTCTCAAAGCAGGAATTTGGGAAAGATAAAGTTTCACATATTTGCAAAGGTTGTTCATAATATGAAGTAAGTAAGTATAACTATTAATATTGAGCCTTATACATCACTCATTCAATTTAAAATTAACCTTTTGTTTCACAAAAATGAGCATAAATCTCAAGTCAGAAATTTTTTTAATATTAAACTCATATTTCATAATTTCATTCATTCATACCATCAATAAATGAGAGGAGATTGTATGAGCACTCTAAGCAAAATACTAGTACCAATTTTATTATCTACTTCAGAACATATAAGCAAATACTGAGACAAGTTTTTAATAATAATAATGCATAATTCCAAAATAAAAGTAAAGGAACCTGGCAAAATACAGAAAGGGAAAGAATTGTAAGATCAGTTAATCACAGTAATATAGAGCTGATTATGAATGATAACAAACTAACTGACTTCAGACAAGTGGGCAGTGCTTTCAACTATTTTACAAGAAGGACCAAGGGTGGTGGGAGGGTGGGCATCCAGGTTAGGAACTTGAAAAAATGGCATTAAACTGGCCAAAGAAAAGAGCATATAACTCAGTAAAAGGTTCACCTAGGGGAAATATGGCCAGGCAGCCAATGGCTTGGTGGTATCATTTGTGCTAGGATGTCAAGAATCAAGGAGTGAAAGCACACTGCACGTCAACAGTTGGTAGCAGACAGGAGTGCCTCAACATAGCATCATCTCACACTTCCTATTGGTGACTACTGTAGGCAAGTTTTGCACACTTACTTCACTATTCAACTGTGCTGAGCCCTGCACTACAGCCTGTGCAGCTATAGGAACAGCCTTTACATTTAAAGCAAATTGCAATAAATTTTTCTGATATCGACCAAAGGGGTGGACCTTGTACATGTTATTTCTTAAAAAGATTACAGCACCTGATAAATACACATAATGACAAGCAAGCAGACAACAAGGGAATCCAGCCCAATCACAATCTTCATGGAAATATATTATTCAAGTATCCAACAGCACTGGAGGAACTGTCTAAAATTATAAAGGGATTTACCTAATAAATATTCAGTGGGTGCATGCTGTCACCATAGCTAGTGCAATATTTATTGTAAAACCACTATCAGACACAGCAGATTCATCATTTGAGATTGGTTTATCTCCAAACAGACTAAAAACCGCAAAAGTGACACCTCTGCTAAGGAGGGTGCAAAACATGACATTGCTAACTATAGGTCAGTTTCAGCTTTGCGAGGCTTCAGAAATTATAGAAAAAATGTTCCTTCAAGGATTAACAGCCTTCTTAAATAAAGAAATGCTGTTAAATGACTTGCAGCATGGGGTCAATGCAGTCAGTAATGTTTTACCTTTTTAAGATGGATACCAACAGCACTGGATGATAAATAATATGTATCAGGAGTCTTTCTTGATCTTACATTGTCCATTCACATAAATGTAGCCACCATCTATGTTGAACATCAAAGTGCAATAACTACTCAGAGATGGCAGATGGCAGCACTATCAGTGGAAGGTATGTAAAGTGTGTCAGGGGGACACAGAAAACAGTGCAGTCATTGTCGTAATGTGAAAATGGAGCATTTATCTGACACCCAAAAGGGCAAGATCATTGGCTTTTGTGTCAAAGCTGAAAGCATTTCTGAAATGGCTAACTCTGTACACTGTTCACATGCCACTGTGATTGAAGTATACTGTGCATTGCAAAACGGTGCTATCCAAATCCAGTGCCAATACAATTGTGGTGCAGCAGGGGCCACAGATGAGAGGGATGAACAACAGCTGCAGAGATGTTTACAGGTAAATAGACATGCAGCTGCTAAGCAACTGACTGCCCAAAAGAACCAAGGGGCTACCAACAGTGTTCCCTCAATGAAAGTTCAGTGAATGTTGCTGTGTATGTGCCTCTGCAGCAGGCACATGATTCATGCACCCACCCATTCTGACTGCTGCTCATCACTTACAAAAGGCTGGAATTCACAAGTCAATACCACAACTGGATGTTCACTGAGTGGTGACAGTGGGTTTAGCAGATGTTTTGTGCCCCATCAGACAGGTGGCCATTGGTGTGTATGGCGTTAACCATCTGAAAGCAAATACCCAGCAACAATCGTTGGGAGGGTCTAAGATGGAGGATGGAGCACTATGTTCTGAGGCATTCCCCGAGTGATCTCACCATTCGGCTGGAAAGTGCAATGGATGGACACAAGTATGCATCTATCCCTGAGGATCATGTCCACCTCTACCTGCAACTTGTTTTTCCTCAACACGATGGTTGGTATCTACCAGCAGTACAATGCAATGTGTCACACAGCTTGCAATGTACATGCGTGGTTCTAAGAGCACCAGGAAGAGTTTACCATACTCCCCTGGCCACCAAACTCCAATTGAGGTCAGGTTTTACATGCCATGGGTCCACAACTGAAGAACCCAGCACTGCTGGCCATGGCACTGGACTCCACATGGCTCCATATCCCTATTGGTACCTTCCGGAGTCTCACTGACTTTTACTACATGTATTACAGAGGTCTGTACTGCAACAGGTAGTTATTCATGCTTTTGACAGGTGGTCACATTAATGTGACTAGACAGTATACTACATCCTTTGATGTTATTGAACATGCCATTCCCTTGCATAAATTGAGTAATGAATGCATAAGTTAAGTAACTGGAGACCAGTCTGAAAGGCTGATTCATGCACCCACCCATTCTGACTGCTGCTCATCACTTACAAAAGGCTGGAATTCACAAGTCAGTACCACAACTGGGTGTACATAACTCAACAACTGTCAACAGATTACTGAAATAATATACAAAGGCAACAAAACACAAAAAGTTCTGGTACCTGTCCTATTTCTGCTGTATGTAAATGACCTGAATGACATTATGGAATTGGAATAGTCTTTGCAGATGACATTAATATTTTAATTAACTCAAACAGTGAGGAACATCTGCAGGAAAACATCAGTTATGCACAGTTTAGCACAGTGGTTCACCTACACCACATAAAATCTCCATCTTGCAAACCTCGTTTTCACCACTGAAGAAAAAAATGTCTCAAATGTAAGCCATACATAATCTTTAGGTATGCAGTTTCAGGAGGATTTGAAGTGGGGGTTGCACCTTAACAATCTAAATAAAAACTGAATACACTTATGTCCACTATTAGGATTCTCACTCAAACCACATGTTGCTCACTGGCGGTGACAATGTACCGTGGCAGCATACAGTCACTACTGATGTACCGAATAATTTTTGGGGGGAATTCCGCAATTAAAAAAATTAAAGTACAGAAAAAGATTACCAGGATGATAAGGAACACTAAATGGAAGTATTCCTGTAGACTCCCTTTTAAAAAGTATGAAAGTAGTGCCTCTGCCTCGTTTGTATATACACAAAATACTAATTTTTGGAAAAATGAGCATTTCAAAAAATGAAAACATCTTCAAACATAGCTATGAGTTACAGGCATATGAAATTAAGCAGAAGTTTAATCTACACATAAACAAGTACAGTAAGTACAAATTTATGCAAAAGAGGAGTATAATGTACTGGAGTTATGTTTTACAATCATCAGCCTTCTTAGTTAAAAAGCATATAGATGAAATACAGTCAAGATAAATTTGAAACAGTTTTTGCTTGAACACTGCTTCTACTCTGTCTTTGGATTTCTGAAACATCATAATAAGTAAGCCTGATTTATCAAATATTATTAATAATACAATTATGTATTATCAGTATTTACTTTTCATCCCATCCGGTTAAGTCTCCTCTGACTTTTTTACACACCATTTCATAAACCTCACCAGTCCTTTTCTTACAACCCTCTTCCTTCCCCTTCAAACCTTCTACCAGAAGAAAGAGGCACCAACTCTAAAAGCTTGCAAATTTCAGTACCTTTACATGTGTGATCTCTTGCTGTCATTTGGCAAGTACATTTTTACCTATCCAATTTCATTATAATTGCATATTATTTCCCAGTATATTATTTCATTACGTTGATCACGTAGTCTCATTTGTATATTGCTCTGCCATTGCCTTGCCCTCCTTTTTTAAAAAAAAAAAAAAAAAAAAAAAAAAAAAAAAAAAAAAAAAAAAAAAAAAAAAAGGGGACACACACACACACACACACACACACACACACACACACACACACACACAAAAGGATTTAACTTTCACAAGCTTTCAGAGCTTCTGGCGGAAAAGTTGAAGGGAAAGGAAGAGGGGTGAAAGAAAAGCACTGGAGAGGTATAGGAAAAGGGGTACAGTTTAGATGTAACCCAGAGCCCCGCGTCAGGGTAGACTTACCAGAGGGGATGAGAAGGAAAGACTCCTTCAACTCTTCCACCAGAACAAGAAGCCACTGGCTCTGAATGAAAGTTAAATCTTTTTGTGTGTGTGTTCCCCTGTTGCCGCTTGGTGAGTAGATGTTTTCACCTGTCCTTTACATTATACTATCAATAATTGATTATTTTCATTTTTGTACAAACAATGTAGTATCTCAATTTATTTTATTATGTACTCTTACTGTATTCATCATTTAGTCTCAATGACTACTGTCATCATAAATTTACTATGTTAGCCCTGACTTGCCCTACGTCATACATATAAAGAAACTAAAATAATGATTTCCTGGACAAATTAAATGAAGGAGAGCTTCAGGAATGTGGAAGCACTCAAATTACACATTATAGCAACTGCAGGCAACTTTCATAAAGTACACTAACAGGAAGAACACATTATGACTACTGCTAACCTACTCACATTGATAATTATGTAAATTACCTCTAGATTACCTTGGATGTATGTGTATATTAGCAGAAAAGCATTACTTTAAAAAAAAGACAAAACAGGTCCTCCTCTTTTTATATTACTCAGCTGCAGTTTTTACCACTTCTTACTACAATTCATGTAATTTTACTGAATTCAAAGATTACTATCAGCCATCTGTGAATTTGAAAATTTTTAACATGAGCAGTTTTTGAATGGAATTTACATTCCCAAAGTTCAAAGATTCTGATAAATTGCAGGAATGACTCTTTTACTTTGCTTTTCAAAAGCGTGGATTACCTGTCTAATACATATCAGCAACTTGAAATAAACTTGCACCAGAACATAAAACTTCATGCAAAACCCTAGACAGGAAAATCATTTATGTAGGGCAAGAACAGGAATGTGTCACACACTAGTATTTAATGTTTCCCCTCTCAAATATAGTTTGATCCCTATGGGCTAATTTGTTAATGTGATGCTTTGTTTTCTGTTGTTACCAACTATATTACTCAACAGCTTACCCGGTTCATGGTTCATTGTCACAGCTGCAAGTTGACTATCTAATAGCTTCCAGGGGCAATAAACATGTGATTTTCAATATTTAATATAATTATTGATGAATTTACAAATTTAAAATGCTCTCAGAACCTATACATTAAGAGGCATAATAATATGTTTAAGGTTCAACACGATAAGACAAATATTATGGTTAGAAACTTTGTTTATGTCTTGAAACAGCATAGTTAGTGATGCACAAATTACCCAGACTATGTTCATACAGTACTGTACTTGAGAATGAATGCACTTGACAACTTCCAACACACTTCACACACAATTTCTAGCTTTTTAATGCTCATAATTTTGCTATGCATGGAGAAAAACATTACCATCAAGTATGACATTTTAATTTATTACTTCTTTACTGCAATCTCTAAAAGCAACACGTGTTTCAGATTGAATCCACATATAACACTTACGATATCTATAAAATTATATCATTGTACAATACATAGTTCAGGATATGATGTCATAAACACTGAGATGTGTGGAAAATTAGCTTTGCTTAAAACAGAGTGCAAATTACTCAGACTGTATTCATCAAGTGTTTCTAAATGAAAGGACTTAGTGATTTCTGACAAAGTTCAACATAATTTCAAACTATTTCTAAATTTTTTCTCATTTACATGCTTAATGTCAAATATTTGATACAATAACTTGTTTGTTATAAGATGTCTGAAACTGTTTCACACATGGGAGTTCTATTCTTTAAAGAATCAGGAGTGGAGGGTTTGTTGGTATTGCTCAATCCAAGCAAGGGGAATGGTTTTAAGCCCACACCATCTTAGTTTCTATAAGAGAATTTTATGAGCTACTAATTCTAAGATATTTGCAAGATAATAGAAAATCTGACGGAATTTTTTTGTTTAGTTCTATCTGAATTGAACATGTGAAACGTTAAAAAAACTACATATCTGATATTCACTACACAGGGAATTCTGTAGAGTGCATACTATATTACTTGGCCCCCAGTTGCACGGAAGGCACAGTAGGTGAGGTGACAATGATATTGGTGTGGGCTCTCTTGTGGATGGGATGGCAAACTAGGGGAGTTACAGTTCTACTGATGAATCCTTCACACAAATGCCTATTATGCAGAACTTCTAAGCTACAGCTAGTGAGACTACAAATGATCACATTAATAGGTTACGCCAGTACAACCGAGAAGTTGAAAAGCCAATCGTTTATTATTAAAAACACAATGAGTTCAGGATTACATTGAAACTGCAACAGTGGGACTGATTTATATTTGCTTGTCTTGTGCACCTTTCTCTCTTTCTCTTGTTGCCATGTTGAAATTAGCTTCTTTTCCCAAAATACAGCAGGTTTTATGCAATATCTTTTCACAAGCATGCTAATGCAGTTGCAATTGTGACAGAATCCTGAAACATTCTACCATTAATCAAACAATTCAGAACAAGTATGACTGCTTCACTTATGTTGTTACAATTGTATAGTAATTGTCATTTCACCAGCTACTGATGGCCCTTAAAATAACTACATTATTTCACAGAAAAAAATCTGTAATCACTCATACATTGCACTATATAAGAGCATTTTGCATGATGACTATAATATAAAATAGTCTCCACTTTGTCTGAAAAAATTCTTCTCAGTATCTTGAACTGTTTATGAGATATGAGAAATGTTATGAATGTTTCACAAGTACCCTATCATTTGCCCACACAATAAGAAGTGAATGCGCTGCATACTATCAAGTTCTCAAGAATGGTGACAGATATAGATCTCATCTCAATTTTATAGAAAAATTCAATCTGTTAGCTCCATTTTGTACTCAGAAATACATGGTCTACTATGTACTCCATATTTTTCATAGCTAAGTAATCGAATTTTGCACAGAATGTTACTTAACATACAAATGTCACACTAAATGCGACCATTAACAAAATAAAAGGCAGTTCATCATGAAGCTTATAAATGAGGTTATGATATGTGTGAGAATAAATTTTTTTGCCCAATACTTTCTTCAAAATTGTTTGGGAAGGTTGTAGTGGAGCCCGCATGCACACACCTCCATTTATGCAGTGCAGCAGATGTGGGCAGAGAACATTTCAGTTATAGCAGATGAAGCACACAGCTCAGTAAGTGACAAGCAATTGAGGCAGCTGCTCTTTTAGAACAGAGGGCTGAACTTGCCCACCACTGAGAATGAGAATGCATTTCCTCGCATGGGCCAAGTTATCTTGTGCAATTGCTCCAAATTCAGACATAACTTTCCCAAGACTACTCCCTGGTTAAAGAGCTTTTTTGGTCTTTTTAATCATCTCATTTTTTAAAATAATAATTGGTCAGTACCAGTGCAGTGTTGCCTGTTCCCTGTGGAGTGGCTCCAAAGAAGTGAAATAAGGAATGCTCCTCAGATATAAGTAAGTGACATTGCGAAAATGAAATACCTGGATTGGATACAAATTAGCAATTCTACTCTAATAGTGTTTTCTTACTCTGGAAATCATTGTACCTTAGCTTTGTTATAATTTAAAAGATCAAAATTACAAAATATAAACTTCACTTAATGAATCCACAATTTTAACAGAACCATTCTTTACATCTTATGACAAACTGTGACTTAGGTTCCAGAGCTTGCTAAACCAAAGCATCTTGCAATATCTTTTAAAGAGAAATTTCTAAAGAAATAATGTTCTGGGTCATTTAAATCAAATTACCTTCTGACAATTGAAAAACAGAAAGAGCAATATTTGTACAGAAGCACCAAATCCAGGTTTTAGGAGTACAAGGATCGATATTATTGTATGAGAATGTAACCCATATACAACACTAGGTGATATAAAAGGAATCATTAAGAGTTTTCAACTTTGAACAATGAGGTCCACAATTACAAAACAAGGAACAGGGATGACTTTCATAGGGATGTACACACAAAATCAATACGCCAGAACAGTGTAGTATACAGATCAAAAGTCCTCTTCAATGCATTGCTGGATAAGATCAGAATAATAGCAAACTTTAATAATTGAAAAGAGTGCTAAAAGACCTACTTTTAATCCACAGCTTACACAGCATTAATGAATAATTGGAATATTACTCAAGTGTATATGTTCTGCCTCAAAAGTATTTCTGAATAAATTAAACTCATTTCATGAACATTAATTAATGTGCATTGTTATGTATCCTTTGTGCTATGTATGTGCACATGAAATTCATCAACATCATAAGGTGAATATTCTGTGGCTGACACTGCTTCTCGCTTCCTATATTCCACTTCCTCCAGTCGTACCAGTCACCTTCCTGTAGTCTTCTGGCAGCCATCATGTACTGGAAATCTTGACTGCAGCTGCTTCTAGGTTACCCATGCTTTCTTTTTTTAATGGAGTCCACTATCACACTTTCTGTGGCCATTGGCTATCATCCAGTCTTGCTACATGCCCATACCATTTTAGAAATTTCATTTCTATAGTGTCTATTTATCGACACCCTTAGCCTCTCTTACGTTACTATTTGCTACATGGCACATCTTGGACAAGCCACAACTCTTCTACAAAAACCCACCTTGTGTTATAATAATAAAAAATGGAAAAAAATTAATTTAAAAGTATGTTACAATTGCATTATTAGAAATGTTGTGCTTGTATGATTTTTGGCTAATCGGACTTCCTCTCTTACATTTCAATTGTAGATGCAGGCAGCAGACTTCAAAGACACCAATGCATCTCAGAAGTAAGAGAATCCTCCTTACTTGGTTCCACTTCACTTCACTAAATAATACTTAATACTGATATCAAATCTTCTCTTATTTCGAAATGCATATGACACAAAACACTCATACCCCATCATACTCTGAGTCGCTTATCTTCAACAGAAATTTCTACATACCAGACAGAAAGAGTAAACAAAATCATGTACAAGGAAAACTGAATGATTTTTTTTTTTAATCCCAAGGATCTTTGATCATATACCTACACAATTTCCCCAACACTGTATGTTGACATGGTACGGAGACATACTGCTGGCCAACAGCATCCATCGACGAGGTAAGTACTGGCTCAAACAACTATACTTCACTTATTAATCCATCAAGCGTTACTAGCCAAGATACTCAGAAATTATTTCGTTGCACATGCATGTTTATGTCACCAAACTTGATCATCCACTTGTTGAAGGACACATATAGCTGTCCAAAACATTGTATAAATTTCTGGTCTTTAAAGTTCATTTCTTCACATGGTGTTTGGTTTCCAATGAAAATTCATACAAGTAATGAGTTACAACAATATACATAACATGATAGCTTATACCTATGGCTGACATTCCATCCATCGCTTATACTATGAACATAGATTTCTTAAGTTTTAAAACGTCATAAAATTTTCATTAACTGGGTTCTGTTACTACAATTTGTTTGTTAGTTTTAACTTATCCTAGTTCACATCACATATACAAATTAATTACATAACACATTATTATGATACAATACCAGCATATGATACATTTATACTTCGTTTTATAAATAGGCTTTTCTCACTTATGAGAGCTCATTTCTTCCTTAGGTAAACTGGGTTCTGTTACCACAGTTTGTTTGTAAGTTTTAACTTATCTCCATTCAAATCACATGTACAAATTAATTACATAGACATTATTATGATACAATACAAGCATATTGTACATTTATGCTTCATTTTATAGATAGGCTTTTATCACTTATGGGAGCTCATTTCTTCCTTAGGTAGAGGAGGGAGAAAAATATTGTAAACAGGACTAAAACATTACGCATTACTGGCCTAACTATGCTTGGCACCACCTCCTTTGTTTGGGAGAGAAGAAAGGAAGTACTCATCTACTAGTTCGAGGATTTATGAGGAAATGTTACTTGTACAGTCATGAACTAGTTGCCAAGGAACTTTCATTTTATGGAAATAATGTGTGCTGACTAAATTATTCATGTAGTATCGTGTTGTTTCTTCATGTGCTAGCGCTATTTACTTCAATTCACATATAGCTTAGTGTAAAATATGACATTTTAACCATCGTAGACTTATCTTTCTTGAATACCTGGAAATGTCATTATTCCAGCTTTCATGTGACATGATAAAAATTAATTGGTTTTTGTAAAATTACATTCTTAAATGTTTATGTGTACTCTGCAGTGAATAGGTAGTGGTAAATGTCACAGAGATATACTGCGACAATACATATTTTTAAATTCATTGCCTTATGACCTTTGTATAAATAACCTTATAGCTAAATGGTTTACTTGAGATGTGGCCCATTTTTTCATTTGGTACCTGCTACTCCCAATGTAATTCTCTTCTTCTGCACCATGATGATGCACTGGTTGCTGAAAGAAAAAACTTAAAACTAACTGCATCATGTACATCGGTGGCCACTGATACATTTGGTCATTACATCCATCTGCAGATATTTCCATACTTTGTTTAAATTCATAGACATTAGTTTATTCTGTTACTCTTTATGATTATTTACCCTGAAAAGAAAATTATTTGACCTCTCTTATGGTATTTTGTTGTTTCTCCTTAGCTTACATGTCTCATATAATTTTTCATACTGCTTAATTTTGCTTGTAAATATTTTGTATGCAGCTTAGTATTTAATTAAATCTCTGCATAAATATATCAATAGGTTCCTTGGTTCTTAGATAATAGATGCAACTGCTTAGTATTTCCGTTTACTTTCTATTTAAGTTAAGTACTTGTACATATTGCCTTCTGCCAAACTGTCGCACATAAGCAGACGTCAATGCCTCCTCTCCTACTACTGACGTCAGTGCATATTGTTGAGTGCGGACAGCTGAGCCATAATCTAATTTTGTTTATACTTTCGCTTTGCATGAAGTGATGTATTACTTCTCGTTGCTGTACAAATAAAAAGAATTACTTATGCCTATACACATTACTTTATCTTAAAATACACTCCAGAAGCAAAATTACACTTTGAGTTATGTACACTATGTACGATTATCTTGTGACAGAAAGAAAAAATGCTACCTAGCTTCATCATTCTATAAAAGCCTTTATATCCGTGTGAGGGTGGTAGCCCTTGTCTCTCCCTGTTTTCTCATAGACTAATCTGTACGTCCCAGGGTATGGTATTTTGTAAATTACATTTGGTGCTAAATAGTGTAATTGCCACTTCTTATTCAATTTGCCAAATTTTGTTGATTGAGGGTGTGTCCATAAGAGGATTCATTACCCTTCAAAAATTGTGTAACACATTTCAGTTTCTTATTATAAATTTTCTTTCTATACTCGGCCCTATTTTTTAGTGTAACCATGGCTTGTTTGATTTTGTCTTGTAGTGTCATTCCTGTAGTGGGTACCTTTTATATGGGCGGCTCCCAGTCATTCGCTTGTTTTGTCCAGAACATCAGTTCGTTAGGTGTGAAACCTGTTGAAGAATGTGGAAGGATACTGACAACCTGCGTGAAAGGAGTTACGTATTCTACCCATTGGGTGTGTTTGTGAGGGGTGTATGTCCTAATAAACTGGTTAAATTCCTTAAAGACTCATTTTAGTTGGCTTGACTCTGGGTGAAAAAAGCTTACTAATATGTGCTTTATGCCCTGTGAGGCCATAAATTGTTTCCACTTTTGCCCAATGAAATATGAAGTATTATCAGTTAGTAGTACCTTTGGTTTATCTACTCTTCTCAAATGTTGTTGTTGTGTTGTGTTGATATTCGTAGCTGTTGCAATTTTAATGGCATACACTCTGATATATTTTGAGAAAATATCATATAGTGCTACTTTGTATCTTACTCGTCCTTTACTTCTTCGATATGGACCAGTTATGTTCAGGGATACTATATCTAGAGGGTTTTTTGGGGGTATTGGGTGTAGCTCAGTATATTTTGACACAATGGACTGTTTTGATTGACATATTGCACATTTCCTTAATACCTGTAGGACTCACCTTCCAAAATATGGAAAATAACAAAGTGCTGCTATTTTTTCAGTACATTTGCCTACTCCATAATGTCCCCATACTTCATGTGTATGCCTTATAAATTCGTCAATATAATTTTCAGGAATACACACACACCACTGATCAGATTTTTCTGTTTCCTATGAAACAAAACTCAAACTCCTGATACCATTTACCTATCTTCCCACCTTCATTTTTGCTTAAGGTTTTGCATGACATTACTCCATCTGCGATCATGCTGTTGTAAAATTTTCATTTGCTTACAAAACTTGTGGTAATCAGTCTGTTGTGTTGTACTTTGCGTTAATAACATTTTGATTTCTGCATCTTGCTCTGTTAATTCACCAAATCCGTCTAAACCTTGTGGGCAATAATATTCTGACTTCCTTTAATATAAATGGTCTTGAAATTGAATTCTTGTAAATGTTGACACCATCTAGTTAATCTACGATGCAATAGTTTACATGTTAAAAGAAATGACAGTGACTGATGGTCACAGTAAATTTTGGTATTCTTGCCCCACAAAAAATGTTCAAACATTTTAAATGCCCATATTACAGCTAAGCTTTCCAATTCTGACAAAGAGTAAGATCTTTCTGCTTCTGATAATGTGTGACCAGCAAAACTGATGACCTTGGGTGCTTCCTTACCTTCTTCTTCTTGCATCTGGAACAAGCATGCCCCAGCCCTTGAGATGGGGCATCTGTGTATAGACAAAAATCCTTGGATATTTCAGGGTGGCTAAGAATGTTTGCAGAGACTAACACATGCTTGATGTTATTAAAGTCCGCCTGACACTTATCATCCCATAACCAAGGCCTATTTTTTCGTAACAAGTTGAGCAATGCATCACTGTTCATCAGTTGCTGTGCTATGAATTTACGAAAAACAGATGCAAGGTGTAAAAAGGCTTTTTGTTGATTTTTATTTCTTGGAGCTGGACAATTGCGTATGGCATCAAGATTTTTCGAATCAGGTAATATACCTTGTTCTGACACATTTCCTAAAAATTTGACCTACTCCCTACCAAAACTAGACTTTTTAAATTGGCAGTTACTCCATAATCTGTAAATCACTGAAGTAACTGTTCAATCAGCCTGATATGTTCTAACGAATTGGAGATGGCTATTAGCAGGTCATCTACATAAACAGTGACTTCGCTAAGCAATTATTGTCCTAAAACCTTGTCCAGTGCAGATATAAACACTCCTGCACTAATGTTCAGTTCAAAAGGTAGAACACAGAATTTGTATCTTCTGCTACCACAAACAAATGCTGTATGTTTTCAACTTCCTTCACACAGCTTTATTTGCCAGTGGACATCTTGAGATCAAGTAAACTGAAATATTTTGTATTGTAAAACTTTAGAAGCTGTTTGTGCAAGTTGTCTGATCTTATGCGTACTGCTTGTGTCTGTATATGTGCGGATGAATATGTGTGTGTGTGTGTGTGTGTGTGTGTGTGTGTGTGTGTGTGTGTGCACGTGCGAGTGTATACCTGTCCCTTTTTCCCCCTAAGGTAAGTCTTTCCCCTCCCGGGATTGGAATGACTCCTTACCCTCTCCCTTAAAACCCACATCCTTTCGTCTTTCCCTCTCCTTCCCTCTTTCCTGATGAAGCAACCGTGGGTTGCAAAAGCTTGAATTTTGTGTGTGTGTTTGTGTTTGTTAGTGTCTCTATCAACATACCAACGCTTTTGTTTGGTAAGTTACATCATCTTTGTTTTTAGATATATGGTACTATAATCTTTTTGATATGTCTAGCATCGAGAACTAATCTTACAGAACTGTCCGGTTTACTTACTGGTAATACAGAACTACAATAGGGTGAAAATGAAGGCTGTATAATTCCCCTTAAATCATATGATTGATCTCTTCCCTTATTGCCTCTCGTTTTGCCCACGGAATAGGATAAGACATTACACAAAATGTTTCATGTCGATAGACTTCAACTTTATATTCACAGTCTTTGTTTACTCCTGGCTCCTTAGTGAACACATTTGCATACTTAAATAACAAGTTAGAAAGTTCTCGTCATTGCATATCATTTAGTATCTGTGATTCACTTAGTTTCTGCTCTGCCATTTTGTTACTAACCTCAGTGTTTGCTTGTTGTTCAGCATCAAATTCGTTTGTGAAATATGCATTTGGAAAGGAATATTGTACTATTATATTTAACTCTGGTTTGCTTTTGTTACTTTCATCAGGTGTTTTGACTAAATCAATAGAAAAAATAATCTGATCCTTTACATAAAAGTGACATTTACCATTACCTATGTCAATTTGTGTTTTGTATGTCCTAAACATGTCCTTGCCAATAAGACAACTGACTATAAATTTGTCAATTATAAGAAATCAGGTTACCTTCCATTCAGAAGGCTGTTGCACTCAGCGACTGTTATATTGAGTTGTAAATAATAGATTTCAGCTATCAGTCGTCCTTTTTAAATTTTATTGGCAGATCTAGATTTCAGCTAGAAACTAGCCATTCTCAATGCACTATCATTTTTGATCAATGCATGTAATGCCTGTTGGTCAGGCTTCATCCACAGTTCATTGAATACTACTCAAATGAGTAGTTTTGATCAATGCATGTAATGCCTGTTGGTCATGCTTCATCCACAACTCACTGAGTACTACTCATTTGAATAGTATTCAATGAACTGTGGATGAAGCCTGACCAACAGGCATTACGTGCATTGATCAAAAATGATAGTGCATTGAGAATGGGTAGTATCTAGCTGAAATCTAGATCTGCCAATAAAATTTAAAAAGGACAACTGATAGCTGAAATCTGTTATTTACAATATAATTATAAGGTAATTGCACTTCACTGTAAAATGTTCAATTTGTAATGAATAAATGCCTGATGTTTTACCAATTTAGTCTTACTGCCTGTAGCAGTTTGCGCCTTGCAATTTTGGACAGGAAATGTTGGAATTTTGCCTCTCTTCTTCAATTCACAGAAAAATGAATTCAACATTAGGCTCGTAGTTGAACCTGTATCTAAAATTAACTGTATGTCAATATTAAATATTTTCACCTTAATGATTGCTTGCACTTGTTCTTCCTTGACTTTACCTACTATATTTAACTCATGCTGATACAAATCATCCTTGATGCCGCCTCGATTGTCAAATCATATGAAACATGTTTCTAGTTCTGCCTTGCCCCCACTCCCTGAGAGGTCAATAGCCTGGGGCTTAACTATGACCATTTGATGTTTCCAATGGTGAAGTGTGACTTAATTTATTACCTGGAGTAAATTCAGTTAGCTGCATTGTGGGTAATTCGTCAATTTGTGTCATTAGCTGCTGTGCTGTTATTTTGTTGCCCAAAGGTTGGCTGCGGTACAGTGTAAGGCATGGTATTGTTGCCGCACGTCAGCCACTGATGCGGCTGACTGTTTCTATTTATGTTTGGGATATCGCCTTGTGAAGGTGGATTGAAATTCGTTCCTGCATTGAAATTGCTGCTGTTGTTTTTAACATTTCTTTTAAATCATTTGTTTTTTCTATTCCCATTACTGTACTTGTTATCTCTGGGTATTTGATTTTGCTGTTGTGTGTACCATCCCTGCTGTGTGTTTAGATCATGTTTCACTGACTGATTTACATAACTATGCTGTTGTACCTGATTTTCTGTTGCTCTACTGGGCATAGGTCTTTCCTCATACATTACGTTGATAGAATCAAGCACTGACAGAAAATATTCAGTGCTGTTGTGACTAATTTTTCTCTAATGTGGAATGGTAAATGATTTTTCAAACTTTTTAACATGTCTACCTGTAATATTGGGTTCATCCAGTAGCGTGTCTTGTTCAGGTATTTTTCAAAGTATCCACGTAGACTACTGTATTTGCCATTGAATGATGTGGGATTGAAAACCTCACGTCTGAGACTTTCTTACACAGTCTCAGACCAGCATTTGTTGAGAAAAACTCATTCAAATCAGATATAAGCGGTGCAACGTACATTCACTTCAGTTGCCCACAAAAGGCCCACCTTGCATATATCCCATGACAAATTTGATTTTCTATGCTTCCGTCCAGCTGCGTGGAAATATATGATGAAAAGCACTGATAAATACTGCTGGATTCATTCTTGTACCTTTGGTAGTGAATGTAGGAAACTGTCAATGTCTCAGCAAACCTTCATCGGACAAAAGTAGTTGATAGACACGTAGCATTTTTGGTCATATTTCTGTTGTTATTGTAATTACCTGTAATTCCTGTTGGTAATTGTTCAGGTATCTCGGAGTTATGGGTATATTTACATTTTGCACTCGACAACTGTCACTGGTACCTGCTGTGGGTCTCATGCCAATTTGTGGATAAATACTGACAAGTTGTAGTTTATTCACTGTAGCCTGTGTATTATTTATGTGAGTATTTTGAGATCCAGTAATATTTTCTTCTAAAAGATTTCGGATCCTATTTTCCGCAGCTTGTAGGTTAATGTTTACCTTTTTCACTATTTTAATTTCTTTTTTCTGAATGGCCTTTTCTGCTACATCTGTGCATAACTTACAATCTGTTACTAACTTCTCTGCAATGGTATTACCGTTTTCTAACATACCTGCTTCAGCCTGACTAATGATATCACTCACTCAGATTTTCATTTATTTTCTGTCTCTCCTTCTTAGCACATACTGAGTCAACTTCTAACGTTGCTACTCTTACAGTAAGCTCTTCTACGGCTAAAGGTACACCTTCATAGTCTGCATTTAGTTTGTTAACAAAAGTGGTTTTCTGTGGCTTCAATATTTGTGTTTGCATATGTGATTTTCTTTATCCGTTGCTCTACTAGATCATGATGGTTGTTAATAGAATTTATGTTCTGTTTTAACTCCGTAATGTTACAGTTAACTGCAGAAAGTACTTCATGCTTACTTGTTTCTTCATATCATTCAATTTTTTGTTGATTTCAGTGTGAAAATTTTTTACTAAGTCATCAGACTTCTGCGAGACTGTGTCTTGCAAATCCTTGAATACTTGTTTTTGTTCTTGTTCTTGTTTCATTGTATTTAGATCTTGTGTGATGGTGTTCAGATTATGCGTCAAATTATCAATTTTGGTATTCGTATCTTGTTTTATATCACTGAAATTGGTGTTCATTTTGTGTTTCATATCATCAATTCCATGTTTATCTTAGATAATAACTGCCATAGCAGTGCTTCAGGTGTACTACTGTGGTTGCTGTCAGCTGTACTTTCCAACTTAATGTTTGTGTTATGACCCAGTGGTGTTTGCAACGTGTTGTCAAGATTCCTATTGCAATTGCTCTCCAATATTTCATTCATGAGCAGTATTCACTTTGGGAGATGCGTGACATTGTCTCGTCAATTGTAAACATTGTGTTGTCAAGGTTATTCTACTGTGGAGCATCACTATCATTTGTCACACCTGCGTCACTCATCACTGACGCACTTAAACTTTCTGCAGTAGGCATGCATGGCACCTGAACTTCAGTTGTTTGATCGCGGAATTCTATGCCATATTGGCTGACTGCGTTTTCGCTGTTGCTATCAACAATGGACATATATTTTTCTGCCATGTTGTATGAATATGCAAAAATAAAAATTTCAGAAAAATGTTAAAATTTCTTATGCTGATTATTATAATTGTAATTTTCACTATGTCAAATCCTGTTTTACGTCTATTGTGAACTGCAAACTACTGTATTGCAATTCTTTATGTTTTACTGACAATGTGTATCACACTGAATAATTCCTGTAAATTTTTCAAAATAAAGTTCAAGGAAGGGAATAATGAGGAAAAGGTTTCTATCTACATCAAAAGGAGGCGCTACCAAGCGTAGCCATGCAAGCAACTTGCGTAGTCATCCTACCTGTGCTTCGCTGAACAAAACAGCTTACTATGGAAAATTTTACATAACCTGTGCCCAATTCTTATTCCTTTCCACAATTTTCTCCTCAGTTTTTGCCTTTTTGCTTTACTTGCTCCCCGTTGTGATTCATACAAACAGAAAATAATGACAATTAGTTTTTATGACTAATAACAATGTTATAGAAATTTCTTACCATAACAACAGTTAACAAACCCTACTCACAACTGGTGCCCTGAAGTCCTAGCACTCAGGTCGCCAGTTGTGTTATAATAATAAAAAAAATTTAAATGGAAAAAATTAATAGAAAAGTATATTACAATTTCATTATTAGAAATGTTGGCTTGTACGATTTTTGGCTAATCGGACTTCCTCTCTTACATTTCAATTGTAGAAGCAGGCAGCAGCCTTCAAGGACACCAGTGCGTGTCAAAAATAAGAAAATCCTCCTTACTTGGTTCCACTTCACTTCAATAAAAAATACTTAATACTAGTATCAAATCTTCTCTTATTTTGAAAAGTATATATGATACAAAATACTCGTATCCCATCACACTCCAAGCCGCACATCTTAACAGAAACTTCTATATACCAGAGAGAGTGAGTAAACAAAACCATGTACAAGAAAAAATGAATGATGTTTTTTTTTTTGTCTTTCATTTGTCCACATCCCATGTCTTTGCCAATACTTATGGTAGACTGGTGTTTCATTCTTTTGAGGTCTTTTACCATGTACCTACACGAACTCTAGTGCAAGCAACTTTTTTCTCTGACACTTGTTTACTACACATTTCTGCTCCATACAAAGTAATGTTTTCAGCAACTAAAAGATGTATCATCTGCTATGTCCTTTTTGTTATTTTGTAACTCCAAAATACTGACAAGGCAACCTCCCCATCGCACCCCTCTCATATTTAGTTATAAGTTGGCACAGTGGATAGGCCTTGAAAAACGGAACACAGATCAATCGAGAAAACAGGAAGAAGTTGTGTGGAACTATGAAAAAAATAAGCAAAATATACAAACTGAGTAATCCGTGCGCAAGATAGGCAACATAAGGGATAATGTACACTCAGAAGCGCCGTGGTCCCATGGTTAGCGCAAGCAGCTGTGGAACGGAGGATCCTTGGTTCAAGTCTTCCCTCAAGTGAAAATTTTATTTTCTTTACTTTCGCAAAGTTATGACCTGTCCATTCATTCATTGACGTCTCTGTTCACTGTAATAAGTTTAGTGTCTGTGTTTTGCGACCGCACCGCAAAACCATGCGATTAGTACACGAAAGGACGTGCCTCTCCAATGGGAACAGAAAACATTTTATCGCAAGGTCATAGGTCAACCGATTCCTCCACAGAAAAAACACGTCTGATATAATCTATATGACACTGGTGATGGCATGTGCGTCACATGACAGGAACATTTTGTCGACCCACCTAACTTCTACACTTGGCGAATGGGTAGAAAGATTCATCTACCTTGCCAGATTTAGGTTTTCTTGTGGATGTGATAATCACTCCCAAAAAAGTGATGACAGACAGATAATAATTGTCTGAAAATAAAAAATTAAACTTTTCACACGAGGGAAGACTTGAACCAACGACCTCTCATTCCGCAGCTGCTCATGCTAACCACGGGACCACGGCGCTCCGGTGCCATCATTTCCTTATATGTTGCCTATCTTGCGCATGGACTACTCAGTTTGTATATTTTGCTTTTTTTTCATAGTTCCACACAACTTCTTCCTGTTTTCTCGATTGATCTATGTTCAGTTTTGCAAGGCCTATCCACTGTGCCAACTTATAACTAAATCTGAGGGGGGTGCGATGGGGAGGTTCCCTTGTGAGTTCAGTTGTCATATGGCTCTCTTTGTTATTTAATTTTTTTGTTTGGTGTCATCATAACCCACAGGCACTTAAAAGACTTACATGCCCTGATCTTACTGGCTCCAACCTCCAGATCCCCTATGGTATCGTCACCGATCTTCAGATATTTAGTTTTTGTCAACCTAATTGCAAGGTCCCCCATTTAACTTCTGAAGCATGTGCTCAGCATCATCCTGGTCTCCTGCTATCATGAACTGGTTGTTAGCGAAGAGACGTTGTTCCCCATAGGGGCTCCCACACCTTCACATTTGCTCCTCCAAGCTTTAAGTGCTTCTCCACTTGGATTTCAAATAGCGTTGGTGCTATTTCACAAACTTTAACAGCACTCACACAATCTGCAAAGATCTGTTTCACTGCTTTGATATAAGTACGAGTCATGACATTATTCTTCATACTTGTCCACAGACTGGTTTGTGATACTGTATCACAGGCCTTCTGCAGATGTACAAAGACTAAATGAGTCTCTATCCCTCTGGCATTCTCTTCTCTATTGGATTCCATAATGTGAATATTACATCATACATGAGCACCCTTGCCTAAAACCTTTCTGTTATTCAGATATTATAGCATTCATCTCTAATCTTTCTTTTAAGGTTCTCCTGTATAATTCTGCAATGATGGCATCACACTTATGCCCCAGTAATTTCCACAGTTCTGCCTATTCCTCTTCTTATAGACTGAAGCAATAACACACTTTTTCCATTCACTGGGTGCCCAGACCACTTCCAAACACTTCTGATACAGCTGAGCCAAGATATCTTAAACAACCATAGGAGCTGCTATTATTACTTATTTGTTTATTCCACCCAGACCCAGTGACTTACTTTAGTAAAATCAGTCAAGATTTTTCAGTTAATTTTCAGCTGTGTGTCTTTTGTGTCTGTATGTATAACATTCTATTAAGTAGAATCAATCAAATCGTTGTGCATTGATAGGGAAGCAACCAGTCTAGATCCAATATCAAGACTTATATGAGCCTATGTTTTGTAAATGAATGTAACATTGTAAAATTTTATTCAATCTAGTATTCTGATAAATGATATATCATTACTGTGACAAAATGGGCACTAAATAAATAAAGACTTTCAGTAAACATGCTGTGTAATGCACCATCTTTAGAACAACGTTCTGTGGGAAAAGGGTTGTCAGTATAACAGAATTTAGGTCAAGTTCAAAGAGAATGTCTGTTTTAACAAAGACACTGCAAAACTAACATAATAAAAATATAATACAACCTATAATCTAATAAGAACCAGTAAATGAAGGGAACAGAATAAATCCATAAACAGATCATCAAGGTCAGGATCAAAAATTTAGAAAATACGTAGCAACAAAAATACTTCTTGGTGACAACACTGCATAACTAGGTACAGAAAAGCAATAGAAGAATCTTGCAGGTGAACATCCACCACCTTTAAGAACAAACACAAACTGAAATGGTTGACCTTCTAAGATATTTGCAAATACAACTCAACAAAATTTTCAGCTAGTTTATGAAGCAGTACTCACAAGAAATGCTACAGAACTAATTAAGCTTAAAAGTAAACAGTGAACAGCATTTTTTTTAAAAAAAAATAATGCCTCCTGAACATTAAAATTTCATTTCATCCAGGAAAAATAAGAACTAAGGCCCAGAAGGTAGGTACGAACAGTTTATCAGAAATGTTATGTTACTAAACAGTCATAGACAAATTTATACGAGAAATTAACATGCCAAGAATGTAGGAGAGGTACGGAGGAACAAAGATTGTGGAAAAACAATACAACAATGATATCACAAATGGGGAAAGTGGGACTGCTCAAAAAAAAAAAAAAAACAGCTCTTAACAAGAAATTTAAATATGATTTGGGATATTACAATTTGTACATAAAAGAGAAAACCTTACTGGAGATGACCTAAATTTTGAGGAAAAACACAGAGAGTATCGAAGTCAAGTTTTTGTTTCACACATGTAAATGGCTGAAATAATCAAGCAAAAGGAAAGACTTTCTACCACTAGGACTAAGGCTCAGTCATCCACAAAAAAAGTAAAAACAATAAGTAAGTGGAAAAGGCTCAATTAGATCAGAATTTGTAAAATGGTGAGATTCAAGCATTGCATCCCATATACTAGTTTTTTTAATTTTTTATCAGGTACTCCCTAGCTCAATAGGGTACTTCGCAGGATTTTGGCCTTGGTATCTCTGTTGGTTCTACCACATGTCATGTAATGTCAGGCTTAATTTCTTACATGATCTGGGGCTCCACAAGAACCTCTGCCCATATTAAATGCACTAATTATTGACAATAACTCTATTTAGATAGTTTTCACATAATTCACATTCCCCGTTATAGGTCTAACACCCAAAAATATCAGTTCTGTAGATGAAAGTGAGAGTTATGTAATCTATTTTCCTTGCCAGAGTCTTTACAGATCAACATTATTCCACCCAGCCAGTCTACAAATAAATGTCCTCCACTATTTTACCCTGTTTCACCAAAAAAAAAAAATCAGAACTGAAAACCTGATATTGCCTAGTGTTGCATTAATAATCAATCATTTGATAACTAAATCACAAATCTTCAATTTTCTCATATTGTTGTCTGAGTTGAAAGATTATTCTATCACAACTTCTGATCCAAATCTTGATCCCACCCACAGGCTCATGGGTTATTCTTGTGTAGGTAAGGTGACTGCAGCAACTGTCCCACAAAATCACCAACAATGCAATCACCATTAACAATAATGACACCATTAGTTGAAATCCTGTCACAGGCATTTCATATACAATGATGGGGAAAAAAAATCACAGTCCAAAAAAATACGTAATTAAAGTAATTAAATTTTGGGAGTAAGTTTGTCTAGGTAAGTGATTAGGTGATTAACACTGCAGGATCACAGGTTAATGTAAGCATGAGATAAGTCATTGCTAATGTGAAATGCTGGTACATTAATAACTGGTGTAGTTACCAGAATGTTGAAAGCAAGCATGCAAATGTGATGTATCGTGTTGTACAGATGCCAGACGTCAGTTTGTGTAATGGAGTTCCATGCACGTTGCACTTGGTCAGTCAATACAGGGTTAATGCTGTTTATAGATGACACTTCAGTTGTCATCAAATCCCATATGTGCTCAATTGGTGATGGATTTGGTGACTGAGCAGGCCATAGCTACATGTTAACATTCTGTAGAGCATGTTGGATTTTAATAGCAGTATGTGGGCAAGCATTATCCTGTTGGAAAACACCCCCTGGAGTACTATTCATGAATGGCAGCACGACAGGCCGGAAGCAGAACTAGCTTTCAACAAGAAATACAACAGACCTCCAGTGTGCCTCCAATGAGCTCTCACTTGTCACCATTGAAGTCGGAAATGGCACTGGCTTCAGATAAATGGAATGCTCACTAAAAGGTGTCTGCCTCAGAGTTGCCCTTGAAGTAACCGTTGTGTCACTGTGGTGCCAACTCCTGCTCAAATTTCTGCTGCAGATGCAATATGATGTGCAAGAGCCATACGCTGAACACAGTGGCATTCCCTCTTGGTGTTGCCACATGGCCATCCAGAGCCCAGTCTTCGTGTAATACTCTGGTGACCATTACTGCCAACAATCATGTACTGTGGCTACATTCCTGCCAAGTCTTCCTGTACAGGATCCCATTCAGATTCAGTGAGGTGTTGATTTAAAGGCATTCTTGACTAACATAAACTCACCATGTCCATTCTCAAAGGTAACTAGCGCTCATAACCATTACAGCATATATTCACAACCAACCTGATTTGCATCCTCATAGTGGTGCTACTTGCCTCACTCTTAAGCGACTGCCACAAAATTGAATAGACATCATCTTTCAGATGTAGAAACATGCCTACCATCTTTCATTTATATCACACATCTTCCTCTTGGTGTTGAGACTTACATCAGTGTATATTCAATCATAGGGGATGCATGAAAATACCTATTTTTGTTTACCTGCTGTTCTGCAACTGGTATGCATCACTCTATTCGTTCCTCATATTCCATATTTATCATCATGGAAGAGAACCTTCATAGTCACAGAATGTGTCAAGGTATACACTGACATATGATAAGGAAATCATAGAAACTTGACCTGTATATTGTATTAACAATTAAACATCACTACATTGGTAAATGCTGTTTATTTTTACACTAGCTAAATTTCATCAAGTAAATTAGAAGGGAAGCTGCTACTTTGAAGAGAAAAGAACCTGCCACCTGCTCAATTTCTTATACTAACTAGCTGTAGTGTCATATTTACTTGATTACAGAGGTATTTTTCAAGGAAAACAGTCACCTACATCTTTAAACATTGAGCCCAGTTTATGGCACATCTACATCCACTTCTATAACCTGCAAACAACTGTGAAGTGCATGGCAGAGGCTACATCCCAATGCACCAGTTATCAGGGTTCCTTCCCATTCCACTCACATGTGGAGCACAGGAAGAATGACTGTTTAACTGCCTCGATGCCTGCAGTCATAAATCTAGTCTTGTCTCCCCGATCCCTACAGGAGTGATGCTTAGCGGGTTGTTATGTATGTTAGTCATCATTTAAAGCCGGTTCTTGAAACATTGTGAGCAGCCTTTCTCGGGTTAGGATACATCTATCTTCACGAGTCTGCCAGTTCACTTTCTTCAGCATCTTTGTAACACTCTCCCATGGATTAAACAAACTACTGAGCACTTGTGTTGCCCTTCTCTGCAAATGTTCAATGTTGCCTGTTAGTCCTATTTCACATGGGTCCCATACAAGTGAGCAGTACTGTATGAGGGGTCACATAAATAATTTGAAAGCAATCTCATTTGTAGACATATTGTATTTCCCCAGTATTCCACCAACAAACCAAAGTCTACCACTTGCTTTACCTACCACTGAGCCTATGTGATCATTCCATTTCATATCCCTACAAAGCGTTGTACCCAGGTATATGTATGAGTTGGCCGATTCCAACAGAGACTCATTGATAGAATAGCCCTAGAATACTATGTTTATTCATTTTGAGGAAATGCATGGTTTTACATTTCTCAGCATTTAAAGCAAGTTGCTGATCTTTGCACCAATTTGAAATCGTATCAAGATCTAACTAAATATCTATGTAGCTTCTTTCAGACAGTATTTCATTAACGATACCTGCATCATCTTCGAGTGTTGTTAATACTATTCGCAAGGTCATTAACACAGCATATGAGCAACAAGGGTCCCAATGCACTTCCCTGGCACATATCGAACATTACTAATACATCCAATAACAACTCTCCATCCAACATCACATGCTATTTACTCTCTACCAAAAAAATCCTCAGTCCAGTCACAAATTTCACTTGATATCCTGAATGATCATACTTTTCACAATAAGCGTAGATGTGGTACTGAGTGAAATGCTTTTTGTAATCAAGAAATTCTGCATCTACCTGATTGCCTTGATATGAAGCTTTCAGTTTGTCATGTGAGAAAAGTGTCAGTTAGGTTTCACAATGTCGATGTTTTCAGAATCCATGGTGATTGCTATCAAGAAGGTAATTCTGTTCGAGATACCTTATTACATTGAGCTCGAGACATGTTCTAAGATTCTACAACAAATTGATGTCAGGTATGCAAGTTCTAAGATTCTACAAAAAATTGATGTCAAGTATACTGGATGGTAGTTTTGTGAATCACTTTTACTACTCCCATTGTAAATGGTTGCGATCTGTACTTTCTTCCAACTACTGAAATGGTTTTTTGTTCAAGGGATCTATGATAAATTACAATTAAAAGAGGAGCTAACTCAGCTGAAATACAGTGTAGAACCTGATGTGGATTCCATCGGGCTCTGGAGTTTTGTTCAATATTAATGGTTTCAGCTGCCTGTAAATGTCACTGACACTAATATCTATTTCACTCATCTTCAGTGCTATGAGAATTAAATTGTGGCAATACTCTTGGGTTTTCATTTCTTAAGGACCATTTGAAACCAGAGTTAAACATTTCTGCTTTTGCTTTGTTACCCTCAACTTCAGTTCCTGCCTCATCCACGAGTAACTGGATGAGGCAGCCTTTACACATAATCAGAATTTTTTTTGGGTTGCGTCAAACATCACTTGACAGTACTCTGCTACAATACTAACTGGAGGCTTCATGCATTGCTCTCTTGAGAGTTAAAAGTGTTTCATTCAGTATCTCTCTATCTGTAGCCCAACCAGTATGCTTTAATATACAGGGTGCAGCAGCTTTCATAATAGGATATTAAAGACACACCATCAGGCAGTAACTGTAGTTTATTTATTACCTCTTATGCCAATTAATAGTTAAAGGTATGCCATTTACTAATGTCTAAGTCATTGTCCGTTGTGTGGATTACTTTTTGAATATTACTCCTGTCAAATGATGCCCACTCTGTACGACACATTCATCTAGGTAGTGTGGGAAGCTTTCCATAACTCAGCGTAACGTATTCCCTGGGACATTGGTGATGGCAGTTCTGATGTGATCCTTCAACTCAGGAATGGTGGCACTACGTGTTCGGTACACTTCTTGCTTCAGGTAGCCCCAATGGAAGAATTCTGCACATGAAAGGTCAGTTGAGCAAGGCGGCCAGGAAATGTCACCAAAACGGGAAATTAATCTATTGGGAAATGTCTGTCACAAGAAATCCATGCAATTTCTGACCACCATTCCTGAGTTGAAGGATCGCATCAGAACTGCTGTCGGCAATGTCCCAGAGAATACGTTAGGCCGAGTTATGGAAAGCTTCCAACGCTGCCTAGATGAATGTGTTGTGCAGAGGGGACATCATTTTACAGGAGTCATATTCAAAAAGTATCCACACAATGGACAATGACTTATACATTAGTAAATGGCATACCTTTAACTATTAATTGACATAAGAGGTAATAAATAAATTACAGTTACTGCCTGGTGGTGTGTTTTTAATATTTTACTATGAACGCTGCCGCACCCCGTACTTATTATCCATTAGTCTGTGTTTATTTAGAAGTTTCTTTACAGTGACTGTGTACTGTGGAGTGTCCTTGCTATTGTGACATTTCTACGAGGTACATATCCATCAAGCACATGGTCAACTATTCTTCCAAACTTGAACCATAGTTCCTCTACATACTGCTGTCCTATGCTGAAATTTTCAAGTTCCTCACTGAGACACAGCACTATTGCTTTTATCTGTTTTACTGAAGATATAAATCTTTCTACTTGTTTTAGTTGACAATTGTACTTAGGTAACATCTGTTGCCACAAATCACAGCGTGGTCACTGATACCAATTTTAATGTGGACATCCTTAAAAAACCGAGCGAGGTGGAGCAGTGGTTGGACACTGGACTCGCATTCGGGAGGACGACGGTTCAATCCCGCGTCCGGCCATCCTGATTTAGGTTTTCCGTGATTTTGTGATTTCCCTAAATCACTCCAGGCAAATGCCGGGATGGTTCCTCTGAAAGGGCATGGCCGACTTCCTTCTCCATCCTTCCCTAATCCGATGAGACCGATGACCACGCTGTCTGGTCTCCTTCCCCAAACCAACCAACCATCCTTAAAAAAGAAAGGTCTGTTTGTTGCAGTTAGATTTAATATATTCCCATCACGAGTGGGGTTCCAAACTATGTGTTCTAATGTAAATAGTTTTCAAGAAAGCATTTAGTAATGTTTCACAGGATGTCTTATCGCACCCACCACTAACAGAACTACAATTTTCACAATTGGATGTTGGATGATTAAAATCTCCACAAATGATTACAGTATGACTGGGGTACATATGCATTAGCAAACTGAGATTTCCTCTGACGTTATTGGTTACATACCTAAATGAGTCTGGTGACTGATAGGAGAATCGAAGTACAATTTTATGCCAAGCCCTGATAATGAGTTTTGTCCAAAGAATCTTGCATCTTCAATTTATACCTCAGTGTATTTGTGTTTCTTGTCTTTTGCAACGAGTACATCACCTCCATTTCCCACTAGCCTTTCCTTTGGATACACAACTGAATTTTCCCCAAAAATCTCACTGCTATTTATTTCATGTTTTAATACAATACCACTTGCTATGCTCCTTTACAAGAAATGTGGCATTTGGCTAAGAAAACTTTTCAGTCCTTCAATACACCTGTTCTGATAATTATAACATTCACCCACTTGAGCATTTCAGTAACATACGTGGAATTTAAAACTTTATGCTACTAGCAGAGGCAACAGTCTGGACGGTTGACTGAACTGGCCTTGTAACATCAACCAAAATGGCCTTGCAGTGATGGTACTGCGAATGGCTGAAAGCAAGGGGAAACTACAGTTGTAATTTTTCCTGAGGGCATGCAGCTTTACTATGTGGTTAGACGGTGACTGCGTCCTCTTGGGTGAAATATTCCAGAGGTAAAATAGTGCCCCATTCGGATCTCCAGGTGGAGACTACTCAACAGGATGTTGTTAGCAGGAGAAACAAAACTGGCATTCTATGGATTGGAGCGTGGAATGTCAGATCCCTTAATCAGGCAGGTAGGTTAGGAAATTTAAAAAGAGAAATGGATAGGTTAAAGTTAGATATAGTGGGAATTAGTGAACTTTGGTGGTAGCAGGAACAGGACTTCTGGTCAAGCGAATACAGGGTTATAAATAAAAAATCAAATAACGGTAGTGCAGGAGTAGGTTTAATAATGAATAAAAAAAAATAAGAACGCAGATAAGCTACTATGAACAGCGTAGTGAACCCATTATTGTGGCCAAGATAGACACAAAGCCCATGCCTGCCACCTTAATACAAGTTTATATGCATATGCCAACTAGCTCCACAGATGATGAAGACATTCAAGAAATGTATGATGTGATAAAAGAAATTATTCAGATAGTTAAGGAAGATGAAAATTTAATAGTCATAGGGGACTGGAATTCGATAGTAGGAAAAGGAAGAGAAGGAAAAGTAGTATGTGAATATGGACTGGGGGTAAGGAATGAAAGAGAAAGCTGCCTGGTAGAATTATGTGCAGAGCAGAACTTAATCATAGCTAAAACTTGGTTTAAGTGTCATGCAAGAAGGTTGTGTATGTGGAAGAAGCCTGGAGACATTGGAACGTTTCAGATAGGTTATATAATGGCAGGACAGAGATTTAGGAACAAGGTTTTAAATTGTAAGACATTTGCAGGGGCAGATGAGGAATCTGACCACAATTTATTGGTTACCAACTTTAGATTAAAACTGAAGAAACTGCAAAAAGGTAGGAATTTAAGGAGATGGGACCTGGAAAAACTGAAAGAACCAGAGGTTGTAGAGAGTTTCAGAGAGAGCATTAGGGGACGATTGACAAAAACGGGGGATAGAAATACAGGAGAAGAAGAATGGGTAGCTTTGAGAGATGAAACAGTGCAGGCAGCATAGAACCAAGTAGGTAAAAAGCCGAGGGCTGATAGAAATCCTTGGGTAACAGAAGAGATATTGAATTTAATTGATGAAAGGAGAAAACGTAAGAATGCAGTAAATGAAGCAGGCAAAAAGGAATACAAACATCTCAAAAATAAGATCGACAGGAAGAGCAAAATAGCTAAGCAGGGATGGCTAAAGGACAAATGTGAGGATGTAGAGTCATATATCACTAGGGGTAAGATCAATATTGCCTACAGGAAAATTAAAGAGACCTTTGAAGGAAAGAGAACCACCTGTATGAATATCAAGGGCTCAGATGAAAAACCAGTTCTAAGCAAAGAAGGGAAAGCAAAAAGGAGTATATAGAGGGTCTATACAAGGGTGAAGTACTTGATGGCAATATTATGGAGATAGAAGAGGATGTAGATGAAGATGAATTGGGAGATATGATACTGCATGAAGAATTTGAGAGAGTACTGAAAGACCTATGTCGAAACAAGGCCCTGGGAGTAGACAAAATCCCATTGGAGCTACTGAGAGCCTTGTGAGAGCCAGCCCTGACAAAACTCTTCCATCAGGTGAGCAAGATGTATGAGACAGGTGAAATACCCTCAGACTTCAAGAAGAATATAGTAATTCCAGTCCCAAAGAAAGCAGGTGTTGACAGCTGAGAAAATTACTGAACTATCGGTTTATTGAGTAATGGTTGCAAAATACTAACATGAATTCTTTACAAATGAATGAAAAAACTGGCAGAAGCCGACCTTGGGGAAGACCAGTTTGGATTCCACAAAAATGTTGGAACACGTGAGGCAATATTGACCCTATGACTTATTTTAGAAGATAGGTTAAGGAAAGGCAAACCTACATTTCTGGCAGTTGTAGAAAAAGCTTTTAACAATGCTGACTGGAATACTCTCTTTCAAATTCTGAAAGTAGCAGGTGTGAAATACAGGGAGCGAAAGGCTGTTTACAATTTGTGCCAGAAACCAGATAGCAGTTATAAGAGCTGAGGGGCAGGAAAGGGAAGCAGTGGTTGAGAAGGGAGTGAGACAGAGTTGCAGCCTATCCCCGATGTCATTCAATCCATATATTGAGTAAGCAGTAAAGCAAAACAAAAGAAAAATTCAGAGTAGGCATTAAAATCCATGGAGAAGAAATAAAAACTTTGAGATTTAATGATGACATTGTAATTCTGTCAGAGACAGCAAAGGACCTGGAAGAGCAGCTGAACGGAATGTACAGTGTCTTGAAAGGAGGATATAAGATAATCATCAACAAAAGCTAAACGAGGATAATGGAATGTAGTCGAATTAAATCAGGTGATGCTGAGGGAATTAGATTTGGAAATGAGACACTTAACTAGTAAATGAATTTTGTTATTTGGAGAGCAAAATAACTGATGACGGTCAAAGTAGAGAGGATATAAAATGTAGAGGAAAGTGTTTCTGAAGAAGAGAAATTTGTTAACATCGAGTATAGATTTAAGTGTCAGGAAGTCTTTTCTGAAAGTATTTGTATGGAGTGTCGCCATGTATGGAAATGAAACATGGACAATAAACAGTGTAAACAAGAAGAGAATAGAAGCTTTCAAAATGTGGTGCTACAGAAGAATGCTAAAGATTAGATGGGTAGATCACCTAACTAATTAAGAGGTATTGAATAGAATTGTTGAGAAGAGGAATCTGTGGCACAACTTGAGTAGAAGAAGGAATTGGTTTGTAGGCTTCAAGGGATCACCAACTTGGTATAAAAGGGAAGCGTGGAGGGTAAAAATCATAGCGGGAGACCAAGAGATGAATACACTAAGCAGATTCAGAAGGATGTAGGTTGCAGTAGTTATTCGCAGATGAAGAGGCTTGCACAAGATATAGTAGCATGGAGAGCTGCATCAAACCAGTCTCTGGACTGAAGACCACAACAAACACAACATGCTACTAGTAATTCAGATGGATAAAGAATATTAAACTTCCTGGCAGATTAAAACTGTGTGCCGGACCGAGACTCGAACTCAGGACCTTTGCCTTTTGCGGCAAGTGCTCTACCAACTGAGCTACCCAAGATGACTCACGATCCGTCCTCACAGCTTTAATTCCGCCAGTACCTCATCTCCTAGAGAACTTGCCCGCGAAATGCAAAGGTCCCGAGTCCAAGTCTCGGTCCCGTACAGAGTTTTAATCTGACAGGAAGTTTCATATCAGCGCACACTCCACTGCAGAGTGAAAATCTCATTCTGTATATAGAATATTGTTTGTTTTTGGACATGTATGTTAGTATGTTCTGCCAAAATAATTAGCATTTGAACCATGTCGGCCTGTGGGTTCAAGGCCAACATTGATATCATAATGCAACACCACCTACTGGTAATATATGTCTGCAGATCTCGTTGTCACTGTACATTGAAGATAATGAATCAGTGTGATTTGAGCAGATGTGCAGGATGCCACAGTGACAAATGTTTGAACCACACTGTCAAATCTGTGAGTTTGAAAGAGGGCGCGTTTCTGGCATGAGAGAATGTGTTGGATTCATCTGGGAAATTGCTGCTTGTGTGGAACAAAGTGTTTTGTCAGTGCAACAGATGTGTAGAGAATGGTTCACTAATGGCTGTACAACATGATAAGATGGTAATATTTAGAGTTCAGCTATCAGTAGTCGTTTGGAATATTTATTGGCAGATCTAGATTTCGGCTAGCAACTAGCCATTCTCAATGCTAAGAATGGCTAGTCGCTAGCTGAAATCTAGATCTGCCAATAAATATTCCAAAGTATGACTAATAGCTGAAATTTATTATTTACAAATCAAAATAACAGTTGCTGCGTGCAACAGCCTCTGAATGGAGGGTAACCTGATGACGATAAGATGGGTTAAGTCGCACCATTCAGATCATCCCCCGAGAAGATCGGCACCTCATCTAAATGGCATTGGAGGACAGATCTGCATCCTCCTCAGCTCTGGCACAACAGTGGAACACATCATACACTATCATGGGTGACAGTCCGTCATCATTTATTACGGTATGGGTTACATTTGCATCATCTATTTCTCTGCCTACCTTTGATGAACGTGCACAAACTTGATAGATAGCACTGGTATGTGGAACAACATCACTGGGAACAGGAATGACATCAGATAGTGCTTTTGGATGACTCCAGGTTCTGTTTGTTTGAAAATTATGGCCGCATTTTGGCTCACTATAGACAAGGGACATGGCATCACAGTGACTGAATTCACACAAGATATACAGCACCAACTCGTGGCCTTATGGTGTCAGGTGCTATTGGGTGCAACCACAAAATACAGTTGCTGCATGTCCAGGGCACTGTTACCACTGTGAGCTATGTGAACGTTATCCTGCGACCCGTAGCCACAGCCTTTCTGCGCAACATCCCAGACGCCATTTTTCACCAAGACAAAGGACGACTACATGTTGCTGAGTGAACTTGTGCCTCCTTGGTGTCACAGAACGTTAGCCTTTTGCCCTGGCCTGCCAGATCACAAGGCTTGTCGCCAATGGAAAATATATGGGAGCTGGTGAAATGACAGCTGCAGTGCTGTGACCAAATGCGAAGCACCACAGATAAACTTTGGAATCAGGTGAATGCAGCATGCATGGCTATAGCACAGGATGCCATTTGCACCTTATACACATTAATGCATCATGCATGGAACAAGTTATCAGGGCCCATGATAGAACCTATGCCTACTAGGCAACAAGACATATGCTGAACTGAGTGACTGAAATGCTAGTCACTTCTGCAGAACACCTAATGTACGTGTTCTGTGAATATGAACATCCTTCTCTAGTCATTCAAGGTGTTCTGTTTTTTCTGAACATGAGTGTAGAAAAGCATCTACATGACATACATCAATGCGTGAATTATCTTTGGCAATATTATGGAAAGGTTAAATTGTTATGCACCATAAGGCCTCCTTCCAAATTAGATAAAACACACACACACACACACACACACACACACACACACACAAACGCAACTCGCACACAACACATGTGTGTGTGAGTTGCATTTGTGTGTGTGTGTGTGTGTGTGTGTGTGTGTGTGTGTGTTGTCTAATTCAGAAGAAGGCCTTTGGCCAAAAGCTTACTTGTTTGACAGACTTCTTGTTGTGCCCATCTGTGACTCAATGTCTCTTCTATATGGTGAGTAGCACTCTACCCTTTCCATAATATTGTCATTATACCATACTGGATTTTCCATTTTTTCATGAATTATCTGTAAGACATCACAGTACAGGGACCAACAAATCTGACCATAAGTACATCTACTACAGCATAAAAGTCTGATTTATAATCTAAAAAAGTACCACATCTTCCAGACAGAAGATGAGCACTCAAGACATCTTCTCAAAAAGGATCAGGCATAATTGATGCTTTTTATCTAAAAGCCAACTAACCCTGCACTATCAATGGACTACAATCTACACAGGGGTTGTTTGACTATTACCTATGTTTAAACCTGGATGATGCCACACTACAGTAAATTTACCTGTTGTTTGGTGTAAATGACACAAACTCATGGTCATCAGCATTTCAGAATATTATATCGCATGGATAGCACCTGTGATCCATGTAGCACTCGTACAGTCTTATACTGCAAGTGGCCATCTTCCTCGCCCACTCAATACAAGGGCTCTAGTAATCACAGAAAAACAATGTGCACGACTTGCCACATTGCTTTCTTCTGAGTCTCCAGCAGTTGTCACGGGTTCTGATGGAGTGAGACTTACCACAGGTGCTGCTGCCTGTGCTGGCACTACATTTCTGCCACCAGTCACATGACTCCAAGTGCTGGACACTGCATCCACTTGTGCCCCACCACTATATAGATAGCTGCTCTGTCGATCTATGGCAATTCACATCAGGAGTTGCTCCACGGGCAAGCACTGACTGTCCTCAGCCCTTTATATACAGTTCCCTTCACAAAACAGAGCAGTCTACGTAGGGTGTCTCTCCATGGTCCAGCACCCACTGACTATCTGTGTTCCGTCAATAAAGATCTCCCTTCTCTGAGTGCACCAGTCCCTCTGGGATCAATGCTGGCTGCACCTCGTGGTCCCTCTAAATGGAGTCCACTGCCTAAGATCGAAGAGCCCTATGCTAGCTGCACTTTGAATCACCTCACCAAGTGCCTCTTCTACATCACTTCATGGGACATCGCCTCCTCACTGTCTACAACTCTCCACCTTGCAGGACTTCACTCTGTCACTGACTGTGATCACCTACAACCATTCCTAACGCATTCCAGTGTACAGTGACCAACTCTGAGCTGCCATCAAGTTACGCACCTATAGACTATTACAGTGTTTGTTCACTGACTTAATACAGTTCTATATTTCTGGCTACCTGAGCTCATATATAGTAGCGTGTCATTCCTACTGAGTCATAAACACAAAACTGGCAACAAGGACTGCTGCTTTTTGGTTTTTTTGCCCCAGCAACAGACTTGGTGATCACCCATAGTAACCATTTTTATCCCCCCCCCCCCCCCGCTCCATCCCCCAGCCCAACACCAAGCTTCTGCTGCAGTGGCTGAACTGCCTAATCACTGCTCCCTCCCTCCTCTTATAGGGTGTCTTCCTGTCCCTCAGTATTTCCATCCAGGTCCACCCACCTGTCCTCTCCTCCAGGATCCTCTGCTGCATCCTCTGTCATCCCAGGCACCATCAATGCAGACCCCATCACAGCAGGTTCCGATGCATGCTGACACCAGTCCTGTAGACGCAGACAGTGCCACCCCCAAATCTCTCTCCTGTTGTCCTGCTGCTCTTCCCTTTGAGCAGGCCTCACACTTCATATTCTGTTTTTCTGGTCTGACAGGAAACTCTCTGGCATGCACTGTGCCTTCTGTAGGCTTTCATCCTGCACCAACCCAGCCTGGTTGCCATCTTGGTTGTGGGTGGCACATGCCACATCCCCGGCCATCTGCATCGACTCAAGTAGCTGCTTCTCCATGTCTGGCCATACCCAATGGGCCACCAGCTGATTTTCCCTGTGCTCACAGTGCTGCCCTCATGGAAGTTTTGTTGCAAACCTGGGCTGTGACACTGCTGGCACCTACAACAGCACAGTCACCCTACCATGATGTCGACCAATGTGTTTCTCTTTGCACCCTTCTCTTCTGGCCCCTGCTCCCTGGGATTCGACCTCCATCATGTCAGATATGCCTCCCCTGGACTACTTCACTTTTCCATGGCGCCTCCTTCCTTCCAGAGCAGCACAACTTTGAGATGGCATCACCATATTTCCCAAAGGGGAAGGGAATGTTGTATTGTATGGCTAGTGCCCAAACTACCACTCAAACAACTGTATACTGTGAATGACCACCTGTCCCATCTACTCACTACACAGGTTCTAGTGATCACAGGAAAGCAATCCACAGTACACATAAATATGTTGGACTGTTTTCCTCTGAGACTCCAGCAGTCGCCATGTCCTTGGTGGTAAGGGCCTCCTCATAGGTGGCACTGCCAGTGCTGGCACTACATTGCTGCCGTCAGTCATGTTCCTCCTGGAAGTCGTACCTGTATCCATCCACAACCAGGCTATTTAGGTAGCCAACAGCTGATGTATGGCAGTTCACATTGGGAGTCACTCTGTGGCCAAACACTGACTGTCTGCAGTCCTTCAATACAGAGTTATTCCACTGAGTGCAGCAGTTGACAACTAGAGTCACTCTGTGGTCCAGTACTCATTGCCCATGGTCCCTCAATAATAAGCTCCCTTCATAGAGCACATCAGTCAGCCTGGGATAAATGCCAGCTGCACCTCATGGCCCCTCTACATACAGTTCACTGTCGAGGACTGAAGAGCACTTCACCACCACGTGTCAAACGGCTGGGCCATTGTCGAATGTCTCCTCTGTACAGCTTTGAAGGATATTATCTCCAACATAGTCTCTCAGCTATTGCCTCATAGGACAAATACCAAGGTGTAACACTCTGTAGGGATATGAAATGGAATGATCACATAGGCTCAGTTGTGGGTTGATTGATTGAATACAGGACAAGTGCAATCAGTCTCAAAGGAGATTGCTTACAAATCACTCGTGCGACCCACCTAGAATATTGCTCAAGTGTGTGCGACCCATACTATATAGTACAAACAGAGGATACTGAACATATACAAGGAAGGGCAACACGAATGGCCACAGGTCTGTTTAATCTGTGGGAGTGTGTCACAGCGGTACTGAAGGAACTGAACTGGAAGACTCTCGAAGATAGATGTAAACTATCCTGAGAAAGTCTATTAACAAAGTTTCAAGAACCAGCTTTAAATGGTGACTCTATGAATATACTTCAATTCTCTGTGTATTGCTCACATAGGGATAATGAGAATAAGATTAGAATAATTACTGTGTGCACGCAGGCTTTCAATTATTCTTTCCGCACTCCCTACATGTGCAGAACAGGAAGACTCTTAATAACTGGTACAATGGGATGTACCCTCTGCCATCCACCTCACAGTGGTTTGCAGCGTACAGATGTAGGTGTTGATGTAGATTTACTTCCGAACCATGCTGTATCAATGATTATCTGTGCACAACACAGGCTTTGTGAGCGCGCAGACTGTTGATGCATCTGGTGCCCCAGATTCTTTCCTCCATTAGTTATGATTATATTTATTCTTGTTCATCCCACTTCATCCCTCATCCTGACATATTCTATAGTTTTATTTTCCACACCTGCCCATGCCACACAAATTTGTCACCTTTGACCTAACCCATCCCCCTCTCCAACTCTCTTCCTCATTGCAACACACACACACACACACACACACACACACACACACACACTCCCATACCTCATCATCCCTTTTCGCCAACGTCTCTTTATGTTTTTAAGGTATTTGTATATGTTTTTACATGGTTCCATGCATTTTTGCATATTTTTATGTTTCTGTGTGTATTTTTGCATATCTGTGCATGTTTATGGACGTCTTTACTATTTTTTACACGTCTTTTCTCTTATTCGGCACTATGTGTCTTTTAATTGTGTCTGCCTGCAACTTAATGTGTCTTCTTTATGGTAAGTATCTAAAAAGTTTTGTAGTTTTGTATATCAATTCCTGCTTCTATTTTAAAACTCTGAAAATGGAGATAATTCCAAAATACATCACTTTATGATCAGTACAGTCATTTTTCATCTTCTACATGATTTTTTATGCAACCTAGTCACTTTAATGACAGATCCCTGCGTAATTAATAGTTCGTGAAAGTTCTAAACAGAAGAGCTTAAGAAATGTTGTAGTAAACAAAAAGAAGAGTAAATGAAAAGGGGTACTTGGTCAAAACCAAACCAATTTAAAGTTTTACTTCCCAAAACTTTTTACAAAATTAGACAAGATGGCAAACATGTATTATGAATATGTCACTTTATGTATCATCATATAAAGCAGGCAGCATGTCCCCAGCCAAATTATTAACTGCTCTCTTACTGAGAACAATATTGCAAAATATGGCTACAGCTGCCACACATGAACTGCTATACATCAACAAATGCCAATGAACGGATCCTCTCACTTGAGATATTAGAGAGCAGTGCCTACTCCCAAGGTGAGAGAATAGGAGTGTGACTGGAAGAGGGTACACCATGGCTGAATAGTGGATTTGACAAGACATGACTTCTTGTGACTCACTTCCAGCCACCTTCTCTCCTCTCAATGATGCACAGTCTGTGCTTCAATAGTGAAGAAACTGTTTGTCAGAAGACTTCATATTGTTGATACTACACCTTTCCCTGAACTCATTCTTGTATCAGTCCAGCAAATGTCCAAAAGTCTGAGAAGACCATAGAATTTCATCAACCTCTGGTTCTGAGCCAAGTATGTCTCACAATCAAGAGATCTGTGACTTTCTGGACTTACAGCAAAGTGTTGAGAATTGTAGGAGTCCCCTTGATGGGTCAAGGGCACATTAACATCAAAGGCTGCTACTCAGATTGCTGACTCCGTGTGAAGTGCACATTAGGGTCTTTTTAGCTTAAGTGACCCTCCATTCAATTCCGGTAATGAGAACTGTTGGCAACCACAAAGTATTACTGTTAGATTCAAGGATATGGCCTCTCAGTTGAAACAATTAAAATCCTAGTAACTAACTGCTGAAGCACTCATAACACACTACAGAATTTGAAACAGATCTAAAAAGCAGTGGGGTTTGTATAATACTAGGTACATAAACCTGGCTAAAACCTGTAATTGACTACAGTGAGATTTTTTGGGGAAAATCTAAGTATTTATTGAAAATACAGGCTAATGGGAAATTGAGGTGGCATATTTGTCACACCAGACACCAAATTCGCAGCTACTGGGAAATAAATTGAATCTTCATGCAACATTGGTTCAGAAAGATTTAGTATCAAGGATGGACACAAACTTTTAGTTTGATTTTCTATTTATGACCAGCCTCACCTACAGATGTAGCTGGAAATCTGGAAGAAAACATCAGCCCACTAGTACATACAGTCCCCAATCAGGGGCGATTCTAGAAGTCAGTCAAGAGGCGGGGCGTATGGAGAGGGTGGGGGGTGGGGGGGTTGGGGGAATGGAATATCGCTTAACAAAAGGAGAGTTGGGGTCATCCACCAACAAATTGGTAAAATTTGGTTTTTCTTAAAGTAGTTTCTGGTAACAGTTTTGGAGTTCTGGGCAAAAAATGTGTATTAATAAATAATACGCCCATTCTAAGTTAAATGATATTTATTGGAACAATGGAAAATCCAGGATGGAATGTAACAATACCAGAGAAGAAAAGTTGCTACTCACCATATAGCGGAGATGCTGAGTCACGATAGGCACAACAAAAAGATTCACACAATTATAGCTTTCGGCCATTAAGGCCTTTGTCAGCAGTAGACACACATACACACATGCACACATACGCAGTGTGTGTGTGCATGTGCATGTGTGTATGTGTGTCTACTGCTGAGAAAGGCCTTAATGGCTATAATTGTCTGAATCTTTTTGTTGTGCCTATCGCGACTCAGCATCTCCGCTATATGGTGAGTAGCAATTTTCTTTCTCTGGTATTGTTGTATGATATTTATTGGTTTACATAGTAAGCTATTTGCTGCTCTTATTCTTTAGTTAAAATGTGTCTGACATACACTGCAACCTATACTGCAACATAATTATAAAAAAAATGAATGAATCTGTTGGAGTAATATATTTGCTGATTTCTGAATTGTAATATGATGCTCCACTGGGAGGGGGGCTATAGTCACACCCCTGTCTCCAATTATAATGACATCATTGGAGGAGACTTAAATCAAAATGACTGGTAGGATTATAGTTTTCTTAAGTGGTGGATATGACAAGAGATTCTGCGAAACGAAACCAAATGCCTTCTCTGAAAACTACTACAAACAGATAATTTCAAAGCCTGCTCATGACAAAAATGCTAGATCTAATGGTACCAGTCACCATGAGGAAATTGCAGCAACAATGACTATCGAAGTCCATAAAACAACTGGTAGATATACATGCTGAATATAAGAGGAACTCCAAACCACCGGGTAAGAGAACATACAGGAACTGTGACTAAAGATTGGAAAACTAGTTGATCAAACAATAGACAGACATGTATTTATACAATAGTTCATGCTGGGAAGGGCCCTCCTGGTATTAAGAGCATAATATTACAGACAGAGAGATGCTAAATAAGATTAGTTGCAATGTGAAGCTCTCACTGACAACCATAGCAGAGTCTTATTGAAAGACTGCTCACAAAACCCAATAAATTCTGGTTGTATGTCAAGACTTTGAGTGTCACCAAAGTTGGTGTACTGATAATAATGACTGTCATAAGAATTGGTATTTAAAGTAGCAAAGAAAAAGCAGAAGTGCAAACTCTTATAAAACATTCTTTTATAAAAGAATATCAAGGAGTAGTGCTCCAGTTTTAATCTTGCACTACTTGAAAGACAAGTAGCATTGAGAAACAGCTGAAAACAGTAAAACTGAAGAAGGTTACAGGGCACAATGGACTCCCTATCTTATTCTACACTGAATCTGTAGCTTACATAGATACTGTAAGTCCCGCCCCCCCCCCCAAAAAAAGAAAAAAAAAGCTATGCCCAGTGGTAAGAAGAAAGTGTATGTCACACCCACCTACAAGAATGTGTGACCCACGAAACTACTGTCCAATGTCACTGACACCAATCTATTGTAGAATCTTAGAACATATTCTGAGCTCAAAAGTAATAAGGCACCTCAAAGAGAACACCCAGCAAAATCTTAACAAACTGAGGGTCAGATACTCATACTTGTTTATATTTAAACTTCTACCCTGGTTCTCCATAGATAACACCCTTTTTGTTTATACACTCCTTAATTATACAGTCTCAGAAACTATGAGCCTAGGGTATGCAACTGGTGTTGTTAATTCATTTCATGATTAAATTCCATGAGTGCTTGGCAGCAGCTAATTTGTTTGGCTTTTGGTCAGGCACCATTCTTATGTTCCTTGCATCTCTTCTTCAGTGGTCTGCTCTGTCTGGAACACAACATGCCACATGGGTTTGAAATTTGGTATACACCTAGTTTTCAGATGCCCAGATTGTCTTCAACATTATCAGAGATTTTATATTTCAGAGATTTTCTCTTTGTCAGTAACATTGAAATGCACTGGATACCATGTTTTGATATAAGTTTACCAACATTTTTTGGATATTTGGTTAGTACAGGCAGCCTTCTCTGCACCAAGTGGGATGTGCATTTCTGTGCTCTTCATAAGCATAAATAGTTAAACTAGTTATAAAAGTCTTGTATGTAAAATTTACATACTTTAATGGCTATCTTGAGTATTCTCTTGAAAGCCTTCGTTTTCTTCAGGTATTATTTATAAAAATGTGAAAGATTTGCAAATATGAGTTAGCAGCATGTTTCTTTGTTTACATTTTTCACATAGAAAAATGCAATTTCAATTACTTGCTTTTCATTGCAGCATAACTTAGTAGGGCTTATTCCATTACTATGTAGTACATATTAACAGAAGATAAAGTGGCTTTCAATCATTTTAGACCAGATTTCTGAAAACAAATTTTTTGTTGTAGATAGCCATATATTACCTTAGTTTTGATAAATCGTTGTTGTTTCCTACAAGTGAACAGTGCAGAACGTGCAGTGGGATCGTTGGCTCCAGCATTTGGTTTTAGAGCTACTGTAGTTTTTGTACTCAGTTGTTGTTATGATGTTGATATTGGGGAAATTAATGTGGCTCCTCAGTGGTTTATAACATATTCAGTGGATGTAAATAAATAGTTGAAAAGGAGGTGTATATTACAGTCCTCCAGGCTGAATTATGTATGGCAAGAAATATCTGCATCTGGGTTAATTAAGGAGAAGGATAATGAGAAGTCGGAAGTGGTAATAGATAATACAGGGATCAATGAAATAACTTTATGTTCAAAAAGAACAATAGGGTTGATCTGTTATTTCATTTGGTAGCAGATGTGCCTCAGGAAAATTTAGGTGTAGACAGAGGACAACAAACTTTCAGTAAGAATTTGGAAAGGCGAGGATGTCAGTGAAGAGAAAGAAAGTTTTGTTGTTACATATTCCTCATGGCAAAGGTGTTTTCAAAACAGCTGTTTATTTCACCAATCGCTAGTATGGATCAGTTGATGTAGTGATTGTTTAAAGTTCATTTGACCGTTTTAACAGACAAAACAATAGTGTCTTGTGCTTGTAATATGGATGTCTTAAAAAGTTTTCCAATACAATTTTATAGCAGTCAGTAACATTATAATTCAATGTTATAATACAGACTGTAAATTTTCCAACTACCATTGCCAGCTGCTCCATGACAGCCACTGATAAAATCTTTATAGACAATTCTAATACTATAAAACCTATAATCAATTACCTTTCAGAAATGATATGCAATTCCTTCAATTAAATAATACTCCTGATAGCAATAAAAATACTATAAAATCCAATTTCATAAAGTATGTTAATGGGCCAAAATTGAGTGTTTTAGAAAACTGGTCAAATAATAAATAGGAGAGATGTATGCAGCAATGACAACACGAGTGAAAAATATGTGCCATTTATTAATAATGTTCTCCACTTGATTGAAAACTGTTTTCACTCAAAAGTAAACCAGAGTGGCCTACAGAAAATCCACAAATTTCTATAAAAATAATGGTATCTGGCAGGACAAAAAGGTCAATCCATATGTCAATCTGGAACAGCTTTGATGATACTGCATATCATTAAAAAAAATCTTGCAGGATATTGAGGAAAGTAATCAAGACATCAAAGCAAATGTGTTATTAAAAAATAATAGCCATGTAAAGTAACACACTAAAGGCAATGTGTAATATAGAAAAGGAAGAGACTTTAACAACTGGAGATGAACAAGAGCTTTAAAGAGTATATGATATCTGGTAACATATACATTATGTGTTGCAAAGTTCTTTAACAAACACTCTGTATATGTAACTAGTAAAAATGCAGTGTTTGGCTCAGTAAATGCTGATCTGTAAAATTAGAGATTAGCCTTTATAAACAGCGTTCACTAGCATACATATCACATTTACTACAGGAGAAGGAATGACTACCATGAAACCATAAAAAGTATAGAAACTAAAGAAGTGTAGTTCAAGAAGAGTCTAAGTGATGTATCTATGTCCTAGTCCCTTCACTCCATTGATAAAATTTCTTAATAGAACCTACTGATGTAGTTATTATTAACTGTATCAGATCATTAACTGTATACAAAATAAGAGGAATGCTATGTAGTACCTGACTTTGGCAAAGTTTCAGTGCAGTAATGTGTAAGTCCATCTTGCAAACTATTTTTGTGTTTTTTAGTGCCTGGCTGCAACAGCCTTGAATTATCTTATAGCTGTGGTTACCTTTTTAGTCAATACATAAAGGAAAAAACTTTTTTGTTTTTTAGTTTTTCTAAATCCTTGAAACCATCTTACTCAGGGTCTGCGGAAGAAACAATAGCATATCTTCTTTCTTTCTTTCTTTTTTTTTTTTTTTTTTAATATTTACAATGTATTTAGGGTTCTAAATCTCAGAAGATCTTATCTAATTCAATGAGCTTTCCTTGGTTAACTTTTTCTTTTTATTTTTCTTTTTGGTCTGTCTATGTCATAAGCATTGTTGATTTCCCCATGATGCCTATACGATTTGTCAATATGAGTATCAATTCCTTTGGAATATTTCTATATTTGCGGGTGTTTTTGAGGATCTCCTTCTTGGTTGGTTGGTTAATTAATTTGGGGGAGGGGACCAAACAGTGAAGTGACAAATAAAAACACCTACAGCCATCCTTGTAATTTTATTTTATTTTGTTGCTACCAGTTTCGATGCTTCATTGTGTCATCTTCAGGCTGTTTTGATGCAGTACAGCTTGATATGATCCCCATGCATAACCCATCAGTTGCCAGCACTAATGGATTTGCAGATTATGTGTCAGCACTCCAACAATCAAGTGCTGGCAACTGATGGGTTATGCATGGGGATCGTATCAACCTGTACCGAATTAAAACAGCCTGAAGATGATGCAATGAAGTGTCGAAACTGGTAGCGACAAAATAAAATAAAATCGTAAGGATGGCTATAGGTGTTTTTATTTGTCACGATAGTAAATGGCCGTCGTCCCAGAGACATCCTCCTAAAAGGATGGACGTACAAAACAGTGAGGTCGTCTGTCCCAACAGATTAGGGAATGATGGGGAAGGAAGTCAGCCATGACCTTCCAAGGAACCATCCTGGCTTTTGCCTGGAACAATTTAGGGAAAGCATGGAAAACCTAAATTAGGATTGCCAGAAGTGGGTCTGAACCGTCATCTTCCCAGATGTGAGTCCAGTACGCTAACCACTGTGCGACATTGCTAGATAAGGGTCTACTTGTCTGGCATGTGCAAGCCACATGTAGCATAGTCCTCAACACAGCAATTCTTTGTTATGGGTGGTGATGGTTCACGATGTAAAGCTAGGGATCAGCATGAGTGGATTGTCTGTAAGCACCTAGGCCAAATAACCTGATGGCTCTTCTCTTAACTACTAAATTGAGGAAATGTGATGGCCCTAGTTTTTAAGTTTCAACGTTAATATTACACTTGTATGGAGATAGTTGCAGTATTTGTGAAAATAATGGAACTCTTTCCCTTCCACGTAACAATACTATAAACAACACATTAATATACTGGTTTAGCAAAAGATTTAGTTTATTTATTACATTTCCCATCAAATAAACATAGACTGATATGAGTGTATTCCTGAAAATTCAGTCTGGCACAATGTTCTACTGTTATGACAGGCATATTATGCAATTACAGCATCATGTGAAGAGCTAACCTGAGCAGCTAATGATTTAAATGAAATAATCTGAACTTAAAAAAATGTATAATTACACTATAAAAATTTAAAAACCATTTTCTTTGTCCAAAACTTAGTTGGCGAGTGATGGTGCAGATGTTGCAAGGAAAAAGTATCTTTGTTATGGTGTGTTTGTAGTATCACTATATCAAATGTACACAGTAGATATTTAAAATAATTTATAACATTTTAAATGAAAGAGATGTACCTGCTTATGAGAAACCTTCAAAGGGACAACCAAAGCAGTTTTGAAGTAAGCACAAATTAATAAGCACATTTCAATCTCTAGCTTCCATAATTATTAAATATTCTTTAATTCTGAGAAAGGGAAGGATAGGAAATAACAGTAAAGGGAAGGTAAAGTCACATCACGTAATGGATCTGAAAATCTGTCTTTGTGATCTTGATGTTGACAGGATACAAAACTGCAACTTTCTTTAACCCTCGGATAAGAAAATGTGAAATGGCTTTCCACAATACATACCAGCCACCTAGTCTCAATTTATACTAGTCTTATTTTCCATGACTTGTTGGTTGTCTACCACAGACTTCTTTCCCTTCTGTTTTATTTACATCATGAAATCTCTCCCTCAGCTCCCACCTTTTGAAAATGAAATGTTGACTGTTGTTTCCATTTGAATCCAGGTATTTCTTTCCAGTTTGGTTCTTTGTCTTTGAATGACTGCATACTAATCATCTCTGTAATATGCAGTTTGGCTATTTGCCCATTGTTATCTCTGAACTCTTTCTTACACTGTGTGTGTTTCCAACTACAGGTGGGAATACATCTCACACTTCCACTGTCTCTACATCTCACTCTTTATTTTCCCAATTCCCTATCTTTCCCTTAAAAAAATGTGTATGTCTCTGCAGTTGATATATAGACAGTTCTTTTTTTACCATAAATAGGGAGTTTACATCCATTCAGAATTACAATTTTAACAAAACAACATTAGGGAAGTAAGTACTTAGTACCTTCTATAATTCTAATTGGTCTCTCTCTCTTCAAGAGAAAGTTTCTCATACCTTGGTCCAAGTTGGCACTCATCATACTGATACTGACACTTGTTTCCATGAAAATCAGGAACACAATAACACACAGCTCCCCCACTCTCAATAAGACATAGTGCATCATTTTCACATGGATTATCTTCACATCGCACAAGTTTTACTTCACAGTTTTTCCCAGTAAAGCCTAAAACAAAATAAACAGCATTATATGTTAAACAAAAAAAAACTACTACACTTAACTGATTACAGATTAACATGGAAAAGCTTACCAAACAAACAGGCACAAGCATAATCTGCTTTCAGATCGACACATACTGCCCCATTCTGGCAAGGTGTAGAAGCACATTCATCAACAGGCAGTTCACAGAATGTACCTGACCATCCTGCAGATTACAATACGTTCTTGTGAACTTTATAGTTTTATAGTAAATTTAGAAGAAAAGTTATAGCATGGAGCCTTCAATAATTAAATGTGCTTTGTATCTTCATAAATGTATAAGTACCATCTTAACGAATTTTATATCAAACACAAAAAATCAAATATAATTCTCTTCAGTCAAGAATAGTGTTGTTTGAATAACACAGACTCTCTGAAAAATGGCTCATGGAATGATTAACAGATACATTCAGTAAAGAATATTAAACACTCAGGTTTTGGAATCACAAGGAATGGTGATGTTATATGCTGAAAGATTATTAACATATTGATCAAAAATTAAATATGGGTGGAAATATCAAGGAAAACCAGAACCACTTGCAGAAGTACTCATATTTAAAGGGAGTAAATTTGTCATAAAGTTTAGTGATATATTTAGTACTCCTGGATTTTACATTGTTTCGTATTTAGTACTGATATATTTCTACATATTTTGCCAGTTTTGTAGTACTGGTATAGTCCTAGATATTTTGCCAGTTTCATGGCTCTTTGTATTCTGCACATATGAATCAGACTCTTTATAGTTACAAAAAAATTGTTTCATTGTTTGTTACATGAAGTGTAGCTGAGGTTGAAATATAATAAAATTCCATATAACAAGTAAGACTTATCAAAAAAATATCCTGATAATTTTACACATATTTTTTGTATTCAAACACTTACAAAGACAGATTTACAGTAAACATCGATATGTTGCCCAATTATCTGTGTTTTTCAACTATATTTTTACAACATACATTTCTTCAGTGTTACTGTGCAATCTTTTGACATGTAAACACTGTACTATACAGAATAACACTGAATGACAAATACACAGACAAAATAAACTATGGTACCTGTGGTCAGTGTAATGAACTAGGAGCAATATTTGTAAACTTAGACAAGTTTGTTAGTGAGGACTGTATATCACAGGATGGCCTGCATCTAAATAGGTTAGGTTCAACAACTTTCAGCAAGATGTTTACAGATTTGTGTAAAATTATATGAAGCAAGGGAAACTAACAATCAGTGAGGCAGGTGAAAAATGGAAAAACACAATAAAAAAAGTAAATCAGTATTCAAGGAAAAATGTGTTAAAAACTGTAAGAAAGTGTAAGTATTTATTCACAATGTACAATAACATGACTGAGTGCAATGTATCTGTAGGATAAAACTACAAAAACTGATGAACTGAATTGCAAACTATTCTTTCAGAAGGAAGAAATATCAAAGTTGTTTGCCTAAATGAGCACTGAGTCAAGACAGATTCTATCACAGTTTTAAATAAATTAGAAAACTTAATGGTAGCTAACAGTTTTTGTAGGAAAACCAGAAGTCATGGAGGCTTCTGTATACTGGTTAATAAGTCATTTGAATATAAAGAAAGATACAGAGTTTTAAATTTAAATGAAATACTTACACTTGAAAGTTTCTGAGTAGACACAAAACAACATAATATTATTGTTATCTTAATACACAGGATTTCAGGTAGTGATATCACCAAATCATTTTTAGGGATATTACAATGTCTCCTTGATGAACCCACAAAAGAAAAGGGGGAAAATTGTAATTGTTGCAGATTTTAACATAAGACGCAACAATCAAATAAAGCCTGTCAACTACGTTTGTTGACTTAATTCAAGAATATGGTTTTAATCTAAATTTCACTGATTTCACCAGAGTAAGTAAGCAGACAGCAGTGTGTATAAATAATATTTTAACAAGTTACACATTTAATGACACTAACATTACACCTAGGTATCTCAGATCACTCTGCTCTGCTTATCAAATTATTAAAAATAAATAAAAAAGAGAGGAGGTGTTTCATGAAAAGATTGTTGAGCGAGGGAAACATACACTTGTTCTTCGTAGATTAAATGAGGAAGATTGGTCATTACAACACAAAATCTCATGTTAAAAAAATGTTGGTATGTTTTTAAAAAGCTTTTTACATATTTTCAATGAAACATTTCCATCCAAAGAAAAGTAACAAATAAACTATAGTGGATTATCACTGGCATAAAAATATCTAGTAACAGGTTCAAATGATTCTAAGAACTATGGGACCTAACATCTGAAGTCATCAGTCCCCTAGACTTAGAACTACTTAAACCTAACTAACCTAAGGACATCACACACATCCATGCTCGAGGCAGCTGAAGCGCCTAGAACTGCTCAGCCACAGTGGCCATCTCTAGTAACAGGAAGAGACAGTTACATGCCATGCTAAAATTCAATAAGAACCTTGAGTTCATTAACTATGTTTAATCATACAAAAACTGTTTAGGAGGATTGTAGAAACAGCAAAGGAAATGGCAAACATTAAATTTATTAAAAAGGACAGAAATAAATCCAAGGCAGTTTTGACAGTTGTCAAATCTAAACTCTGAATTAAATCTGGGAAACAGGAAATTTCTAAAATAAAGACACCAGACAAAATAATTGTAAATCTTGTTCGGAAACCAGAAAATTTAATGAATTCTTTACAGCTGTAGCAAAATCTGATGTTTATATAAACTCCTGTCAAGATAATGTACATTTATTTTGCTCAAGTTGGAACAAAACCAAGAGTCTAATTAAATTTGACAAAGTAACAGTAAAAGATGTAGAAAAAACTATAACAAACCTAAAAAACAAAAACTTTGTGTGATGGAATGAAGTACCTGCAATGGTCATTAAAGCAGCTTCAAATATAGTATCACATCCACTGCCCAAAATAATTAATCAGTCTCTTGAAGAAGATTACTTTCCAAACTTTCTGAATTAGGCAGAAAAGAAAGCAGTATTTAAAAAAGGCTCCAAAGAAGAAACAGGAAATGATCACCCAATTTCCCTTCTTCCTGTGTTTTTTAAACTGTATGAAATGATCATTGCAATCAAAATTCAAAATTTCTGTGATAAACTTTATTTCAAAAACAACAATTTAGCTCCCAAAAAAGCAAAAAAGCACAACTTATGCAGTCAATGAATTTGTGCATAGAGTTAGTTCCACTTATCTACAGCACAAAAAGCTGCAGGAATCTTCTATGAATTATCCAAAGCATTCAACTGTGTGAACCATTCCTTCCCACTTTATAACATGAACGAATACAGAATTATCGGCAGTGCCTTACAGTCATACATGACAGAGGGAAAGAAAAGGATTGTCATTACATGAAGCAAAGGAATGTAATCCTTGCAGAGGAGAACTGTTTCACACGGGAAGCCACAAGGCTCAACTCCAGGCCCATTTTTTTTTCTTTAGGCTTACCTTTTTCTCTTTAGGCTTACCCCTAAATAAATAACAACACTGGACAATTATGGATAGAATATTACATAAAATAAGGGAAAAGCAACCACTCACCTACAGTGGATCAATATGTGGAGCACAGAAACATTAACTGAAAACAGCATTCACATAGCTTTCAAGCACTAGTTCTTTTTTCTGGCAATAGCACACACAACCACAACCACACAAGACACCCAAATGCACACTCCCACAGTCATAGCAAGCCTCACTACTACTTATTTTCATCACAACAGTGGGTTCCTCTTATCCTGGTACCAAAGTCACTTGTCCTACCTTTTTAACCATCTCAATCTATCCATCTTTCCTGCACAAGGAAGGAATTAACACTTTTGAAAACCAGGATAGTTTCATGTACATTTGTTCATCAGCGGTGGCACTGGTAATAGACTTAGCCTATGGATGGGTGTTTACTTTAGGAGGTGACTATTTTGTTATGGGAATTGGTTCTCAGGCTGTACAGGTACATGTGTCTAAGCTGAGCTGGATGTTATGGTTTACATGTGTGTTGCAATATGTAGGTGTTCAATTACATTGCACTAATTAATTTATGTAGTGATGTTCCAGAAGCCAATCATGAAAGATGTGTTCAACCACATACAGCAGTGCAGTCAGTTGGATATCATACCATTATACAGCAGTGGCACAGTTGGTAGTTGTGCAAGAGAAAAAGAACTACCTATACTTCAGAAGTGCTTTCGTATTTATTACCAGGCCTACACAAAACTTGCCATCAATCAGATACTTAAACTTGAAAGCACTTGCACAGTCAGCCACTGCAGAGGGCATACTTCAATGGGAATCAAGTGGATCACACCAATGAGATACTTCAAGTTTCAAGGGTGCGTGTGCAGTGTATTTTCTACATTTTGTTGACCGACTGTATCACCTTCCAGACAGTTAATGGTCCTAGTGAGCCCTGACATTGTTCAGTTCTGAACTCTGGGTCCTGCGCTATTTTCTTGTTGGACCTATTGGTTGTGCCTTATCTGATTACCTCATCAAGTTTGGCTGAGAACATTAATATGTCTGTAAGCCATTCTAGACGCCACAGCAAATTGGTCTTACATTAAGTGTGGGGACAGAAAAGTCCTCCTTGCAGGAGCATGCAGGGACGCAGTGCAGACAGGGAAGTACAGCTAGGTGTCGTTGCAAGGCTAATGGAGGGAGGGGGGCAGGGGAAAAGGAAAAGGAGAGAAGTAGACAATAGGAAGAAAGACAGTGGCTGCATTGGTGGAAAAGAGGGCTGTATATTGCCGGAGTTGGGAACAGGAAATGTTATAGGCTGGTGAAAGACAGGGACAAATGAAGGCTGAGCCCAAGAGCGTTATGGGCTCAGAGGATATACTGCAGGGAGAGACCCTACCTGTGCAATTCAGGAAAGCTGGTGTTGGCAGGAAATCCAGATGGTGCAGGGTGCTATGCATCCACTAAAATGAAGAATGGTGTGTTGGGCAACATGCTCACCAACTGGGTGGTCCAGTTGTCTCTTGCCACAGTTTGTCAGTGGCCATTCACATGGACAGCCAGCTTGTTGGTTGTTATACCCATGTAAAATGTAGCACAGTGGTTGGAATTTAGTTTGTAGATCACATGACTGCATTCACAAGTTACCCTGCCTTTGATGGGATAGGTATTGCTTGTGACTGGATTGGAGTAGGTTGTGGGGGAGGATTTATGGGACTGGTATGGCATCAGAGGGATGTGAGCCATGAGTCAAAGGGTTGGGAGCAAGGGTGGAGTAATAATGGGTGAGGATATTGCTTAGGTTCGTTTGGTGGTGGAATATCACTGTGAGAGGTGTGGGAATGATAGTGGGTAAGGTATTCCTCATTTCAGCACGCAATGAGAGGTAGTCAAAGCCCCGGTGGACAATGCGATTCCACTGCACCAGTCCTGGGTGGTACTGAGTCATGAAGGGCATGCACCATTTTGGCCAGACAGTGGTATTCTGGGAGTTGGTGGGTGACTGGAGAAATAAGGCGTGTGAGATCTGTTTCTGTACAATGTTGGGAGCATGATTTCGGTCTGTGAAGGTCTCAATCAGACCCTTGGTATATATGGAGAGGGACTGCTCATGACTGCAGATGCCATGGGTGACTAGGTTGTATGGAAGGGACTTCTTAGTATGCAGTGGGTGGCAGCTGTCGAAGTAGAAGTATTGCTGGTGATTGGTTGGTATGAGGTACTGACATACCCATCTTCGTGGTGGAGGTCAACACTGAGGAATCTGTCTTACTGGGTTGAGGAGGAGACATGAATGGCGGAGAAGGTACTGCAATTTTTGAGGAATCTGTATAGTGTGTCTTCACCCTTGGTCCAGATCATGACAATGTAATCAGTGACTCTGAACCATGCAGGGATTTGAGATTTTGGGTGGTCTGGAAAGATTCCTCTAGATGGCCCATGAATAGGTTGGCATAGAATGGTGTCATGTGAGTGCCCATTGCCGTATCATGTATTTGTTTGTAGGTGATGCCTTCAATGGTGAAGTAATTGTGTGTGTGGATGCAGTTGGTCACAGTAACCAGGACAGAGGCTGAAGGTCTGGAATGAGTCAGGCATCGGGAAAAACAGTGTTCAAGGGTGCCATATGGTAAAGGAGCAGGAACTTTGGAGAGCTGATGGAGGAAATGGTTGGCATCTTTTATATAGGAGGATAGGTTAGGGGCAATAGATTGAAGGTATTGGTCTAAGAGACCAGAGATTCTCTCAATGGGCACAGTAACCAGCCACAATGGGGCATCCTGGGTGTGCTCCCTGGTGCCGTTGGATAAGCAGCTGCAGCAGCAAGTCGTATACTCCTAGCTCACTCATTTGTTACATAGTTTAATTCTTAATTTCTTTGCGTGTTTTTGGTACTTGCATTGTTTAATTCATAAATTTCGGGCATATTATAGTATTTGAGAATTGTAGCATCGCGTTTTAGTACCTGAATAGTGTACATTCGCGTAGTCGTTTGTCTTCTGTTTTTGTTTTGAACGGCCAGTGTCGGTTGGTCACAGTCAGTGTGCTCCCTGCCGCCGTTGGATAAGCAGCTGCAGCAGCAAGTCGTATACTCCTAGCTCACTCATTTGTTACATAGTTTAATTCTTTATTTCTTTGCGTGTTTTTGGTACTTGCATTGTTTAATTCGTAAATTTCGGGCGTATTATAGTATTTGAGAGTGTAGCATCGCGTTTTAGTACCTGAATAGTGTAAATTCGCGTAGTCTCCTTCCACCGCCGAGCAGTGTCAGCAGTGCGCAAGTAGCAGCATTACTGCATTTACTAGGCAATCTTGTATTTTAATAACCGATTAAATTTTGTTGATTTGTTTGCGCTCTCTGTAGATTAGTTCAGACGTTCTTTGCAAAACAGTTTTTAGCATGGATAGGGACTGCAACTGCTGTGTTCGGATGCAGGCTGAGTTGGCATCCCTTCACTCCCAGCTTCAGGCAGTGTTGGCTTTGGTCACACAGCTTGAGGCTGTTGCCAATGGGCATCACTGTGGGGGTCCGGATGGGGTTTGTCGGGGACGGCCAGCTCGTCCCACGCATCCCCTGATCGGACTACGACTGTGGTTGCCCGGGATACTGCCCGCATTGAGGCTGATCCCTCACCTGTGGTAGAGTGGGAGGTCGTCTCAAGGTGTGGCAGGGGGCGAAAGACATTCCGGAGGGCTGAACGGAAAGCCTCTCCAGTTTGTCTGACGAACCGGTTTCAGGCTCTGTCTCAGGCTGATACTGATCTTCAGCCTGACATGGCTGCTTGTCCTGTTCCAGAAGTTGCCCCTCAGTCTGCAAGATCCGGGCAGTCGCAGAGGGTGGGCTTACTGGTAGTTGGGAGCTCCAACGTCAGGCACGTAATGGGGCCCCTTAGGGAAATGGCAGCAAGAGAGGGGAAGAAAACCAATGTGCACTCCGTGTGCATACCGGGGGGAGTCATTCCAGATGTGGAAAGGGTCCTTCCGGATGCCATGAAGGGTACAGGGTGCACCCATCTGCAGGTAGTCGCTCATGTCGGTACCAATGATGTGTGTCGCTATGGATCGGAGGAAATCCTCTCTGGCTTCCGGCGGCTATCTGATTTGGTGAAGACTGCCAGTCTCGCTAGCGGGATGAAAGCAGAGCTCACCATCTGCAGCATCGTCGACAGGACTGACTGCGGACCTTTGGTACAGAGCCGAGTGGAGGGTCTGAATCAGAGGCTGAGACGGTTCTGCGACCGTGTGTGCTGCAGATTCCTTGACTTGCGCCATAGGGTGGTGGGGTTTTGGGTTCCACTGGATAGGTCAGGAGTCCACTACACGCAACAAGCGGCTACACGGGTAGCAGGGGTTGTGTGGCGTGGGCTGGGCGGTTTTTTAGGTTAGATGGCCTTGGGCAAGTACAGAAAGAGCAACAGCCTCAACGGGTGCGGGGCAAAGTCAGGACACGCGGGGACCAAGCAGCAATCGGTATTGTAATTGTCAACTGTCGAAGATGCGTTGGTAAAGTACCAGAACTTCAAGCGCTGATAGAAAGCACCGAAGCTGAAATCGTTATAGGTACAGAAAGCTGGCTTAAGCCAGAGATAAATTCTGCCGAAATTTTTACAAAGGTACAGACGGTGTTTAGAAAGGATAGATTGCATGCAACCGGTGGTGGAGTGTTCGTCGCTGTTAGTAGTAGTTTATCCTGTAGTGAAGTAGAAGTGGATCGTTCCTGTGAATTATTATGGGTGGAGGTTACACTAAACAACCAAACTAGGTTAATAATTGGCTCCTTTTACCGAC